>NC_052166.1:8527665-8866515 GCF_902713615.1 Scyliorhinus canicula
GACTGGTTCCAGGATTGGTGACTGCCTGTGAAGTGTTTTCACGTTCTCGTCGTGTTTGCGTCGGTCCCCTCCGGATACTCCGGTTTCCACACAGAGTCTTGACATGGGCAGGATAGGTATTGGCCAATCTAAATTTTCCTTTCGTGTCCAAAAGGATAGGTGGCATTACAGGGCTCTGGGGATGGGGCGGAGGAGTGGGACTGTCTGGGTGCATTTTCGGAGGATTTGTGCAGACACGTTGGAAATAATTGGTTCATTCTGCACTGCAGAGATTGAATGATTCTATGAACATTGTGTAGTCAACTGCGAACATCCCCTCTTCGTAACTTATGATGCAGGGAGGCCGTTGATAAAGCTGTTGAATACGGTTTGGCATCGTTCACTATTCTGAGAACATATTTTAGTGGTGCCTGGAGCTGGGACGATTGACCTCAAACCATTACACAAATCTTTCTTTGTGTCAGGTGGGAATCAAACCAATGGAGCGTTTATTCCCCTGATTTCCATTTCTGTCTCCCAGGGAAAGTACGTCCCTACTATATACCATTGTTCTGCCACCTCAGCGGTGCTATCCTTACACTGAAAGCGGACATACCGAAGAATGGTGATCGTGGTATCTTGGACCTTGTCTGGAAGATATCATTCTGTGAGTTTGACAATGTCAGGCCTTAGGTTGACTAGCCTGTGAGACAACAGTTCCAATGTTGGCATAAGCGTCCAGTAAGAAAGACTTAGCAGGGTTGATCGGGCTAAGTTTGCCTTTGTCATTTCTAGTACCTGGGTCGATACCTCGTGGTCCACACAGTTATATTATTTTTCTGTTTTCACAGCCAATTTAAGAATCAACCGCCTTTGTTGGTCTGGAGTCAGATGTTGGCCAGACCAGGTTAGGATGGAAGATTTCCTTCCTTAAACGACGTTTGGGAGCGAGATGATATTTTAAGTGACACTTTCCGTGGTCATCATTAGATATTTAATTGCAGACATTTTATTGAGTTTAAATACAACACCCGCGTAGTTGGATTCGAGTAGGGTCCTTAGATCATTACTTTGTGTCTCTGAATTACTAATCCAGCGTCAATACCACGAATCTAACCCCTGCCCAGCTATTCTGTCTGTGTGCAGAATATGCGAACCATTCTTTAATCTGATATTACTTACGTTTTTCGGTATTATTTATGACTGGATGATGGTCCTCCGGCATTTTCATGACTGTCAATGCCATTTCCATCTTTTGCTTTGATTTGCAATATACTATGAACATTGCTTTCCATTTCAACCAAACTTTGTGTTCGCGCGGTCGGTATCTGGCTCTTCACTCCCCTTGTCCCAGTCAGCTACCTGAATTGAAGAGAAGTAGTCTATTGGCTCACAGACACCAAAAGCTCCAACGAATTTACGCCTTCCCACCCTACTTCCTATACTGAAACTGTTCCATATCACATCGCCTCCACCGATTGTGTGGATGCTCCCTCCCAGACCAGTGCTGATGCAAATTCTGCACTATTTGTTATCCCAGATTTCACTTCATCGTCCATTACATGCAGACATTTGTCCATTCCATTGCGTACATTACGTATTTCAATCCTTCAACTTTCTGGATAACAATTTACCCTTAACCTTAACTTTCACGCTGCCATCTTTCTTACCAAATGTATCATCCTCCACTCTTTTTACGAATGTCACCGCCTCCCCCTCTGTTCCACCAACCACCGTAGACCTTTGACCTCTCATGTTATTTTGTATTCAGTAAATTAGAATGTACGTTGGTTCAAGCAATTAAGTTCGTAATATGTTTCAAAATGGCATTTCTTGTAAAATTCTGCAAAGTCAAGAGTCCTCATGCAATCCGCATATATTATAAGTACAATATTAATTTTGTATCATTCGGTTATTACATTTATGAGTTTCAACGCCGCTACTTCAATCATTTAATGCTGCATTTCTGATAATCTGTGAATATTAAGGGCTAGTGTATTAAATGAGATGGTATATTGTAAAGCTGGTCGACACTAAGACAACAGCGGCCTCGATTTTCCCCTTGAAAGCACACACCATACTGACTTAACACGCTATCACTGTTACCGCGTCAAAGTGCTGACCGTCCTTTCAATGCACCGAATGCACTCCAGAAGTTCAAGAATAAATCTCACAAGCACATTCGAATGGGCAATAAACGAGAGGGAATAACTCAAAGATGTCTCTTTGCATGCTGACATAAGCCGGTGCTGTTCACTCATGTATACCTTGTTATCTTACTGTCATATTCCATTCTCGCTGTGTTAACAATCCCTTGGTCTTCCCAGGCTGAATTCTAACACCTTCCCAATCACGAAAAATGCAAATTTCCACATCAACTTTATATGACTCCAGGGCTTCGTTGGCGTTCGAAAGGGGACAGACTATTATTTTGAAATTTGAAACCTTGGGATATTCATCATTTGTACAGAGTCCACTCTCAAAGAATGCTGCCCGGGGATGTTTCTAATTTGGCAAGAGTGAACTTCTTGGATATGTGTGGGGAGGGACTGAAAATGCATTGTTTGTTAAGGTGGAGAGTGAGCTGAATACAGATTGAAGGTGGCAATCATTGGGGAGTCCATTATTATGGTTGTGGCATTGAGATGCACTAAAAATCTGTGTCCAGAAATGTCCAATGGCAGGTGGGGTGTAATGATTTTGTGAGATGAGTGATTATATTACCGATCGCCATTCCATGCAACGCTTGTTTGTGTGAGATATGTATTCTGCTGAAAAACAGGCAGTGCAGATTATTTGCTCTTTAAGAAGTCAAGTAGGAGAGAACGTACCTCACTAAAATATAAATAATGATTATTTTCCAACTGCTGTCGTAAAACAAACATATCTGTGCTTCTCAGTCTCTCCCCTCGCTCTCTCCTCCCTCTTTCTTTCTCTCTCTCCTCCTCTCTCACTCTCCATTCTCTTTTTTTAAATTAAATTAATTTATTTTTTCCAATTAAGGAGCAATTTAGCGTGGCCAATCCACCCTGCACATACTTGTGCTGGTGAGACCCACGCAATCACGGGAAAAATGCGTTAACTTCACAAGTACAGTGACCCAGAGCCAGGATCGAGCCTGGGATCTTGTCGCCGAGAGGCAGCAGCGTGCCACTGTACTGCCTCCCTCTCTATAATCGGGCAGTGGTGTTACCTTTATTGTGTCCCAGCCGCCAATTTCAATCTCTAATACCACCACCCCTCACTGCCAACACTTTTCTTTATCCGCAAATAATTTCAGTGCATTGTATTACAGACAAAGATAATGTTTTTTTAATATCTTGAGAGTACTCAATTATTTTTTTTCCAATTAAGGGGCAATTTAGCGAGGCCAATCCACCTAACCTACACATATTTGTGTTGTGGGGGTAAAACCCACGCAGGCATGTGGAGAATGTACAAACTCCACATGGACAGTGACCCAGGGCCCCACACAGACAGTGACCCAGGACCGGCAGTCGAACCCAGGTCCTCAGCACCGCAGTCCCAGTGCTAACTATTGTGGCACATGCCGCCCGAGACAAAGATAATGTTTGATCAGTAATTTGAAGTCTTCTCTCCTTTCTCACGCTGACAGTTAATTTGCTGGGAATTGTGATTCTTGCTCGGGGAAAGTGTGGCCTTTCTACCTGCACAACTTGCTACCTGGTGGGCATGGCAATGGCAGATTTACTGGTCATCATCGTTAACATTATTCTGTCACATATCTTCAATTATTATTTCCCAGTGAATTTCCTCAACCTCACCCCTGTGTGCAGTTTTAAATCTGTCCTGCTGTATGCAGCCACAGACTGTTCTGTGTGGTTCACCGTCGCTTTCTCCTTTGATCGCTTTGTGACAATTACTTGCCGGAAGTTAAAACTTAAATATTGCACAGGGAAAACTGCGTGTGTTGTCCTCGCAACAATCAGCACACTGCTTTTTTTGAAAAACCTTCCATTGTATTTTACAATGGAACCAGCAGTGATATTCAACGGTGTTCAGTGGTTCTGTTCCACAAAGACAAGCTATTTTATAAACCCAGCATGGGTTGGATTTTCCTGGTTTGACCAGGTTTTAACACCATTGCTCCCGTTTGGCTTAGTTTTGTTGATCAACGCTCTGACAGTCAGGCATATTTTAGTGACTAGTCGAGTTCGTAAGGGACTGAGAGCTCAGAGTAACGGGGAAAATCGCATGGATCCAGAGATGGAGAGCAGAAGGAAGTCGATAATTTTGCTCTTCGCCATATCTGGCAGTTTTGTACTCCTCTGGTCGGTATATATTTTAGAATTCTTTTATAAAAATTTGCAGGAATAATTATGATCACTGTGGCTGAATATACTGTACAAAGAGTCGGATTGATGCTGCGAAATGTAAATTGCTGCACAAACACATTTATTTATGTGGTTACTCAGTCTAAGTTCAGAGAACAGATCAAGAATGCAGTGAAATATCCGGTTGCATTAATTATTAATTCAATGAAGGAGCTAATAAAGTGAATGAATGTCACCTTAACCAGGCAGGGAGAGCCAGCCGCGGACACCAACTACAGCCTATTAGGAAACCGCCTTGTGACTGAAACTGAGTATCCAATCAATTAATTCTCCCAACTGACTTTGGGTGATCTAATCACGGAGCTTTACTTTGATTCCGCCAATTACGGTGTTTTATTTGTGACGAAAAGGGAGTTCAGTCCAAACACTGAGAGCGCCAGTCACCAATCAGTAATTTAACAGCGACGAGTGACAAGTCCTTAAATTAGCATGACTCCCAGAGTAATTTCCAATGGTCAACTCATAGTGTGCGATTTTTGACTGACAGCTGATGAAGCAAGTAAGGTGTCCATCAACTGAGGAGGCATCAATTCGATTTTTGTACTGAGAGACAGGCAGCTGTTATGATCATCCAGAGTGCTGCCACCGCCCTGGAAAGTCTAGGAACAATGACAATGCATCTTTCAAATACGACCAATGGCAGAGTCCCGTATTCAGCAGAGCAATGCCTTTGATTATGATTAATGGCAATAACATTAACCAGTGACTGTGTGCGTTGCCGCTTATTGGCCAACCGAAGTTTTCGGCTCCAGTGATCCATTCCCCTGCCCAGTGTCATCATAAGACCATGAGATATAGGAGCATAACAAGGCCAATCGACCCATCGAATCTGCTTCGATGGCTGATCTATTTCTCATCCCCAATCTCCTGCCCTCTCCCCTTAACCCCTGATCCCTTTTTTAGTGAAGAACCTATCTGTCTCTGTCTTAAATACAATCAGTGATTTCGCCTCCACATCCTTCTGCGGCAGAGTTCCACAGATTCACCAACCTGCGATTGAAGAATGTCCTCCTCATCTCTATTTTAAAGCATCATACCTTCAGTTTGAGATTGTGTCCTCTGCTGAGAGGTTTTCCTACAAGTTGAAACATTCTCCACGCTCACCAAATCCAGGCCTCGCAGTATCCTGTCAGTTTCAGTAAGATCCCCGCTCATCCTTCTAAACTCCAACGAGCGCAGACCCAGAGTTGTTAACTTTTCCTCATCCGACAAGCTCTTCATTCCAGAGATCATTCTTGTGAACCTCCTCTGGACCCTTTCCAAGGCCAACACATATTTCGTTACATCCGCGGCGCAGAACTGCTCACAATACTGCAAACGGGGTTTGACTCGAGCCTGATATAGTAACAGACTTACATCCCTGGTCTTGTTTTCTAGCTCACTGTACATGAATACAGACATTCCATCTCTATTCCTATCTGCCGACTGAACCTGCACGTTAACCTTCAGAAAATAATGACAAAGACTCCCAAGTCCCTCTATGCTTCTGATTTCCTGAACATCTCCCCATTTGGAAAATATTCGATGCCTCCATTTCTCTCTCCAACGTGCGTAAGATCAGAATTTTCCACATTGCATTCAATATGCAATTTCTTTGCCCACTGTCCTAACCGGCCCAAGTCCTTTTGCAGCCCGCCTGGTTATTCAGCACTCTCTGACCCTCCACAGATCATTGTATCATCTGCAGACATAACAGCAGTGCCTTCAGTTGCTTCTTCCAGATCATAAATGTATATTGTGAAGCGTTGTGGTCCGAGCACCGACCCCTGATGCACACCACTTGTCACCAGCTGCAAGTTAAAACATACCCCTTTAATCCCCTTTTGCCAGTCAGCCGATCCCCGATCCATGCCAGGATCTTACCCATAGCACCATGGATTCAACTTCTTTCACCGTCTCATATGCGGCACTTTGTCATAGATCTTCTGGATATCTAAATAAATCATGTACACTGGTTCTACTTTGTTTAATTTCGTTATTACTTCCTCAAAGAACAGTAACAGATCTGAAAGGCATGGCCGCCGCTTGAAGAAGCCATGCTGACTCGGTCCTGCATTATCATGCACTTCCAAGTACTCCGCAATTTCCTATTTAAGAACGGACTCTAAAATCTTCCCAATGATTGGTCAGGCTAACCAGCCTAATATATCCCATCTTCTGCCTCCCTCCCAACTTAAACAGCGGTGTTACATTATCCACTTTCCAGTCCTCTGCGACCTTTCCTGCCTCCAGTGATGCTGAAAGATCACCATCAATGCCTCCACCATCTCCTCAGCTCACACTTTTCTAACTCTTGATTATAGTCGAACCGGTCCAGTTGATTCATCGACCTGCAGACATTCCAGTTTCCTCAGAACCGTCTCTTCAGTGATGGTCACTGCACTCACCTCTGCGCCTAATTCTCCTGGAGCACTGGCATCCCACTGATGCCTTCTACCGTGAAGACTCATATAAAGTAACTATTCAGTTTCTCTGACATTTGTTGTCATAGTTCTTGATCCTGGTAGGAGTGTGGACTCCGATGCATAATGGAGAGTTTCATGTACCACTATGATGCAATGGGCTCTCTCCCGGATGTCCCACGTTGGGATACCAGACATTTGCCGAGAAGACCTATGTCTTTGGAAACTGCGCTGTGTTGGGCGCCAGCCAGCCAATTTAAATCGCTACTTTTGGACTGCGAACAAGGTCTCCCAAGGCGCTTTGTGCTTCTGATTTCCCATGTACCTCTTCATTTAGAAAACATTCTATGCCTCCATTTCTCCCGCCAAAGTGCATAACCTCACACTTTCCCACATTGCATTCCATCTGCAATTTCTTTGCCCACTCTCCGAGTCTGTCCAAGTCCTTCTGCAGGCCCCCTGCTTCCTGAATACTACCTGTCCCTCCATAGATCTTTGTATCATTGGCAAACTGAACAACAGTGCCTTCAGCTCCTTCTTCCAGATAATTAATTCATATTGTGAAAAGCTGTGGTCCCAGAAACGACCCCTGAGGCAGACCACTAGTCACCGGCTGTCATGCTTAAAATACCCCTTTATGCCCACTCTCTGCCTTCTGCCATTCAGCCAATCCTCTGTCCATGCCAGGATCCTACCATTAAAACCAATGGACTATTAATTTATTTAACAATCTCCTCCGCGGCACCTTGTCATAGGCCTTCTGTAAATCTAAATCAATCACGTCCACTGGTTCTCCTTTGTCTAACCTCCTTATTAATTCCTCAAAGAACATAAATAGATGAGTAATACATGACCTCCACTTGACGAAGCCTGCAGACTCAGTTTTATTTTATCATGCACTTCCAGGTATTCCACAAATTCATATTTAATAACGGACTCTAAAATCTTACCAATGACTGAAGTCAGGCTAACCAGCCTATAATATCCCGTATTCTGTCTACCTCCCAACTTAAACAGCGGTGTTACATTTTCCACTTTTCAGTCCTTTGAGACCTTTCTGCCTCCAGTGATTCCTGAAAGATCACCACCAATGCCTCAACAATCTCCTCCGCTAACCCTTTTAGAACCCTGCTGTGTAGTCCCTCCGGTCCAGGTGATTTGTCGACCTTAAGACCGTCCAGTTTCCCCAGAACCTTTTCGTTCGTGATGGCAACTGTACATTTGCCGCCTGTTTCTCCTGGAGCACTGGCATCCCATTGGTGTCTTCTGCCGTGAGGACTGATGTAAAGTAACTATTCAGTTTCTCTGACATTTCATGTCATGCTTCTTGATCTCGGTAGGACCTTGGACTCCGATGCATAACGCAGAGTTTCATGAACCCCTATGCTGCAGTGAGATTCCTCTCTGATGTTCCCACTTTAGGGATACCAGACAGCTGCCTGAAGACTTAACTGCCTCTAGCAAATCCGCTGTGTTGGGCGCCATCCAGCAACTTTAAATCGCTACCTTTTGATGGTTTTACCACGTTTGACTTGACAGTCACTGTGAAGGAGATAGGGGGAAAACTTTATAACTGCAGGAAAATTATTTAAAAATACAAGCCGTTCATCACACTGACACTAAGCACAAAAGCCGACTCTCACGGAACCAAACACAGCACTTCCACATTTGAAACGCCCTGCAGGGAATCCAGGCTGGTCTCCACCACTCCAGTCAACTGACATGAGTATCACCCCAAAATCCAAGACTGACGACCTGACCTCTATCCTGCTTCGACCTCCTCTCCAACCCTATCCCAGGTCCGACCCAGCACCACCTACTGGACTGACACCCCTCAGTCCTTCCGGAACAGAATTGCTTGCCTTGCTGCCTGATTCTGGCAAACCGCTGGAGATTGACACTGCAGAATTGAAAAACCAATGATTTCTAGGATGTATCGTCACATGTCTGAAGGTTTATCATTGACAGACTCCCTACCTCAATGACAACTCATTCCGCACGCTCCTAGTCTTCTCTCCGAAATTTTACTCCTGACACTCGAAGTCTCCTCAAGGAAAACGCACACTATGCATTGCCGCACTATTCAGTAAAACATCACACTGTACAGTCCTGCTCTATTCACGAAAACCTCACACTATACAGTCCAGCTCTATTCACTGAAACCGCGTAAGACATTCCAGCTTTATTCACTAACACCTCAAACCGTACAGTCCAATTCTATTTATTAAAACCTCTCACTGTGCCGTTCAGCACTATTCACTAAAACCTCTCACTGTACAGTCCTGCTCCATTCACTAAACCCTCACATTGTACAGTACAGCTTTATTCACTAAAACCTCTCACTGTACAGTCCAGCTCGTTTGACTGAGCCCTCACACTGTAGACTCCAGCGCTATTCACTAAAACATCACACTGTACAGTCCAGCTCGATTCACTAGAATGTTTCCCTGTGCAGTCCAGCTCTGTTCACTAAAACCTCACATTGTACAGTCCAGCACTATTCACAAAAGCCTCACACTTTACATTTCAATTCTAATCATTAAAATCTAACGACACAGTTGGAATCTCTTCACATTAACGTAAATGAAAAATACACCAGAAAATCATGATATGGTCTAGCTGCCGTAGTCCAGAATGAACATAGAACATAGAACAGTACAGCACAGAACATGCTTAAAATGAAGAATTCACAGTTAAAGCCGGTCTCTTCCTCTCTTTCCATGGCTACATGATCCGTTTCTAATGGGACTTCCTTTGATATCCATTATTGGGGACGTTTAATTTGTGGGAAGGGAGAGAGAGACAGACAAAGCACTGGGATAATACATCTCGCTGGTAATTACACACAACACCCCCCCTCCCACAATTAGAAAAACTGATGTTTGTCTCAACCAGACATGGAGGAAGCGTGTTCAGGTGAGAATTGCTGAGTTTGCTTTAGGTTAACAACAGTCCATTCTACAATAGAGACAAAACAATACAGGGCATGCTCATGACAGAAAACAAGAAAAAATCAATAACGTAACGGAACCAACAGCATCCAAACCAACACTTGCTCTTCCCCCACCATTCCCCCCCCCCAATTCCACCGGAAACCCATACGTCGTCCCACATCAGTGGAAAAGCACCCTCGAACGAGCATCACAGTCCACCGGAAAAAGTCACAGCGAGACAGAGCACCGCAAATTTCTCCTGCCAGAGAAAGGAAAATGTTACCTTTCATAAGTCATATTTTCTTTAAAATACAGAATCGGGAATAAATTTTAAATGAGACGAGTAATCTGGACTAGATTCCATACCATGCCAGGGAGGCACAGAGTCATTTTTGGAGTTTTTTTACGAACTCCATTGAGCAAAAGAGCTGATAGATGACATAGCGACCATTAAAACAATGCTAGAGAATAGGGGGTTTCACAAAATCACGGGTCGATTGGTTACCAATTATCTGACTGTTCCACAAAAAGGGCAGCTAGCTCGAAGAGGTTATCGGAAAAGTTAAAGAGGACATTTTTCACTTCCGAAAATATAGAACATGGAGAAATACAGCACAAAACAGGCTCTTCGGCCCACGATGTTGTGCCGAACCTTTGTCCCAGATTAAGTACAAATTAATCTACACCCCATCATTCTACCGTAATCGATGTACCTATCCAATAGCCGCTTGAAGATCCCGAATATTTCCGACTCAACTACTTCCACAGGCAGTGCATTCCTTGTCCCCACTACTCTGTGGGTAAAGAATCTACATCTGACATCCCTCCTATATCTTCCACCATTCACCTTAAATTTATGTCACATTGCAATGGTTTGTTCCACCCGGGGAAAAAGTCTCTGACTGTCTCCACTATCTATAGCCCTGATCATCTTAGAAACCTCTATCAAGTCGCCCCACATCCTTCTCCGTTCCAATGAGAAAAGGCCAAGCACCCTCAAGCTACTCTCCATTCCAGGAAACATCCTTGTAAATCTCCTTTGCATCTTTTCCAAAGCTTCCACATCCTTCCTAAAATGAGGCGACCAGAACTGCCCGCAGCAGTCCCAATGTGGCATTACCAAGGTTTTGCCCAGCTGCATCATGTCCTCACGGCTCTTCAATTCAATCCCTCTGCTAATCAACGCCAGTACACCACAGGTCTTCTTCACAGCTCTATCTATTTGAGTGGCAACTTTTAAAGGTCTATGAACATAGACCACAAGATTCCTCTGCTCCTCCACATTACCAGAACACTACCGTTAACCCGGTATTCCGCATTCATATCTGTCCTTCCAAAATGGACAACCTCACACTTCCCAGGTTTAAACTCCATCTGTCACTTCTCAGCCCAGCTCTGCATCCAATATGTCTCCTTGCAGCCGGCAACAGCCCTCCTCACTGTCTACAATTTACCAATGTTCAGATCGTCTGCGAATTTACTGACCCACCCTACAACTCCCTCGTCCGTCATTAATGGAAATCACAAACAGCAGAGGGCCCTGAACTGATCCCTGCGGTACGCCACTGGTAACTGGGCTCCAGGCTGAATATTTGCCATCCACCACCACTCTCTGGCTTCTATCCGTTAGCCAGTTCGTTATCCACCTGGCCAAGTTTCCCACTATCCCATGCCTCCTTACGTTCTGCAGAAGCGTATCATGGGAAACCTTATCAAATGCATTACCAAAATCCATGTACACTACATGCACTGGTTTATCTTCATCTTGGTCACCTCCTCAAATAATTTAATAAGCCTTGTGAGGCAAGACCTACCCCTCACAAATCCGTGCTGACTGTCTCTAATAAAGCAGTGTATTTCCAGATGCTCAGATATCCTATACCTCCGTACTCTTTCCATTACTTTGCGTACCACTGAAGTAAGACGGACTGGCCTGTAATTCCCAGGGCTGTCCCTATTACCTTTTTTGAACACGGGCACAGCATTCACCACTCTCCAATCTCCTGCTCCCGCCCCAATTGTCAGTGTGGACGAAAAGATAATTGCCAACGGCTCTGCAATTTCGTTTCTTGCTTCCCATAGAATCCTTGGATATATCCCGTCAGGCCCGGGGGACTTGCCTATCCTCATGTTTTTCAAATTGCCCAAAACATCTTCTTCTTAATAGGTATCTCCTCGAGCTTACCAGTCTGTTTCACACTGTCCTGTCCAAAAATATGGCCGCTCTCATTCGTAAATACTGAAGAAATGTACTCGTTCAAGACTTCTCCTATCTCTTCAGACTCAATGCACAATCTCCCCCTTCTGCCGTTGAGCGGACCCAATCTCGCTCTAATCATTCACATATTTCCCACATATGTGAAAAAGGCCTTTGAGTTACCTTGATTCTACCCGCCAATGATTCTTCATGCCCTCTCTTAGCTCTCCTAATCCCTTTCTTCTGTTCCCGCCTAGCCATCTTGTATTCATCCAACGCCCTGTCTGAACGTTGTTTCCACAGCCTTCCATAAGTATCCTTCATCCTCTTAACAAGACATTCAACCTCTCTTGTCAACCATGGTTTCCTCACTCGACCATCTGTTCCCTGCCTGACATATCAAGGACACGTATCCTTGAACAAGTTCCACATTTTAATTGTGCCCTTCTCTCACAGCCTATGTTCCCAACTTATGCACTTCAGTTCTTGTCTAAAAGCATCGTATTTACCCTATCCCCAATGTAAAACTTGGACTGTTGCACGCACATATCCCTCTCCATTACTAAACTGAAAGTCACAGAATTCTGGTCACTGTCTCCAAAATGCTCCCCCACCAACAAGTCTATCACTTGCTCTGGTTCATTACCAAGTACCAAATCCAATATGGCCTCCCCTCTGGTCGACAATCTACACACTATGTTAGAAAAGCTTCCTGGCCACATTGCACAAACACCACCAACTCAAACTATTTGATCTAAAGAGTTTCCAGACAATATTTGGGAAGTTGAAGTCACCAATGACTACTACCCTGTGGACTGCAGCACCTTTCAAAATCTGTTTCCCCAACCTGTTCCTCTGCATCTCTGCTGCTATTGGGGGACCTATAGAAAACTCCCAAGAAGTGGACTGCTCCTTTCCTATTTCTGACTTCAACCACATACTACTTCAGTTCGCAGATCCTCTTAGAATTGCCTTTCTGCAGCTGTTATACTTTCTTAATAAACAATGCAACCCCCTCCACCTCTTTTTACACACTCCCTAATCTTATTGAAACATCTACAACCACGAACCTCTGACAACCATTTCTGCCCCTCTTCTATCTAAGTTTCCATGATGGCCACCACATCGGAGTCCCAAGTACCAATCCATGCCTTAAATTCACCCACCTTATTCCTGATACTTCTTACGTTAAAGTATACACACTTCAACCCATCTCCGTGCCTGCAAGTACTCTCCTTTGTCAGTGTTACCTTCCCCACTGCCTCACTAGACGCTTTGACGTGCTGAACATCAGGTGCCTTAGGTGCTAGACTGCAAGTCCGGTTCCCATTCCATTGAAAAATTAGTTTGAACCCTCCCGAAGAGTACTAGCAAACCTCCCTCCCAGGACTGAGGTTAATCTGTCCCTGAGAAGATTTGTCAATAATGCCAATAATTCACTGATTTAGATTCAGTAACCTGTAGTATATCATGTTGTGTGTGTGATAAAAAGGGGGATATGGTAAATTTATTACTTCCCAATATATATTATATGTATATATAATTCATAAGGTTAGTTTTCAAGATTGTTTACAAGATTCCACTTATTGTTTGATAAAGTGCACCAATATATAAAGTTTGCAATGTTCTTGTTCGGGAATGTAATACTGAATACGTTCAAAATGGAGTATTGAATTAAAGACTGTCTTTCTAATTATTATTGTAAATAAACCATGGAGCGCAAGATGCGAACTTGAGAAACTAAAGTCAGTGTCGATTACATAAATTGCATTTTCATTATAAACACCACCGAAATATTCAATCAATTTTGTGAGACATGAGCTCCTCCTCACAAACGATGGCTGACCAGCCGGGATTAAATTTTGCCTTTCAAAATGGAATGTCAATCGGTCCTGAGAAGATTTTTCAATAATTCCAGTCATACTATCACTGATTTTAGGTTCATTTGCCTATAGTTATATAATTTATCCCCACGTCCCCTGGTCGAATGATTAAATCTTGCCCAGTCCTCTGGCCATTCTCCTGTGCAATAGAGGATTTAAAAATTATCATCAGATATTCCAAATCACTTCTCTTACCTCCCACATGCCGGGAACACATAATTGAAGTCTGCTAAAACAGCTGATCTCCATCCAAACCTAATTTCTTTATTATATTACAGACCCACTCATTGATTTCGAGACCTACATCGTCCTGCTCCACAGGGAACACAAATACCAAAACCTAATTTAAAATCTCACCAATGTCTTTCGGCTGAACACAGATTGCCGCTCGGTCCCTAATGGGCCCTAAATTTCCCTGGCACACTATTCCAGTTAATTATATATATATGCACCTTTACTTTCCTTACGTTTGCGTGGCGGTACTTTGTCATGCTTCTCTCTGTGCTCTCACAATATCATTTAATGTGCACCTCCATGCACTTTTAATGCACCCAATAATTTGAGATGCTGCACCAGTTGAGCTCGCTATCACTGAAATGATAGTGACACCTCTGCATCCGGGTCCAATTCCTTCAATAAAATTAGGTGCAGTATCCTCCCCTTGTTACGCTGTCAACATCCTGGCTCAAAAATCTATTCTGGATGCAGTTTAGTAAGTCGTCTCCCTCGCGGCATTTCAGTCGTTGATAATCCTAAATAATATCTGGTGTTGAATTCCCCGACGGATGTTCGCCTATTGTTTTTAGGCAACTCTGGGAATTGCCGACCTGTGTGCTTTTGAATCAATCTCTGTTTGATTGGGACTCTATTGTAAAGTGAAAGCAAAGTGATTGTCCCCTTTTGCATTTAAGGTCCCCCATATGGTTTCAGTGAGGAGCCTGCTGAGATATCAGTCCTCTGCGCTGCAGCAACTGACTCGTTGTTCAATAATGCGACCAAACACCCCTTTTAGACATGTATCTAACCCGCTCCCGCAACCCCGTTGCGCGAGAAGATTGTGTTGCCAATTCTGCCCCTCCCGAAACTGTATTCCCTTCCGAGCAATAACGTCATGCTCCCATGTGTTATTAACACTTTTAATCCATCTGCCTTACTCATAAGACACATTATATTGAAGTCATTGCTATATATCTGTGTCATATTCTCTAGTACCTTCGCCCAGACATTCAGCCTGATATGGTTTTCATTTCATGCGTGCCCATATGTCGCTGCCTAATTTATCTCCATTCTTTATCCCGCTGCCATGCCGATGGAGACTACCTCCCCATTACAATGCAACAAAAGCCTCGCAAATCTCACGTTTCTGACCAAATGTAACCCACCCGTTGTTTAAAAAACATAAATTTAGAGCACCCAATTCAATTTTTCCAAACTAAGGTATAATTAAGCGTGGCCAATTCACCTACCTTGCCACATCTTGGGCTGGGGGCGAAATCCATGCAAACACGGAGAGAGTGGGCAAATGCCGCAAGGGAAGTAACCAGAGCCGGATCGAACCTGGGACCTTGGCGCTATGGGGAAATAACTGCCGTGTTAATAACTGCACCACCGTGCTGCTCGAACCTACCGGTCCCTCTTTTCCCACGAGAGAACAGGTGGTTCAGGAAACGAAAGGCCTTACTTCTGCACAAACTCGAGAACCATATTTTCATCTGCTCCATCCTCCTAATGCTTAATTCACTAACATGTGCACCGAGAGTGATCCAGTAATCACAATTTTCGATGTGCTGATTTTAAGCTGCTAGCAATCAGCCTACATTCTTGTTACACAATCACATAGATACATATAAGATCGGAACAGGCGGAGGCCTTCTGGTCCTTCGAGCCTGCTCTGCCATTCATCACGATCATGTCTGATCATTTCAACACAATTGCCTAATCCTGCTTTCTCCGCAATGCCTTTGATCCCATTCTCCCTAAGTGCTGCATTCAGCCGCCTCTTGAAGACATTCAAGTTTTAGAATCACTACTGAAGTTAAATCACCATATTCTTAGAAATCGTCCACTAAATCAAAAAGCGTCAAAAATATGTTCTAAATGGTGAACCAGATTTCTCCCCTTGACTCCTTGCAATCCTAGGTGTCAATGTAGCATTTTAATTCAGGTCAATGTAGCATTTCAAATTATCCCCGGTATAAACTATATCTTTAAATAAGGTTTTATTTACATACCACTCGGAGCTTCGATCCTAGATCCCGCCTCGCTAAGAAAGTGTAGGAGACTTAGGGATGTTTTGTTTCGGGCCAAGGGTAATTTTTAATTTACTTTATTTTACTTCAAAAGATATCACTGTCTGTTCAACAACGAAAAAAGATCTTGCTTCTGGATTTTACGTTCTGGTTGTTCGGTCCTTCGTGGCCGCCTTGACAATTTCTCTTCTTGTCTGTGGCTGCTCTTAGTAGAGCTTCGATCCCTTGTTCGGTTCCTGCATTCAGTCACTCCCATCTACCAAAGCAGCACTGAGAGCTGGATGGCTGTTGGCGATGCAGGACATTTATGACCCTTCTCACAGCCGTGCTGGTTACATTTTATTATATGTTTCAATTATAAGCATTGGTGAAAAATGCTTTGATGCTTGTCAAATCTTAAAGGAGTGATTCATTCGGTTCTCGTCATGTTTAAACTGAGACCTGCTTGGTGCTAATTTACGCCTTTGTGGACTCAAGCATTATCTCCAAACTTCCACTTCTAAGTGTTGTCATGAAATTTGTATTATTCACAAATGCACATTATTTCACGTAATTTACTTAAGATTCTGGCAATTCTCAATCAACTTCCTGAAATTACTAACTTCTGTGAAAGTGTGAACTATTGTTTCCTCTATGTAACAAAAAACGTTATTCGCTAGTATTTCTTAAATTTTAAAGGACAGCATCAAATTACAGCATAAACTGTCTCAAACAGGCTGTTAATCTGATAAAGGGTATTTGCATTTCAAACCCTCTTTTCTGATGCTGTTAACCCATTGTGGGATTTTTGCTTGTGTTTTCTCATATTTTTTCGGGTTTTTTTAGAGCTTCATGTTTCAAATGACATCTTTCCCATTTTACTTTATACTACTTCTTATGGTAATGAATTTCACAGGCTCACCACTCTTTATGTGAAGAAATGTCTCCTTATCTCTGTCCGAAACGGTTTACCCTGAATCTTCAGACTGTGATACATGGTTCTGGACACACCCATCTTTGACACCATCATCCCTCTATCTACCCTGCCTAGTACTGGTACAACTTTATAAGTCTCTATGCGTTCCCCCCTCATTCTTCTAAACCCCAGTGAGAAGAATCCCAACCTAGTCAATCTCTCCTCATATGACAGTCCTTCCATCCCTGGAATCAGTCTGGTAAACCTTCGCTGCATTCCCTCGAGAGCAAGAACATCCTTCCTCAGAGAAGGAGACCAAAGTAGACACAATGTGGCCTCACAAAGGCACTGTCAAATTGCAGCAACACATCCCTGCTTCTATACGCGATACCCCTCGCAATGAAGGTCAACATACCATTAGCCTTCTTTACCACCTGCTGCACCTGCATGCTTACCTTCAGCGAATGGTGCACAAGGCCACCCACGCCCGCTGCACACTCCCCTCTCCCAATTTACAACTGTTCACGCAGTAATTTGCCTTCCTGTTTTTGCTTCGAAAGTGAATAACGTCACATTTATCCAAATTATTCTACATCTGCCATTGATTTGCCTACTCTCCCAACCTGTCTGATCTCGCTGTAGGATGCCTGCATCCTCATCATAATTCATCCGCCCTTCATAAATCTATGCTGGCTCTGACTGATTCTGCTGCTGCTTTCTTTAATGTTCCGCTAAAAAGTCCTCCAATCTGCAGGGAAAGTTCCAGAGTTTATAGGATCCCGGAAGATGACAACCAATGCATCCACCATTCCCAGAGCCACCTCGTTATCTCGGATGCAGATTCTCAGGCCCTAGGGATTTATCCGCCTTCAATGCCATAAGTTGTTCCAGCACGATTACTCTACTAATTTTGATCCCTCAGTTCTTATAGAATTATACAATTTACAGTGCAGAAGGAGGCCATTCGGCCCATCGAGTCTGCACTGGCTCTTGGAAAGAGCACCCTACCCAAGGTCAACACCCTATACCCATAACCCAGTAACACCACCCAACACGAAGGGCAATTTTGGAGGCTAAGGGAAATTTATCACGGCCAATCCACCTACCCACACATCTTTGGACTGTGGGAGGAAACCGGAGCACCCGGAGGAAACCAACGCACACACGGGGAGGATGTGATGACTCCGCACAGACAGTGACCCAAGCCGGAATCGAACCTGGAACCCTGGAGCTGTGAAGCATTTGTGCCAACCACAATGCTACCGTGCTGCCCCACGTTCTTCTCTCTCACTAAACCTTTCATTCTCCAATATTTCTTGGAATTTATTTGTGTTCTCGTTTGTGAAGACAGAACCAGTTGCATGACCTCATCACTATTTATTAAATGAAGATCATTGACACTAACGTGAACCACGGCATCTAAATGCTCCCCGACCCCTTCTAGTTGCCTGCAACCTTTCAGTGACACAATTAACTCGGGAAACAGTGTTGTGACACAACATCCATCTGTCCGGTCTGCAGCCAGATAAATTATTGTCGTGTCTCCTTGACAGCCAATGAGCTAGAAGTGTGTGATTTTCCATTGCCAATGCGCTGGTTCTCTGTGATGCCCCTAAATCTAATCAGCTGGATCTGTTTGATTCGGACTAAAACACACACAATCCCCAGCAGAAGCTCCCACAGAGAGAAGGACAGAATCACACAAAGACAGATGTGACCCACATCTCACACTCACTCCAAACATGCTAATGTTCCCTTCCTGGCCACCAGAGGTCGCGTATTAGCCCATCCCCGTAACCCATTAAGACCCTCTTACCATTTTTTGGATACTAAGGCCAATTCAGCAAACTCCATCCAAGTAACGCGCACATCTTTGGACTGAGGAAGTAAACTGAAGCACCTAGAGGAAACCCACGCAAACACGGGGAGAATGTGCAGACCCCGCACAGAGTGACACAGCTGGGAATCGAACCTGGGAAACTGGAACTGTGAAGCAACTATGCTAACCACTTTGCTACAGTGCTGCTAATAACCATTTAATAAAATGTATATTCAAAGATAGTTGCCTGTGCATATGTGCTGATGCTCTCTCTCCCAGCACGGGCACCACCTCACCGATGATATTGCCCCTGGCAACTCAAGATAGACGCCGACCATCTCCCATGGCAACTGTAGTTGACCAGCAAGTGACGACCATAACTGCTCAATATGGATGCTGAGCAAGGTATGATGAGCACGAAGGCGCAGTGCCGATTCCCTGCTGCTCCGTGTCCACATTGAGTCTTTTTTGGGATTCAGCGCGTTGGGGCACCAATTACAGATTCAATTGTCGCTGCAATGCTGCGTCTCCCACCACAGTAACTAAACCATAATTTAAAAACTGACTAAATGCACACCAACGAAAACAGAATTAATATACTGACCAAACTCACACCAACTGAACAGCATTTATAAACTGACCGAACAGACGGAAAATAAAGCATCATTAATAAACTCAACAACACAGTATCTCAAAGGTCATGAAAAGACTGACACAACACAAAGACTATAATGCAGCATTAACAAACGAACGATATGCACAACAGCTAAACCAGCATTAATAAACCGATGACATACACACGCAAATCAGCATTAAAACACTGACCAAAAACACAACAGTTAAAGAAGCATTATTAAAATAACAAAGCACACCTAAATAAATGACCATGTACACTGCAACTAAACCAGGATTACTAAACTGACCAAACACACAGACAAACCAGCTTTAATAAACTGACCAAACACACAGACACTAAAGCAACATTAACAAACTGATGAAACACACAGCAAATCAGCAGCATGAATAAATTGATCAAATACACTGAAACTAAATCAGCACTAATAAACTGACCAATTACAGAGCAACTGAAACAGCGCAATAAACTGACCAACCACAGAGCAACTAATGCAGTATTAATAATCTGACCAAACAGACACAAACTAAACTAGGATTAGTAAACTGACGAAATGCACAACAACTAAAACAGGATTAATCTACAGACTACACGCAAAAACTAAATCAACATTAATTAACTGACCAATGTTATGGGTCGGGGTTTAAAAACCCAAAGTTTATTGTGGAATTCACCTGACCTCGAACTTTTTGTTGAATTTGGCTAGGATGAGCATTAGAGCCTGTTTGTCAAAGGACTTATTCGGCGCTTTTAATGAAACAAACAAGTTTTATTCGAATAACTGAATTAACATTTATATATAAACAAACAACAAGATGTTTTATCAATTACAAACATTTACCACACGCTGTAAGACATGTATAATCCTTAATGAATTCCCCTGTTCGCAGAAATCCTCAACCTCTCTATGCAAAAATCTGAGGTCCCTATCTGCTTCAAGAAGACGACCATCATCCCTGTACAAATGAAAAGCACAGCACCGTGCCTTAATGAATATCGTCCAGTGGCTCTGACATCCATCATTATTAATTGCTTCGATAAAATAGATAAGTCCCCTGGGTCAGATGGGATTTATCCTAGGATTCTCTGCGAAGCCAGGGAGGAGATTGCAGTGCCTTTGTCCTTGATCTTTAT
This sequence comes from Scyliorhinus canicula, assembly GCF_902713615.1. Lineage (NCBI taxonomy): Eukaryota > Metazoa > Chordata > Chondrichthyes > Carcharhiniformes > Scyliorhinidae > Scyliorhinus > Scyliorhinus canicula. Next base: position 8,548,146 of record NC_052166.1, read on the forward strand.
GTCGTCTTTGTCGAAAGGAATAGTGCCGGAAGACTGGAGGATAGCAAATGTTGTCCCCTTGTTCAAGAAGGGGAGTAGAGACAACCCTGGTAATTATAGACCAGTGAGCCTTACTTCGGTTGTGGGTAAAATGTTGGAAAAGGTTAGAAGAGATAGGGGTTTATAATCATCTTGAAAAGAACAAGTTGATTAGCGATAGTCATCACGGTTTTGTGAACGATAGGTCCTGCCTCACAAACCTTGTTGATTTTTTTGAGAAGATGACCAAACATGTGGATGAGGGTAAAGCGGTTAATGTGGTGTATATGGATTTCAGTAAGGCGTTTGATAAGATTCCCCACGTTAGGCTATTGCAGAAAATACGGAAGTATGGGATTGAAGGCGATTTAGCGGTTTGGATCAGTAATTGGCTAGCTGAAAGAAGACAGGGGTGGTGATTGATGGCAAATGTTCATCCTGGAGTTCAGTTACTAGTGGTGTACCGCAAGGATCTGTTTTGGGGCCACTGCTGTTTGTCATTTTTATAAATGACCTGGAAGAGGGTGTAGAAGGATGGGTTAGTAAATTTTCAGATGACACGAAGGTCGGTGGAGTTGTGGATAGTGCTGACGGATGTTACAGGATAGAGAGGGACATTCATAAGCTACAGAGCTGGGCTGAGAGGTGGCAAATGGAGTTTAATGCGGAAACGTGTGAGGTGGTTCACTTTGGAAGGAGTAAGAGGAATGCAGAGTACTGGGCTAATGGCAAGATTCTTGGTAGTGTAGATGAACAGAGAGATCTCGGCATCCAGGTAATAAATCCCTGAAAGTTGCCACCCAGGTTAATAGGACTGTTACGAAGGCATTTGGTGTGCTAGCCTTTATCAGTAGGGGGATTGAGTTTCGGAGCCACGAGGTCATGATGCAGCTGTACATAACTCTGGTGCGGCCGCTCCTGGAGTACTGCGTGCAGTTCAGGTCACCACATTATAGGAAGGATGTCGAAGCTTTGGAAAGGGTTCAGAGGAGATTTACTAGGATGTTGCCTGGTATGGATGGAAGGTCTTACGAGGAAAGGCTTAGGGACTTGAAGCTGTTTTCGTCAGAGAGAAGAAGGCTGAGAGGTGACTTAATAGAGACATATAAGATAGTCAGAGAGTTAGATAGGGTCGACAGTGAGAGTCTTTTTCCTCGGATGGGGATGACAAACACGAGGGGACACATCTTTAAATTGAGGGGTGGTAGATATAGGACAGATGTCAGAGGCAGCTTCTTTACTTCGAGAGTAGTAGGGGTGTGGAACGCCCTGCCTGCAACAGCAGTAGACTCGCCAACTTTAAGGGCATTTAAGTGGTCACTGGATAGTCATATGGATGAAAATGGAATAGTGTAGGTCAGATGGGCTTCAGATGGTTTCACGTGTCGGCGCAACTTCGAGGCCCGGAGGGCCTGTACTGCGCTGTAATGTTTTATGTTCTAAGACATGTCAAATTTATTTTGCTTCCGTCGGAAGTCGAGACGTTTTGGGGCTTTCATCACTGTTGTGTCAACGTGAGTGGACCAGGACTGATAGTTGCTGATAGTGACCCTCAGGAATTTAAAGACACCAACCATCTCCTCTTCGGAGCCATTGATGCATACGCGAGCGTGTGCCGTGCTACGCTTCCTGCAGTCACTTATCAGTTCCTTGGTCTTTCCGACATTTAGAAAGAGGTTGTTTTCTGTACATGTGGCAACCAAGTGATTTATCTCCCTCCTCTTGTCTGATTGAGACACGGCGTACCACAGTTGTATCATCCACAAATTTATTGATTGAGTTGGAGTTGAATCTTGCCACACAGTCGTGTGTGTAGCGAGAGCAGTAGAGGGCTCAGCACACATCCTTGTGGGATATCCTTGTTTTGGACGAATGTGGAGGGGGTATTGTTGCCTATCGTGACAGATTGCTGTGATGCTGATGGTGAGGAAGTCAAGGATCCAATTGCAAAGGGAGGAGTCAAGTAAAAATTCCAGAGTTTGGTTATTAATCCTGTCGGGATAATGGTGTTGAAGGAGTAATCGATGAACAGCTGTTTTGCATAGTGTTACAGGGCCACCGGTCAATCGTCGTTGATGCAGCTACCTTGTTCTTATTTTGTGCTGGTATTTCTGGGAAGGATAGTTCTTGAATTTGATTTTCTCAAAAATTCGAGTTAAAAATAATCGAGTAAGGCATCTTTCAAGATCGGGAGTTGAAATCAGTGTAAATGCAAGAAATTCGAACAGAAAGAAAGTAATTTAACAACATACGTTTTTTTTTTAACGTAAAGGAACGGAGTGGGTTCCAAGTTTCTCCGCCCAGTCTCCGGCCCTTCCGGTTCAGGAGGAAAATTAATCATTTAAGCAGACAGTTAATTTGTTCTAAGTTGCCGCCCAAAAATGATGTTTCTATGATCAATTTATGTAGCTTTATTTATGAATTGATGGGGGCTCAGCACAGCTAGTTAATGTGGAAATGTTAAACATAATCTGGAGGCAATTGGTTTGAATTCCACCAAGAATGGCTGATGCCGATAAAATCAACCATTGGAAATTGACATAAATGGAATGCAATTGTTGAAATAAATATTTTTTCGTATTTCAATCAAGCGATTGTGAAATTGCTCTGCCTCTTTAAGAATCTGTAGCCATAAATGAAGACTAAAGGTTAACTGTTATATTTGCCAGCTGTGAGAATCCGTGTGTTTCATTTGTTTTACGTGGGTGTTCGCATTACAGAAGCATAGAATTTAAAATGCAGAAGGATTGTGATCCATTCGGCCCATAGAGTGTTCACCTGTTCTTGGAAAGAGCACCCTACTTAAGCTCATGCATCCAACCTATTCCTGGAACGCCACCAAACATTTTTTGGACACCAAGAACAATTGATCATGGCCAATCCACCTAACCAGCACATCTTTGGTCTCTGGGAGGAAACCGGAATGCCCGGAGGAAACCCATGGACACACGCGGTGAACGTGCAGACTCTGCACAGACAATAACCCAAGCCGGGAATCGAACATGGGACCCTGGAGCTGTGAAGGAACTGAGCTAACAACTGTGCGACCGTATATTTTCCAATTGTATCTTTGCGGAGAAGTAACCTTGAGTTTTTAATTGAACAGAAACCACAAGGACGTTTACACAATTAATTTTGATCAAAGCACTGAAGCGCAATGTTCCACTTTCTCGGCCTGTGGTTTTGATATCACAGAGCTAACGTGATTTGAGGCAAACAGCTACCAAAGGGAAACGTATTTAACGAATCCTTCTTTTCAAAAGTTATCAACCAAGAGCTATGTTTACCGATTATTTTCGGGTGTTTTTGATAAACACCCGATATTTTCATTTGGAGACAAATTCACACATGTCAGGATAATATAATATTAATTTGATAGGGTTTATTGGAATTTGGGAGATTTGAAATGCTTCAGGGCAATCCGGTGTTTGATTGGCCCAGGGTTAAATCCGTCATATCCAAAGCGGTGTCCCTGACACAACTCGTGCAATGCAGAAGGAATAATTTTGAAATTGCTGAACGAAATGTGAAGGAAAGATGGGTAAACAAAAAATATTCCAAAACATGTTTCTGTTGAAGCAATAGAAGGGTGAAGATGAAATGACATCCGATTGAGGACTCTTATTCCATCCCTTTTCAAAGCAGCAGAAAAATAACCTTTGTTTGTTTTTATTTTCTATTGGTAAGTATAAACTATAAGTATTGAATTGTCATACCTGTTCATATTAATTTACCCACTTTAAGATAACCCGAATTTATATATTTTATTTTGCTTTCCAAGTAATTGCAAGATTTGTGGTCGCTTCAAGAATTTATTTTACACTTTCGATATTACCACAATAGTTTGCCCGATTGAAAATTTCGTGAAAGGGGCGGACATCTCGGCAGAAGCTTCAAACATATAGGTAGATGGAGGAGATCGTGTTCGCATTCACGAGTGATAAACACGTCCCAGTAACAGCCACGGCAGTAGGGTTGCCATTTGACTTGACCCTTCCACAATAATATTGGAAATTATTACTTTTGCGTTACTGGGCCAACAGTATTGAGACCAAACCCATGCCATGTCACCCAATTATTAGTGGATTACGAGGTCGTACTTTTTAATAAGGGTGAAATATTGTATGATAACGTCAAACATAAAATTGTCTTATTCAGAAGGACAGCTCTTTATAACAAAATACTCCAAAGAATCTGGTGTAATCACTGGTGAGGGGCTTAGTTATTTTAACAAATCTCAAAAACTTATGTGGCTTTTCAGACATAAATGTTTGATTCCGTTTTAAAGATGTTATTAAGATATATCATTGGACTGTAAAATATCTCCAGGATTGGGATAGGGTTAAGTAATTGAGGATAGATGATGAAAATCAAGACATTAACAAGATAACAACTCGTCAAATGTTATTTGTTTTCAATGATTTGTGCGTTACCGTGACACAGGTGAAGCGAGTCTAGAACCCACACGTAGGATGAATCACAATTAAGAAAAGGTACTCAGCAGTAGAGCTAGTATTTGGGGCATTGAATACCCAGACAATCACAGACTCAAGGTAGGGGAAACAAAGTTATTGGTTGATAAACTGCAGCTTTCACTGACCAAGTTATGCATTGCGTAGAGAACTGAAGATGTATTTGTTGCATAGTAATGTGGATAATTAAACAGACACAAGCAAGTTGGGGCCAGTTTCAATTGCACGGCCTCTAGGAATTAGAAATTTTAAGGTTGTAATCTATTGGAACTAGTAACATCTAAATAACAGGACGTGCTCTGTTCAAACAGTAATAATGTTTTACGGGCAAAACCTAACACTCGGTGACGTCCAGGATCTTGTTCTTTAACATTTCGGATGACTATCTATTCCAATGCGGGGAACATAGTGGCTGTTGGGATTTGTGTGGCTACCCGGAGCACCAGGACAGCTGTGGATAACCAAGAATGAAGATCTGCTGCTGGATTTTCAACACACGCAGGAAGAATGGTATTACAGAAATACTTGAAGCTTTATAAAATTTCACCTAGGTGATATACATCCCAGCATACAAAGAATAGAGCAAAGACAGGGCAGGTTTCAATGCATAGTTTCATATACTTGCGAAAAATAAATGGTGTGCGTACAATTTTCTACTGATTCACGGGTCAGCTTTTTCAGACTGAGGGGAGGGGGAGATGTTAGATCTGTTTTTGTAATACTTCCCTCTCCCTTCATCCAGCAGAGGGCAGTAGAGCGGAGCTGCTGATTGGCTGTTCTGGGGAAAATTTGTATCAGTGCATTGCGTTCACCGTATCTTGAAGGTGGTTTGTGGAGGAGCTGTTGTCAAGTGACGCCAAAGGCAGTTATAAGCAATTAGATCATCCACCAGGCATGATTTCAGTGAATGGCCGTTTCCTGTTCCTATGTAAGACTACAGAAGGGATTGTTGCATTCGTCGCTGAGGCCAAAATGAGCAACATGTCCTGGACCCAGTCTCTGTCCTGAATGGGGCTTCTGCCACAAGATTATAGATGCGAAGAACGTGAATTGTGAAACAGAACGGGGTTTTAGCAGGCGACGACAGTGAGAGTACTATGTGGAGATATGAAGGGGGGCAACATGAACGAGGCAAGTCTAGCTGTGCAGAGCGAGGCCTCATCTAGGTATGTGCGTGGCAATTGGCGAGGATTTATCGCGCAGTGCGGGTTTTTGAAATGGCGAGACGTATCCAGAACTGGGAAATTTAATGAGTGAGACTGAAGGGAGCAAAAATAAGCTTGTCGAAGGGACGGAACGGTAGCGCAATGGTAGACTAAGGCTGCGAAACCTTCCTTACTCAAAAGGATGAATTGAGCTTCGTGGATGCAATGAACCTTTGTGGATCACAATTATGTTTTTAGAAAACCTGGCAGCCAAATGTAAGTGGAAGAATTACATCGTGCCCACCCGGGCATATACGAGATTAAAATATTGGCGAGTAGTTCCGTGTCATGACCAGCATTGACGCCAATATTGTGGACGAGATTAAAGTGTATGACTTGTGTCTTGCACAGCACAATTTATACACTGGAGGAACGCTCAAGCAACCAAATAATAGAACGGAATAAAAACATTCTTCAAATAGAAAAAGATATTTTCCCTGAAAGTGATGATTTTGTATTTGTCGCAAAGAAAACTAAATAAGGAACCATCTTCTAAAACCCTACGAATACACAGTTTGGCTAGTGTTCTTTGATGTTGCCTACACATGTTTCCATGAGGTTAAGGGCAGTTACTCTCACCTGTGGTATACAACACTTTCGTCCATTAGTGAATCAAGTCTATAATGAGGTCAGAAGCTGAGTGCTGCTGGCCGAAACAAAACTCAGCGTCCCTGAGCAGGTTTTGTAGCGTAAGTACGAAGTACGTTCCGCTTGAAAGCACTGTTTGGTCTTACATATTGTGCATTTCTTTCTTTTTGCCAGGTTTCATTTACGTTTCCCTTTTTTGAAAGCAGATTTTGAGCGTCCGATTGTTTTTGTTTCCAAATAAGGGTCAATTTATAGTGGCTAATTCATCTACCTGCACGTTGTTATGGGTTGGTGGCTTTACTGGGGTCGGGATGTTGAGGTCCAAGCAGGCAGGGAGAGAATAAGCAAACTCCACGTGAACAGTGACACCGCGGTCGGGATCGGATGCGGTTTGTCAGTGCCGTGAGGATGCTGTGCTAATGAATGCACCACCATGAGGCCATGATTTATCTTTCACAAAAAATAATGTAAACTTTATAACTGTGGACATTGGTGCCTGCTTTCCAAATGTGAACGTTTTTACGATCTGTTCAGACAAGCATTAGATAATAGACATGTCACAGTATGCCTAATACCATTAAAGGCCATGAATTTCTAAAATTTAATCCTGATGGTTGCAATACCATAATCCGAAATCTGATCACAGGCCATTCCATTGATGCAGAAACAGTGACGAATTGTTTCACCGTTGAATGTGATTGTCCAATTCATCTGGCACATGTCCTCCAAGAAAACGAACACTGAGCCCACGAAAGGAGCCGCACAGACTAAATCCACTTTGTGCAAGGTCAACCTGGCCTTTACCGCGCAGCAGTATGACTACAGTGTGCTGTGCTAGACTCAAGTTCCATATTTTAATCGTGTCCACTATATTGGCGTCAATGCTGGTCATGACACGGAACTGCTCGCCAACATTTTAATCTTGTATGTTCCCGGGTGGGCACGATGTAATTCTTCCAATAACATTTGGCAACCAGGTTGTCTAAAAACAAAATTGTGATCCACAAAGGTTCATAACATCCACGCAGCTCAATTCGTCCTTTTGAGTAAAGGAAGGTTTCACAGTCTCTGAACCTGGAACATTGAACCGCTTTAAATGTCATCCTCTTGATCTTCGATAGTATCGGGTATCTTTGCTTTCAAGTTCTATTGTGAGGTTACACAGAGCGTTTCTGAAACATCAATAGATATCTCAATTTCCATGGGTACTGGTGAGGGTTGTTGCACTCTCAGCCAATGGCAGATGGCTGGAATTGTCAGCATTTGATACTTGCGTTCCAGGTATGTGATGCAAGGTGTACTCATATGTGAGAAGAATGATGCCCATTCATTCGTCGGAGCGGAGGCGATGCTTGTCTTCTTTCAATAATTCAAGCTACTGTTTATAATATGTTAATAGTATGGAATGCCACCCCTCCACGTATTATAGTATTATTAATCCTTCTTTTTTCATTTGGGGTAACCTTCTCCGCTACATTGAGGATCCCCGAAGAGTAAACAATTAATTACGTAAAAAGACGCGTGTCTCAGTGTGAACAAATTGGTTTTTAGCGTCGGAATGATCGAAGACAGTTGCTTCACGTTATTGAACGCTTCTGTCTGGGTGCCTTAGAAATACTCTTCTGGTGTTTTCTCAGTAAGCAGTGCAGAGGAGGGAGCAAGGTAGCAAAATATCGAATAAACCAACCGTAACACTTCGTCATTCCACTGATTATGATTATGCCGTGTCATCGGGATCTTGCACTTGCTTTATGGCAGTACTTTAATCCTCTATGTGATTCAGCCCTTTTGCGTCTAATCGGAACCCCAGATAGATTATTTTGCGTGTCCGAACCGTACATTTGTCTCCTTTCAAATCCACTCCAGAGATCCTAAACCTTTTCTGCACATATTCCAAACTTGCTCAATGCTTCCCTTCTGCAGAGCTGGTAATTAAATTGTCCAAACATTTCAAAACTTAGGGTAATTCGTGTAACAAATTTAAAATGGTGCGTTGGAAATTGTGCATGTTGAAGATATCCAAATGTGTAACCATGTGTACTGATACAGGCCTTTGAGTTCATACTCTGAATTTGCTAATTTGAGCCCTTTAGATTGTGGAAAAAATGGCTCATTTCGTCTTTGTTAAACCAACGGCCAATTGAGCTTACATGTTGTTCCTCCACGGAATGGGGCAGGTGTCCAATCTGGTAACTTCAGAGAATCTCTGAAGACAAGCGAGCCATTCCTGGTAATATTCCAGGATACTTTTTCTGAACAGCCGCTAACGGAGTTACTTATTTACTACTATGCCCATACAAGTGTATGCAATTCATTATGCGCTCTCGCCAATGCTCTTTGCAATTGAATCGGCAGCTCGCTAATTTTCCCTCACAATAAACTATCCGCTTCCGAAATTGCTTGCTGTACCTACATACCAGAGCTTTGTGATGCATGCAGTCGTGAACCAAACCGCTTGGACACCGAAGGTCTGAATCTATTCATGCGTATGACTCTGTTTTTGTTATTGGTCATACCAAAATATGCATTTCCACATTTGCTGATATTACATTCGAATTTCCAGATTATATTAAACTCCTTTACCCTATCTATATTCCTTGGAGGCTCCATTCAACGTTTTCACAGCTTACCTTCCGGCATCTCACTGTTCTGGCAGTGCATCAAACATTCATATCTTCAGCTCCTTCATCCAAATAAAACATATGATGCCCCAGCAATGTTCCAGTGACACGATATTGGTCAAGGCCATCTAATGGAAATAACAGTCTCATTCATGTCAACGACCTCATTCCTGCAAGCCAGCCAACCCTCAATCCATCGAAAAAAAACTGATCCCCTACACCACGAACTTTTATTTTCCGTAACAACCTTTGATGTGTCACCTTTCTAAATGCCTACTGGAAAGAGAAGCGCCGCACATCGACATGTTTCCCTTCTTCCACAGCATATGAAATCCCAGAGGGAAACTGCAATAAATTGATTAAACATGTTTTACCTTTCAGAAAAACAGGTTGACTCTGCCATAAAAGTTGGAATTTGTCAACGTGCTCTGCCATAATATGTTTAATAATGGTTTCCACTTTTCTCAGAGAAATATTCGGAAAAGGCCTGGAATTTATAATTTTAATCTCTCTCCATTTTTGAATGAAGAAGTTACATTGGCCACCTTCCACTCAAATGCAGCACCTGAAGCAATCTGCGGAATATTGGATAATTTAAACAAATGCATTAACTCTCTCGACAATTGCTTATTTAAAAACCTAAGGATGTAATCCATCTGGGCCAGCTGATTTGTGAGCTCGCACTCCCAGCATTTTACTCATTTCCACTTTATACGTGATCAAAATGTTCCTGAGAGTCTCTCTTAACCAACTGATTAATTTACACATTTTTCTTGAGTGCCTCTATCTGTTGGTATTATATCTCCATCGCTGACACGGCATCAGTGAGCGCATTTCTATCATGGAACGATTAAGTATCAATTGGAGAGTTTCTGTTGGCGGAAATGTCGGTCGATGTCAGTTTTCTGCATCAGTTAAATTCAGCATGGGCCAAGGATTAGAGAACACCAAAGTATATCATGGAGTTCACCCGAACCACAGCTTTTAATAGATTTTGCTTATGGGGAGAACAAGGGCCCACTTTATAGGCGTGACGCAACAGGGATCAAAAGTATTTTAAAACAAAAAAAATGTTCATTCTATTAATGCAGTTAACATTTTATAAATACACGGTAAACATTTTATCAACTACCAACACTGATAACCACTCCAAAGATAGAGTGCTTTGTAGGTAACCCTTAGTAACTGAGCTTACAATATCCATTCACCTTTTTTCACAAATGCAGTAGGTTTGCTTGCCTTACAGAAAAAGGTATTCCTCTGAAATAATCAAGTGATCTGGAGATATTCTTTAGCATGCCGGGAGAGAGAGACCAATGTACACCTCCTTGGTTTGAATGCAGCTCTCCAAACTGAAAAAGAAACTAAAACTCAGAGGCAAAAACAGCTTCCAGCTCCAAACGAAAGTAAAAAGCAGAGCCAGAGCTCACATCCACCCATACAATTTCATCACTGCAGCCACTTGAGAAAACAAAAGTTTCTTACAATGACATTCCCATGACACATTTTTACGCCGTGTGTAATTTGAAGAGCCTGCAGCAGAAGGAACATTTCCACGAATTGAAGGGCTTTTTCTTTTCAGGATAAGTTTCTTTTGGCAGTGAGGGTATGTTCGATGTTCTGCATTAGCCAGAGGTGCAGAAACAATCAATGAGGCTGTCTCTGTTGGAATGTCTATACTATTTGCAGGGCAAGTGTCAAGTGGACGACCTGCTTCAGTTGCAATATTTGCAGTGCATTGATGCTATCGCTCTCACGTGTTCAAGTATTCGTCATGTCTGTAAATTGTCGAGGAAGAAAAAAATACACGATCTGTCCACATGGAGTGGGAGAAGTGGGTTGTAGCAGTTCATTCCCGTACCAGCCTCCCCGGACAGGCACCGGAATGTTGCGACTAGGGGCTTTGCACAGTAACTTCATTGAAGCCTACTCGTGACAATAAGCGATTTTCATTTTCATTTCATTTCATAAGCTGTAATTTTGGGAAAATCGATGTTGGATACAGCCTTTTTGCTGAATGGGAGACACATTTTGTTTTAAGTGCTGAATCACGTGAAGTGCTTGTTTCAGCTTGAGCGCTCTGGGGCTGCAAATTGTCCCTCTTTAGGAGGGTCCCGAGCTGGTTGAGGACCCATATCAGTTGGTTGGAAATCGTGACTCAGTTGAAAGATTGGTATTCATTGAAGACTCTGTATCAGTTGAAGAGTGTTGGTTGGAGGGTTGCTGCCTGTTGGATGGTCTCTATTGAAACGTACAGACCTGTTGTAGATTCTTCCCTGTTTTATGACACTATCTTTGGATGCTTTGTCGGAGAAAAGCCTGTACAACAAATCAGCATCTCTAAAGGTTGCATGATATGTATCAGGTTGAGTTTCTCTTTCACGTTGAGGCTTTGCATCAGATGGTTCAGGATATGTATCGAGGGCCATAAATATGAAGCTGTTGATGTAGTAGAATCATTGAATAACTATAGTGCACAATGAGGCCGATCGGCCCATCGAGTCTACACCGACCATTTGAAAGACGAGCCACGACAGACACAATCACCTCCCTATCCCTGTCTCCCTACCTAACCTTTGGACACAAGAACAATTTGGCCTGATGAATCCACCTACATTGCACCTATTTGGATTATACGATGGAACCGGACGACCAGAGAAAATCCACGTAGGCACGTGAAGAAATTGTAAACACAACAAAGACAGACACCCAAAGTCAGAATCGAACGTGGGTGCCGGACGCTGTGAGGCAGCAGTATTAATCAGTGAGACACCGTGCCATCTTGATTTTACTTGGAGTGCGTACATCAGTTGTCACAGCTTTATAGTTTGTTGCTGATATCAGTTGAAACGTCAAGTTAATCTCATGTAGATCTGTATTTCATGAGGTATTCTTTTGGATTTAAATGTTTTAAGGTATGAGTTGCTCTCCGAGGCTGACATTTTATATGTTTCTTGTTATTGGAATTATTTCAGATATTTAGGTTGCTGAATGTGGCATAGAACAGTCACTCCAAGTCACTTGAAACAGGAACTCGATATCCACAGATAACGTGAAAAGCAGAATTCCACAGTTTATATTTGGAATGCAACTACAGAATCGTCAGAGTTTAATGAAGGACATCACTGAATCAATTTGAAATCTATAACAGGACTGATGGTGTGTGGATAGATCCAGATGAATATAACTTGTGATTTTATTATTTAGCTTATGTGACCTGGCTCATCCAACATTTGGAATGTGGCACAGTAAACTATAATATATATATATATTTGTTACCGCAGAATTCGATGTCGTCATCTGTTTCTTCATGGACAAAAAACAATTAAACGATATTGCAATCACAATATCCCTGAGCTGCCGCCACAGGATATAACTTACAGTATTCGTGATTATATAACGGTCTAATTAAAGACAGGGTGATGCCAGCATCACGAAGATAGAACATAGAACATCGAAAAATACAGCACAGAACAGGCCCTTTGGCCCACGATGTTGTGCCGAAATTTTGTCCTATATTAATCATAGATTATCATAGAATTTAGAGTGCAGAAGGAGGCCTCTCAGCCCATCGAGTCTGCACCGGCTCTTGGAAAGAGCACCTACCCGAGGTCAACACCTCCACCCTATCCACATAACCCGGTAACCCACCCAACACTAAGGGCCATTTTGGACACTAAGGGCAATTTATGGCCAATCCACCTAACCTGCACATCATAGGAGTGTGGGAGGAAATCGGAGCACCCGGAGGAAACCCACGCAGACACGGGGAGTATGTGCAGACTCCGCACAGACAGTGACCCAATCCGGAATCAAACCTGGGACCCTGGAGCAGTGATGCAATTGTGCTATCCACAATTCTACCGTGCTGACTTCAATAACAAATGAATCTACACTCAATTATTCTACCATAATTCATGTACCTATCCAATAGCCGCTTGAAGGTGCCTAATGTTTCCGACTCAACTACTTCCACAGGGAGTGAATTCCATGGCCCAACTACTCTCTGGGTAAAGAACATACCTCTGACATCACTCCTATATCTTCCACCATTCACCTTAAATTTATGTCCCCTTGTAATGGTTTGTTCCACCCTGGGAAAAAGTCTCTGACTCTCTACTCTATCTATTCACCTGATCATCTAATAAACTGCTATCAAGTCACCCCTCATCTTTCTCCGTTCTAATGACAAAAGGCCTAGCACCCTCAACCTTTCCCCATAAGACCTACTCTCCATTCCAGGCAACATCCTGGCAAATCTCCATTGCACCTTTTCCAAAGCTTCCATATCCTTCCTAGAATGAGGCGACCTGGACTGCGCACAATACTCCAAACGTGGCTGTACCAAGGTTTTGTACAGCTGCATCTACACCTCACGGCTCTTAAATTCAATCCCTCTGCTAATGAACGCTAGCACACCATAGGCCTTCTTCACACCTCTATCCGCTTGAGTGGCAGCTTTCAAAGATCCAAGAACATGGACCCCAAGAGCTTTCTGCTCCTCCACATTGCCCACAACCCTACCGTTAACCCTGTATTCCGCATTCATATTTGTCCTTCCAAAATGGACAACCTCACACTTGTCAGGGTTAAACTCCATCTGCCACTTCTCAGCCCAGCTCTGCATCCTATCTATGTCTCTTTGAAGCCGACAACAGCCCTCCTCACTATCCAGAGCTCCACCAATCTTCGTACCATCTGCAAATTTAATGACCCACCCTTCAACTCCCTCATCCAAGTCGTTAATGAAAATCACAAACAGCAGAGGACCTGGGACTGATACTTGTGGTATGCACTGGTAACTGGGCTCCAGCTGAATATTTGCCATCCACCATAGAAGATCTCTGTCTTCTATAGGTTAGCCAGTTCGCTATCCAACTGGCCAAATTTCCCACTATCCCATAGCTCCTTACTTTCTGCATAAGCCGACCATTGGGAACCTTACCAAATGCCTTACTAAAATCCACGTATACTACATCCACTGCTTTACCTTCATCCACATGCTTGGTCACCTCCTCAAAGAAGTCAATAAAACTTGTAAGGCAAGACATACCCCTCACAAATCCGTGCTGACTATCCCTAATCAAGCAGTGTATTTCCAGATGCTCAGAAATCCTTTCCCTCAGTACCCTTTCCATTACTTTGCCTACCACTGAAGTAAGACTAACTGGCCTTTAAATCCCAGGGTTATCCCAATTCCCTTTTTGAACAGGGGCACGACATTCGCCACTCTCCAATCCTCTGGTACCACCCCTGTTGACAGCGAGGATGAAAATATCATTGCTAACGGCTCTGCAATTACATTTCATGCCTCCCGTAGAATCCTTGGGTAAATCCCGTCAGGCCCGGTGGACTTGTCTATCCTCAAGTTTTTCAAAATTCCCAACAGATCTCCTTTCCTAACAAGTATCTCCTCGAGCTTACCTGTCTGTTTCACTCTGTCCTCTCCAACAATATGGCCCCTCTCATCTGTAAATACTGAAGAAAAATGCTTTTTCAAGACCTCTCCTATCTCTTCAGTCTCAATACACAACCTTCCGCTACTGTCCTTGATCGGACCTACCCTCGCTCTAGTCATTGTCATATTTCTCACATATGTGTAAAAAGCCTTGGGGTTTTCCTTGATCCTACCCGCCAAAGATTTTTCATGCCCTCTCTTAGCTCTCCTAATCCTCTTCCTCAGTTCCCTCCTGGCTATCTTGTATCCCTCCAGCGCCTTGTCTGAACCTTGTTTCCTCGGCCATACATAAGTAAGTCTCCTTCTTCCTCTTAACAAGACAGTCAACCTCTCTTGTCAACCATGGTTCCCTCACTCGACCATCTCTTCCCTGCCTCACAAGGACATACATATCAAAAACACGCAGTACCTGTTCTTTGAACAAGTTCCACATTTCACTTTTGTCCTTCCCTGACAGCCGATTTTCCCAACGTCTGCACTTCAGTTCGTGTCTGACAGCATTGGATTTACCCTCCCCCCAATTGTAAACCTTACCCTGTTGCACGCACCTATCCTCTCCATTACTAAAGTGAAAGTAGCAGAATTGTGGTCACTACCTCCAAAATGCTCCCCCACTAACATATCTATCACCTGCCCTGGTTCATTACCAAGTACCAAATCCTATATGGCCTCCCCTCTGGTCGGACAATCTACATACTGTGTTAGAAAATCTTCCTGGACACACTGCACAAAAACTACCCCATCCAAACTATTTGATCTAAAGAGTTTCCACTCAATGTTTGGGATGTTTAAGTCGCCCATGTCTACTACCCTGTGACTCCTGCACCTTTCCAAAATATGTTTCCCAATCTGTTCCTCCACATCTTTGCTGCTATTGGGGGGCCGATAGAAAACTCCCAACAAGGTGACTGCTCCCTTCCTATCTCTGGCTTCAACCCATATTACCTCAGTGGGCAGATCCCCCTCGAACTGCCTTTCTGCAGCTGTTATACTATCCCTAATCAACAATGCCACCCCCTCCCCCACCTCTTTTACCATCCTCCCTAATCTTGTAGAAACATCTATAGCCAAGGACCTCCAACAACCATTTCTGTCCCTCTTCTGTCCAAATTTCCGTGATGGCCACCACATCGAAGTCCTAAGTACCGATCAATGCCTTAAGTTCATCCACCTTATTCCTGATGCTTATTACATTGAAGTATACACACTTCAACCTATCTCCTTGAATGCAAGTACTCTCCTTTGTCAGTGTTACCTTCCCCATTGCATCACTACGTGCTTTGGCGTCCTGAATATCGGCTTCCTTAATTGCTGGACTACATATCCGGTTCCCATTCCCCTGACAAATTAGTTTAAACCCTCCCGAAGACTACTAGAAAACCTCCCCCCCCCCAGGATATTGGTGCCCCTCCGGTTCAGATGCAACCCGTCCTGCTTGCACAGGTCCCACCTTCCCCAGAATGCGCTATAATTTTCCAAATACCTGAAGCCCTCCCTCCTACACCATTCCTGCAGCCACGTGTTCAACTGCACTATTCCTAGCTTCGCTATCACGTGGCACAGGCAACAAACCAGAGATAAAAACTCTGTCTGTCTTGGCCTTTAACTTCCAGCGTAACTCCCTTAACTTTTTTGTTACCTCCACACCCCTTGTCCTACCTACGTCATTAGTACCAATGTGCATCACGACTTCTGGCTGTTCACCCTCCCCCTTCAGGATTCTGAAGACACGATCCGAGACATCTCTTGCCCTGGCTCCCGGGAGGCAACATACCTTTCGGGAGTCTTGCTCGCGACCACAGAATCTCATAGCTATCCCCCTAACCATTGAATCTCCTATTACTATTGCTTTTCTATGCTCCCCCATTCCCTTCTGAGCCCCTGAGACAGACAGAGTGCCAGAGACATGGCCGTTATGGCCTTCCCCCGGTAGGTCATCCTCCCAACAGCATCCAAAACGGTATACTTGTTTTGAAGGGAAATGGCCACGAGGGATCCCTGCACTGTCTGCCTGTTAGTTTTATTTCCGCTGACTGGAACCCATCAACTCTTGTCCAGTACCTTGGGTGAGGCTACCTCCCTGTAACTCTTCTCGATAACCCCCTCTGCCTCCCGGATGATCCGAAGTTCATCCAGCTCCAGCTCCAGTTTCCAAACACGGTCTCTGAGGAGCTGGAGTTGGGTGCACTTCCCGCAGGTATAGTCAGCGGGGACTCCAGTGGTATCCCTCACCACGCACATTCTACAGGAGGAGCATGGAACTGTCCTAGCCTCCATCCCCTCTTACTTTACAGAATTAGCTGCCCCGTAGACCAACTGGACCTCCGCACTCCGACTCTACTTCCAGTCAGCTGTACTCTAAACTCCTGGCTCCCTTCACGCTCTGATAAATATAGGAAACGAGGGCAGCACGGTGGCACAGTTGTTAGCACTGCTGCCTCCGGCGCTGAGGTCCCAGGTTCGATCAAGGCTCTGGGTCACTGTCCGTGTGGAGTTTACACATTCTCCCCGTGTTTGCCTGGGTTTCACCCCCACAACCCAAAAATGTGGAAGCTAGGTGGATTGGCCACACTAAAATTGCCCATTAATTGAAAAAGATAATTGGGTACTCTAAATTTATTTTTTAAAATATATAGAAAATGAAATGTAAGGAGCACCTTACTCCCTCCTCACCTAACTCCTTCAGTCACCAAACGCTCACTGAAGCACTCAAATGCAACAAGCTCTGTACTCCAGTGCAAACTAAGTCTGCACTATAATTAGCTCAGATTTATCCTGTGACTCAAGCCTCTGAAAACTGGCCTTATCCAATTAACT
The DNA here is from genome assembly GCF_902713615.1 of Scyliorhinus canicula. Lineage (NCBI taxonomy): Eukaryota > Metazoa > Chordata > Chondrichthyes > Carcharhiniformes > Scyliorhinidae > Scyliorhinus > Scyliorhinus canicula. The sequence goes on from NC_052166.1 coordinate 8,565,325, forward strand.
AATTAACAAGCTCCAGCTACAAGAACCTACAAATAGAACCTTGTTTAAAGCTGATTCAAAATTCACCTTCTGAAAGACCAAACAGCAACTTTTAAGTTAATTAACTAAATAAAAGAAATACTAGACTTTTAATAAAAATGAACATTTATACTCCCTCAGTCACCAAACTCTCACTGCAGCACTCAAATGCAACAAGCTCAGCACTCAGAGTGCAAACAAATGTAATTCGGGGAGAGTTTAAAAAAAAATATTGCTACCGTTTCTATGTGGTTGTTCAGTTTATTAATACTTGTTTTGTTTCTGTGTTTATTAATGTTTTAGTGTCTGTGTGATTGGTCAATTTATTAACGCTGCTGTCATTTCTCTATGTTTGGTAAGCTTATTGATGCTGCTTTACTTTCTTTGTGTTTGGTCAGTTTATTAAAGCTGCTTTACTTTTTGTGTGTTTAGCCCTTTATTAAAGCTGGTTGAGTTCCTGTGTGTTGATCTTTTATTAATGCTGTCTTAGATTATTTGTTTTTGTTTTTGGATATTGCATTAATGCTGCCTTTTCTGCTGAATGTTTGGCCTGTTTATTCATGTCGGTTTCGTAACTGTGCGTTTTTTCTGTTTATTAATGCTGTTTTAGTGAAATGAAATGAAATGAAAATCGCTTAGTGTCACGAGTAGACTTCAATGAAGTTAGTGTGAAAAGCCACATTCCGGCGCCTATTCTAGGCGCCTAAGGCTAATTACGGGAACCGAATCGAGCTGCTGGCCTGCTTGGTCTGCTTTCAAAGCCAGTGATTTAACCCAGTGTGCTAAACAGGCGCTGAATAGCTGAACAGCTAAATAGTGTCGGTGCGTAGGGTTAGTTCATTAATGCTGCTTCAGTGTCCATGTCTTTGGGCAGTTTGTTAATGCTGATTTGGTGTGCGTGTGCCTTCTCAGTGTATTCATGCTGCTTTTCTGTCTGTTTTATCTGTTCTTTGAATGCTGCTTTCATGTATGCGCAGCGCCGGCCCTAGGGTTGCTGGCGCCCCGGGCAAGCTGAACTTCGGCGCCCTTACAAGTATAATTTTAAAAAATTTTCACAAGGAGAAAAACTGAAAATGTAGCATAAAGAGTTTATTACAATATTACAAAATCGAGGCATTCAAATCTGTACAGAATCTGAACAAACTGAGAAGCATACTATATTCCGTAAGTTCACGATGATAAAAACTGTAGCTGTAATGAATTTTCTTCTAATAAAAAGTATGAACAAATGAACAGATGCTGGAAAACATTTATTATCCTACCTAAAACATTTTTTTTCTAGCCTTTAGATGTGCAAATCTTTTCATGGCACTTTCTATATCTATCTTTTTTACAAGATCATTTTCTATTGACAAAATTGCCAAAGAATTTAATCTGTCTTGAGTCATGGACGACCGTAAGTATGTCTTTATAAGCTTTAGTTTACTAAAGCTTCTCTCTCCGGTGGCCACAGTAATAGGTATTGTAAGCATTATTCTTAATGCAACCCACAGATTTGGCATGACAGCCTGTAACTTATTTGTGTTTATGAACCTAACGGCTTCTATTGGAAGCTTTACATCTTCAGGAAATAATTATTTTGCAATATCCAGTTCAGTCAAGAGATCGCATCCATTAATATCACTATTTTCTTGGTACCTTAACTTATCCTCCAAACCTTGACATGCTACTTTGAGTTTATTTTTATCTGGCAGATCTTTTAGGTTATTTAAAAATCCCCAAGTGTTATTGAAACTTTGTAACTGTTCAAATCTCTCTGATAAAGAATTAATAGCTCTGTCGAGTATTACATTGAACACATGATTTTTAAATCTTTTTTCTGGGTCATCTGCATTTGGAACCTCGTCAATGCACTCATATTCAAACAGCCTCCTTTTTCTGCTTATTCTTTTACTTCTAAAAATGGGCTCTACATCTAATTCTGTAGCTAATTCTTTTGCTGACTCTAGTGCTTTTTCATATCCATTTGCACGATAATCAATTAAGTAATCAGTGACACTATTCATTAATGAAACTGCGGTAGACAGTTCCACAGAGGTGTTCTGCATAGTTTTGCTGACAACATTTACTCTGCCTAAGACATCATACCAGACATTCATCATCACTAGAAAACTGTAATCTTCTATTTGTGTTACAAGAGTATCTGCTTCATGTCGCATTGCAGGATCAGAAGCAGGCATTTCTGAAAGTTCATAAAGAGCTACTGGTCTTTTTGTTCTAGTCTGATGAGGAAGGCAGTTGCCTTTGAAACGTCCAGAATAAATCTGTCTACCAGTGTGGGTTTTCTTCATATAATGCTCTTCACGTTATTGTGATTTGTCCGTGTCTACATTTCAGCAGTTGTGCTGCCTAGCCTATGCAGCTCCTGGTCTTGAGTCCTGACAAGTTTAAGTAATCAGACGGTCCACAGTCTCAAGAAACAGAAAGACAACTGATGTGGCTTATGCCCAACCCAGGTGACCCCACCCACCCACACCTTCCACTCTCACCTGACCTACGCCACATGTTGATATGCAAAGTCTTATAGACGAAGACGATCACTATGCCCGTGTCCTCAGCCGCCCGCGACCCACCTTAGGTGACGTGTACAAGCTGACGGTTGTGGAAAATTCCTTGTCTTTGTCACGCACTCCTTGATGGCGCCCCCTAGCACATGGCGCCCCGGGCGACTGCCCGAGTTGCCGGTACCTTGAGCCGGCCCTGTGTATGCGTAATTGATCACATAATTAATGTTGTTTTAGTTCTTTATTTGGTCAATATATTAATGCTGCGTTGTCTGTATGTTTTGTCTCTGTCAGCAACTTTGCTTCCATAAATGTGTTTTTGTTCAGTTTATTAATCTATTTTAATTTACGTATGTTCGGGTCGTTTATTAATGCAGGTTTAATGTCTCTGTGTGCGAACAGTTAACCAATTTTTCTTTCGTTTTTCCATGTTTGGTGAGTGATTTGATGCTACCTTAGTTTCGAGTTTTTGAACAGTTTATTAATGCTGGTTTAGTTGCTCTGTGTGTGTTCAGATTATTCATCATATTTTCGTTCATGTGTGCAGTGTCGTGCCCTGCGCGATGAAGGGCTTGGGTGTTGAAATAATTAAACTGGAGTTCTAAGGTTTTCTTTCACCTATCTATTTCAGAATGACGATTCAGTGAAAAGTGGCAAACCACATTAAAGGTTAGCGAGTTAAATTGCCTGGATATCGCCCAAGCGAACGCTGTTGCCAGATGCAGTAAGCTATTCTGGGAATTGTCCTCTTTCACTCAGGTGGGAACAGGCGAAATATATCCCAGTGCATCATAGGGGTACCAGATACTCTGCTTTCTGCTCAAGAAGCATGACATCATGAGAATGGGCAAAGGAATGGATCAATGGAGCCGAACTTCGGTTGGCTAATAAACGGCAATGCATTCCGTGAATGGGTAATGTTATTGTCATGAATAATAAGGGGGAGGATAAGTATTGCTCTGCACAGTAAGACACTCTGCCATTGGTCGTATTTTGAAGATGCATTGCCATTGTCCCAAGAGTTTCCAGGGCGGTAGCAGCAGTCTGGATGGACATGACAGCTACCTGTCTCTTAGTGGGATTCATGGTAATTTCAGGAAATGTCACTCGCAGCTGATAAATTGCTGACTGGCGACTGGCGCTCTCAGTGTTCGAACACTACTCCCTCCTGGCCAGAAATAAAACATCGTAATTGGCGGTTGCAGAGTAAAGATCCATGATTCTATCAGCCAAAGTCAGTGGAGAGAATTAATTGATTGGATATTCAGTCTGTCAGTCACAAGGCGGACTTTCCTAATTGGCTGTCGTAGATATCAAGAGGGTGACTTTCCATGAGGGTTGTGGTGGCATTCATTCAACTGATTTGCTTCTTTGTTAAATGAAAATTAATGCAACCGTATATTTCAACGCAATCTTGATCTGTTCTCTGAACTTGGACTGAGTAACCACATAATTAAATGTGTTTGTGCAGGAATTTAAACTTTGCAGCATCAATCCGACTTTTTGTACAACATATTCAGCTTCTGAGATGAAAAGTACTCCTGTGAATTTATATAAAATGAATTCAAAAGCGTACACCTGGGTCCATTTCTGGGTCCATGCGATTTCCCCCCTTGCTGTGGGCTCTCACTCCCTTACGCAAACGGGAGCAATGGTGCCGGCAACACCTGGTCAATCCTGGAAAATCCAACACATACTGGATTTTTAAAATAGCTTATCTTTGTGTAACATAGCCATGGAACATTGTTGATGATCACTTCTGGTTCCCGTGCAAAGTACAGGGGTAGGTTTTGCCAAAAAATCAGTATGCCGGTTGTTGCTAGGACAACACATGCAGTTTTCCCTGTGCAATGTTTAATTTTTAACCTCTGGCAATGAATTGCTACAAAGCGATCAAAGGTGAAAGTCATGGTGAACTAATTAGAACAAGCTATGGCTGCATACAGCAAGACAGATTTAAAACTGCACACAGGGGTGATGAAGAGGAAACGGGAGTCTGCACGTCCTCCCCGTGTGTGCGTGGGTTTCCTCCGGGTGCTCCGGTTTCCTCCCACAGTCCAAAGATGTGCGGGTTAGGTGGATTGGCCATGCTAAATTGCCGGTAGTGTCCTAAAAAGTAAGGTTAAGGTTGTTGGGTTACGGGTATAGGGTGGATATGTGAGTTTGAGTGGGGTGATAATTGCTCGGCACAACATCGAGGGCCGAAGGGCCTGTTCTGTGCTGTACTGTTCTAAATCTAAATCTAAATCTAAATAACAATAGGCAATCTTTGTTAGAATAAGGTGAATGATCAGGACCAGTAAATCCGCCATTGCAATGCACACCAGTTCCTCACCACAGATATCCAATGGATAGATCTCGCCAAATTAGAAACACCGCCTGACAGTATTCTTCTAAGAGTGTACTCTATTCAAATGACGAATATCACAAGGTCGTAAATTCCAAAATAATAGTGTCTATCCAGTTTCGAACGCCAACTAAGTCCAGCAGTCATATAAAGTTGATGGGAAAATTGCCATTCCTCACCATTGGGCACGTATTACAATTAAGCCTCGCAAGACGAAGGTATACTTAACAAAGGGAGAATGGATTGTGATAGTAGCATTAGAAGTAATATAAAAGTGAATTGCACTGGCAAATATAAGCATGCGAAGAGATTCCATTCAATTATTTCCACCCATTTATTGCCCATTCGAATATGGTTCTGAGATTTTTCCTCAATTCCTGCAGTCCAGCCCGTGCACCCACGGTGCTGTTTGAACATATAACATAGAACAGGACAGCACAGAACAGACCCTTCGGCCCTCGATGGTGTGCCAAGTAATGATTACCCTACTCAAACTCATGTATCCACCTTATACCCGTAACCCAACAACCCCCCCCACCTTACTTTTTAGGACACTACGGGCAATTTAGCATGGCCAATCCACCTAACCCGCACATCTTTGGATGGTGGGAGGAGACCGGAGCACCCGGAGGAAGCCCACACACACACGGGGAGGACATGCAAACTCCTCACCCACAGTGACCCAGCCGGGAACCGAACCTGGGATCCTGGAGCTGTGAAGCATTTATGCTAACCACCATGCTACCGTTCTGCCCTGCTGTTTGTGAAGGACGGTCAGCAGTTTGACGCAACAATAGTGATATAATTCTCAGTCAGGATGTTGTATGCTTTGAAGGGGAACATCGAGGCCTTTGTTGTCTCAGATTTGCAATACACCATCTCATTTAGTATGCTAACAGGGCAGCACGGTAGCATGGTGGTTAGCATAAATGCTTCACAGCTCCAGGGTCCCAGGTTCGATTCCCGGCTGGGTCACTGTCTGTGTGGAGTCTGCACGTCCTCCCCGTGTGTGCGTGGGTTTCCTCCGGGTGCTCCGGTTTCCTCCCACAATCCAAAGATGTGCAGGTTAGGTGGATTGGGCACGCTAAATGGCCCGTAGTGTCCTAAATAAGTAAGGTAATGGGGGGGGGGGGGGGGGGGGTTGTTGGGTTACGGGTATAGGGTGGATACGTGGGTTTGAGTAGGGTGATCATTGCTCGGCACAACATCGAGGGCGGAAGGGCCTGTTCTATGCTGTACTGTTCTATGTTCTAACCCTTAATATTTGCAAGTTAGCAGACATGCAGAATTAAGTGATTGAATTAGAGAGGTTGAAAATCATAGATGCAATGACCGAATGATACGAAATGAATACTGAACTTAAAACATATGAAGTCCATGTGAACCTTCTTGAGTTTGCAGAGTTTTATTAGATATGCCATTTTGGAACCTGTTAGTAACGTAATTGATTGAACGAAGGTACATTAGGGCAGCACGGTAGCATTGGGATTAACCCAATTGCTTCACAGCTCCAGAGTCCCAGGTTCGATTCCCGACTTGGGTCACTGTCTGTGCGGAGTCTGCACATTCTCCCCGTATGTGCATGGGTTTCCTCCGAGTGCTCCCGTTTCCTCTCACAGTCCAAAGATGTGCAAGTTTGGTAAATGCTAAATTGCCCTTAGTGCCCAAAATTGTCCTTAGTGTTGGTTGGGGTTACTGGGTTATGGGGATAGGGTGGAGGTATGGCCTTGGGTAGGGTGCTCTTTCCAAGAGCCGGTGCAGACTCGATAGGCCGAATGGCTTCCTTTTGCACTGCAAATTGTATGTAAATTTCACTTTGCTAAACATACAAAATATCAAGAGACGTCAAGGGTTTCAGGATGGGTGTTGGAACAGAAGGGAGGAGGGTGGAGAAGGCATAAAGAGTGGAGGATGATCTATTTTCTGTGAAGGATGGTGGCGTGAAAGTTAAGGATAAGGGTAAATTGTGTCTCCTGAAAGTGAAAGGATAGATATACGTAAGGTGGGCCATCGAATGGAAAATGTCGGCATGCAATGGAGGGGAACCTGGGCGAATAATTGTGCGGAATATGCAGGAGCAAATAAAAGTGAATTGTGGAAGGGAGAATCCACACAATGTGGACAAGATGTGATGCCGGAACAGAATCAGCATAGGCAGTCAACGGGAAGGCATAACATCAATGGAGCTTCCGTTATCTTTGAGCTTCGAGACTATACTGTTTAATAACAATTCTCTCAAATGCAGTTAGTTGACTGGAACAAGGGGAGGGAATAGTCAGGCTCTCTGTGTGAACAAGGTTGGTAGAAATGGAAAGACATTTTGATACAATATTCCAAATCAAAGCAAAATATGGAAATGACAGTGATTATTATGAAAATACCGGAGGACCATTATCCAGTCATACATAATACTCTAAAACGTAAATCGTACCGGAATAAATAATGGTTCACGTATTCTACAAAAGGCAGAAGAGCTGGGGAGGGGTTAGAGTGCTGATATTGTCGCTGGACTAGCAACGCAGAGACCCAGGATAATGATCAAGGCACCTTATTCGCATCCAACCACAACGGGTGGTGGATTTAAACTCAATTAAATATCTGGAATTAAATTTCGAATATGCAGAAAATATCATCTCGTTCGCGAATGCCATTAAAGGAAGGAAATCATCTAACCTCATCTGGTCTGGCCAACATCTGACTCCAGAACAAGAAACGTGGTTGACTGTAAAATTGTCTGCGAAAACATAAAATAGGAATGAAACTGCGTGGACCATGACGCATTGATCCAGGCACCGGAAACGCCAAAGCCAAACTCATCCTTATCGACCATGCAAAGTCTTCCTTACTGGACATTGTCCCAACGTTGGAACTGCTGTCTCACAGGTTAGCCTGGCATTCTCAAACTCACACAATCATATCTTAGAGACAAGGTTCCAGGCACCACGATCACCATTCCTCGGGATGATTCCTTTCAGCAGCAGGACAGTCGAATCTGAGGTGTCAGTAGAGTGGGAGATAATCGGGACGTACTTGCCCTTGGAGTCAGAAATGGGCAACAGGGAATAAACTCTCACGTGGTTTGATTCACAGCTGGCACAAAGGAAGATTTTTGTGATGGTTGGAGGTCAATCATCACAGCTCCAGGCACCACTGAAATATGTTCCCAGGACAGTGTATGAAGCCCAAACGTCTTCGACAGATTCATCAATGACTTCCCTGCCACTATGCTTCCCGACGAGGGGTTCGCAGATGATTTCACCATGTTCGTACAATCATGGAATCTGTACAGTGCAGGAGGAAGCAATTCCTCCCACCGTTTCTGCACGGACCGTCCAAAAGTGCACCCAGCCAGTCGCACCCCTCCCCACTATTCCCACAGCCCTGTCACACCACTCAGTCTTTTGGACACGAAAGATCAATTTAGCTTGGACAATAGACTTATGCCGCACATCTCTGGACTCTGCGTGGAAACCCCAGTATCCGGAGGAGACCGACACAAAAACAATGAGACGTGAAAACTCTTCACATGCAGTCACCAATGGCTGAAACGAGACATGGTCGCTGACGCTGTGAGGCATCCGCCTAAAAGCTGTGCCTCCGCTCCCACCCTGTTTGTTTAGCACCATTCCGTATCATTGGTGACTCCTCAGATAAGGAAACATTCCATGTCCAAATGTTGCAGGACCTGGCCAATGTCCAGGCTGGGCTGAAAGCTGTAAGTTACATTTGCGCCACACAGTGGTAGGCATTGATCATCTCCGGGAAGAAAAGATCTAACCATCTGTTTGTGATATTGAATGGCATTACTGACACTGAATCACCCATAATCAACATCCTGGGGGTAATGAATAATCAGAAACAAAACGGGACGAGCTAACTGAATTCTGTGGCTCCCAAAGCAAATTAAAGGCTAGGTATTTTTTTTAAATACATTTAGATTACCCAATTATTTTCTCCAATTAAGGGGCAATTTAGCGTGGCGAATCCACCTACTCTGCACTTTTTTTTGGGTTGTGGGGGCGGAACCCACGCAGACACGGGGAGATGTGCAAACTCGACACGGACAGTGACCCAGAGCCGGGATCGAACCTGGGACCTCAGCGCCGTGAGGCAGCTGTGCTAACCACTAGGCCACTGTGCTGCCCGAAAGGCTAGTTATTTTACAGCGACTAGCTCACGTCTCGATCCACAAAACCTTCCCACCATCTACAATCCAGAGTTCAGGAGTATAATGGAATACGCTGTCGCTGTATGACTGATTGCAGGTCCAACAACACTCAAGAAGCTCGACGACATACAGAATAAAGCAGCCCGCTTGAATTCTACCACTTCCACAAATATTGAAGCCCTCCACCACCGCAGTGGCAGCATTGTGTAGCATATTTAAGATGCACAGCAGTAAGTTGGGGCTGGTTTAGCTCACTCGGCTAAATCGCTGGCTTTAAAAGCAGACCAAGCAGGCCAGCAGCACGGTTCGATTCCCGTACCAGCCTCCCCGGACAGGCGCCGGAATGTGGCGACTAGGGGCTTTTCACAGTAACTTCATTGAAGCCTACTCGTGACAATAAGCGATTTTCATTTCAGTAACACACAACGGTCCCTAAAACAGCGCCTTCCAAATCCTCACCAGTACCATATACATGGCCAAACGCACCAGGTACCAGAGAACTCCACCAGCTGAAGGTGTCCCTCCAAGTTACTCACAACCCTCCGTTGAAATTGTATCGCTGCCCCGTCACTGTAGCTGGGCAAAATGCTTGAAATCACTCCCGAACAGCGTTTTTGGTGTACCGACAAGTCATAAACTGCAAATATTCATTGAGGCAGCTCAACACCAACCTCTAAATGGCTACTAGGAATGGGCAATGCATGCTGGTCTAACTCGTGACGCCCATACGAGTAAATTATTTTTTTGTAAACCTGACGCACATAGAAAACTATAAGTTGATTTTGGAATACCCAATGTGTTTACGGAAGAAGTTCACCTACCATTCTTCCCAAAATGCGCACTGAGTCATGGGTCATTTCTGAGGAAACTAAACGAATACTTTGAGAAACCCAAAGCTCTTAACATATGTATCAGACTCATCACATCGACAGTTTTTCAGTTATTCAAATAAGCTATCGTATGACCTTACCAAGTTTGATTAATGTAAACCACATGGGATCATCACATAGTGATTGGTCGATGGATGCAAGATGTTTGGATAACGGCCTCATGTCCAAAAGGTAACATTAATTTCATAGTGACTCTCAGGGAACCTGGCGTTCAAATGACTTCGCAGAAGAGGATAGCCTGGCGATCGAGACAGCATCAATGGTCGGAAACAGAATGGAATCAAAATGTTACAGAAATGAACCTGGAAACACACAAAATGCAATAGAACAATGTGCACCAATGGCAAAATCAAGACCATTTGTGGTCGATTTTATCGAATTATTTCAATAAACAATCAGAAATCAAAGATGATATTCGAACGATCCATATCAAGCACTTTGTTTTCTCAAGACCATTGTTATGGGATTCATGACAGATTTAATCACAAGTGGAGGTGAAGAGATTGCAGCAGCATCGAATGCGAGTTTATAAAAAGAGGAAACAGATACTTGCAATTAAAATTATTTAATCAGATTGGGGAAAATTGGCAAGTTGTGTTCCACAAGGATCAGCGCTCGAATAACTTCCCTTCAGCAGTTACAGAAGAAATATGGAATCGGGAAGCAAAACGATCATTTTAAACAGTTATGTACTGATCCAAATTAAGAGCACAGTGAATACAGAGAAATAATTGAATAGCATACGTGAACCGGTCGGCAATAATTTACCGACTGACACAGTGGAAAGCTCAATGTTAAAAAAAATCGAGATTGCAGAGGTTCGGGTGCTGCATTTTGATTGGAACAATAGGCTCCCAAATACTTCTTAGAATAGAGTATCTGAAAGTTCCCACTTAATTTAGGCGTTCAGGGAAAGAGATTGACGAGTGATTTAAAGAAACAACTCAGGCTAAGAAGAACAGAACAGGTCCATCAAATCGTTGGAGTTAATTTTTAAATGAAATAAGCGTCAAAGAAAATAAGAAAGAAAATTCGAATACTGTAAGTGTAATGGTAGATTGGTTAAATATCGGATTATTTGACTTGTTTTTCAGTTCGAATGATACCATAGAGAACAGAGACGTTGAAATATTTCATTTTATATTTTCATTGTTAAAGTCGCCAAACAACTTCAAAACACTTCAATCTATTTCAGTCGAAAAACAGCTATGCAGCTCCATGCTGTAGGCAAATCAACACAGAACAAAAGAAATAAACATTGTTCCAAAAAAAACCCAACTGACTTCATTCTTGTCAATGACCCACGTTTTGTGAAATTCTATATTGACAGATACTCCCGGTAACACATGTGGTCAGATTTTGCCGTTTGGTTAGTGACCGATATCTAGCAGGGTTTGGTTTGGTTCAGTTGCCTAAACATCTTGCATGGAACGCAGAACAATGCCAGCAGCGCGGGGTTCAATTACAGTACTAGCCTCCCCGCTGGAATGTGGCCACAAGAGACTTTTCACATAAACTTCATTGATGCCTACTGGTGACAATAAGCGATTATTGTTATTACATGCATTGCACTGCTGCACTGACAGATACTCCCATTAAGAAAGGCTCACGAGAGTGATGTCTTCGATCCTACTGACTGACGCCAACAACACATTTCGACGTTGACACAGACTTCCCGTAACACATGGCCACATATTGCAGCTTCAGCATTCTAGTACGTGACCCACAGTCAGCACAATGCCACATTAGCAGATACATCCGGTAATAGTTGACCACTGACGAATAACAATAACAGCAAGGGTTGGATAGAAAACCTTCTGAGCCATTTCTATTGTTTCATGCATTGTCGGCGTGGTGATGTGTCCCTTCGTGTTCGAAGACGATCTGCCTACTGAGGTAGCATGGGTTGACGTCAGAAATAGGAAAGGAGCAGTCACCTTGTTGGTAGTTTTCTATAGGCCCGCCAATAGCAGCAGAGATGTTGGGGAACAGATTGGGAAACAGATTTTGGAAAGGTGCAGAAGTCACAGGGTAGTAGTCATGGGTGACTTCAAGGAAAACCCCAAAGCCTTTTACACATATGTAACAAATATGAGAATGACTAGAGCGAGGGTAGGTACGATCAATGACAGTAGCGGGAGATTGTGTATTGAGTCTGAAGCGATCGGAGAGGTCTTGAACGAGTACTTTTCTTCAGATTTAAAAACGAGAGGGACCATATTCTCGGAGAAGACAACGTGAAACAGACTGGTAAGCTCGAGGAGATACTTGTTAGGAAGGAGGATGTGTTGGGCATTTTGAAAAATCTGAGGACAGACAAGTCCCCCGGTCCCGACGGTATATAACCAAGGATTCTATGGGAAACAAGAAATGAAATTGCAGAACCGTTGGCATTGATCTTTTCCTCCTCATTTTCAACAGGGGTGGTACCAGGGGATTGGAGAGTGGCGAATGTCCTGCCCCTGTTCAAAAAATGGAATAGGGATAACCCTGGGAATTACAGCCCATTTATTCTCGCTTTGGTGGTAGGCAAAGTAATGGAAAGGGTACTGAGGGATAGGATTTCTGAGCATTTTGAAAGAGACTGCTTGATAGGGATCGTCAGCACGGATTTGTGAGGGGTAGGTCTTGCCTTACAAGTCTTATTGAAGGCTTTGAGGAGGTGACCACACATGTGGATGAAGGTAAAGCAGTGGAGGTACTGTACATGGATTTTAGTAAGGTATTTGATAAGGTTCCCATCGTAGGTTTATGCAGAAAGTAAGGAGGCATGGGATAGTGGGAAATTTGGCCAGTTGGTTAACGGACTGGCGAACTAATAGAAGTCAGAGAGTGGTGCTGGACGGCAAATATTCAGCCTCGAGCCCAGTTACTAGTGGCGTACCGCAGGCATCAGTTCTGGTCCTCTGCTGTTTGTGATTTTCATTAATGACTTGAATGAGAGAGTTGAAGGGTGGGTCAGTACATTTGCAGATGATATGAAGATTGGTGGAGTTGTGGATTGCGAGGAAGGCTGTTGTCGGATGCAAAGAGACAGAGATAGGATGCAGAGCTGGGCTGAGAAGTGGCAGATGGAGTTTAACCCTGACAAGTGAGAGGTTGTCCATTTTGGAAGGACAAATATGAATGCGGACTACAGGATTAATGGTAGGCTTCTTGGCAATGTAGAGGAGCAGACAGATCTTGGGGTTTATGTTCATAGATCTTTGAAAGTTGTCACTCAAGTGAATGGAGCTGTGAAGAAGGCCTATGGTGTGCTAGCGTTCATTAGCAGAGGGATTGAATTTAAGAGACGTGAGGTGTTGATGCAGCTGGTCAAAACCTTGGTACAGCCGCATTTGGAGTACTGTACGCAGTTCTGGTCGCCTCATTTTAGGAAGGATGTGGAAGCTTTGGAAAAGATGCAAAGGAGATTTACCACGATGTTGCCTGGAATGGAGAGTAGGTCATACGAGGAATGTTTGAGGGTGCTAGGCCTTTTCTCATTAGAACGGAGAAGGATGAGGGGCGACTTGATAGAGATTTATAAGATGATCAGGGGAATAGATAGAGTAGACAGTTAGAGACTTTTTCCCCGGGTGGAACAAATCATTACAAGTGGACATAAATTTCAGGTAAATGGTGAAAGATATAGGGAGGATGTCAGAGATAGGTTCTTTCCTCATACAGTAGTGGGGCCATGGAATGCACTGCCTGTGGAAGTAGTTCAGTCCGAAACATTAGGGACCTTCACACAGCTATTGGATAGCTACATGGATTATGTTAGAATACTGGAGTGTAGATTCATTTGTTCTTAAGGCCAGCACGGTAGAATTGTGGATAGCACAATTGCTTCACTGCTCCAGGGTCCCATGTTTGATTCCGGCTTGGGTCACTGTCTGTGCGGAGTCTGCACATCCTCCCCGTGTCTGCGTGCGTTTCCTCCGTGTGCTCCGATTTCCTCCCACACACCAATGAAGTGCAGGTTAGGTGGATTGGCCATGATAAATTGCCCTTAGTGTCCAATATGGCCCTTAGTGTTGAGTAGGGTTTCTGGGTTATGGGGATAGGGTGGAGGTGTTTGCCTCGGGTAGGGTGCTCTTTCCAAGAGCCGGTGAAGACTCGATGGGCTGTGTGGCCTCCTTCTGCTCTCTAAGTTCTATAATAATCTAGGATTAATCTAGGACAAAGGTTCGGCACAACATCCTGTGTCGAAGGGCCTGTTCTGTGCTGTATTTTTCTATGTTATTGATGCTGGCAGCGTCCCTTCTTAAATTAGACCGCTATGTATTCACAAATACTGTAAGTTATATGCTGTGGCGGCAGCTCATGGATATTGTGATTGCTAGGGCAGCACGGTAGCATGGTGGTTAGCATCAATGCTTCACAGCTCCAGGATACCAGGTTCGATTCCCGGCTGGGTCACTGTCTGTGCGGAGTCTGCATGTCCTCCCCGTGTGTGCGTGGGTTTCTTCCGGGTGCTCCGGTTTCCTCCCACAGTCCAAAGATGTGCGGGTTAGGTGGATTGGCCATGCTAAATTGCCCGTAGTGTCCTAAAAAAAATGTAAGGTTAAGGGGGGGGGGTTGTTGGGTTACAGGTATAGGGTGGATACGTGGGTTTGAGTAGGGTGATCATTCCTCGGCACAACATCGAGGGTCGAAGGGCCTGTCCTGTGCTGTACTGTTCTATGTTCTATGTTCTAATATCGTTTAATTGTTTTTGTCTATGAAGAAACAGATGACGACATCGAATTCCGTGGTAACAAATATATATATATATTATAGTTTACTGTGCCGCATTCCAAATGTTGGATGAGCCTGACCGCATAAGCTAAATAATACAACCACAAGTTATATTCACCTGGATAAGACTTTATCCATTCACACACCACCGGTCCTGTTATAGATTTGTAATTAATTTAGTTATGTCCTTCACTCGACTCTGACGATTCTGTAGTTGTATTCCAAATATAAACTGTGGAATTCTGCATTTCTCGTTATCTGTGGAAATCGAGTTACTGTTTAAAGTGACTTGGAGTGACTGTTCGTTGCAACATTCAGCAATTCAAATATCTGAAACAATTCAAATCCCCAGAAACATATAACATGTCAGCCTCGGAGAGCAACTCATACTTTAAAATATTTTAATCCAGCAGAATACCTCATAAAATACAGATCGTACATGCGATTAAATTGACGTTTCAACTGATATCAGCAGCAAACTATAAAGCTGTGACAACTGATGTACGCACTCCAAGTAAAATCAAGATGGCACGGTGTCTCACTGATTAATAATTCTGCCTCACTGCGTCCGGCACCCACGTTCGATTCTGAATTTGGGTGTCTATCTTTGTGGTGTTTGCATTTTCTTCACGTGCCTGCGTGGATTTTCTCCGGTCGTCCGGTTCCATCGTATAATCCAAATAGGTGCAATGTAGGTGGATTCATCAGGCCAAATTGTTCTTGTGTCCAACGGTTAGTTAGGGTGACAGGGATAGGGAGGTGATTGGGTCTGCCGCGGCTCGTCTTTCAAATGGTCGTTCTAGACTCGATGTGCCGAACTGCCTCATTGTGCATTATAGTGATTCAATGATTCTAATACATCAACAGCTACGTATTTATTTCCCTCGATACATCTCATGAGCCATCTGATGCAAAGCCTCAACATGAAAGTGAAACTCAACCTGATACATATCATGCAACCTTTAGATATGCTGATTTGTTGTACAGGCTTTCCTCGAACAAAGCCTCCAAAGATAGTGTCAAAAAACAGGGAAGAATCTACAACAGGTCTGTACGTTTCAATAGAGACCGTCCAGCAGGCAGTAACCCTCCAACCAATACTCTTCAACTGATACAGACTCCGCAATGAATACCAATATTTCATCTGAGTCACGATTTCCAACCAACTGATATGGGTCCTCAACCTGCTCGGGACACACATAAAGAGAGACAATTTGCAGCCCCAGAGGGCTCTAGCTGAAACATGCACTGCACGTGATTCAGCACTTAAAACAAGATGTGTCTCCCATTCAACAAAAAGTATGTAACCAATATCAACTTTCCCAAAATTACAGCTTATGAGCTGCTACAACCCACCTCCTCCTCTCCATGTTGACAGACCGTGTATTTTTTTTCTTCCTCGACAATTTACAGACATGACGAATACTTGAACACGTGAGAGCGATAGCATCAATGGATTGCAAATATTGCAACTGAAGCAGGTCGTCCACTTGACACTTGCCCTTGAAATAATATAGACATTCCAACAGAGACAGCCTCATTGATTGTTTCTGCACCTCTGGCTAATGCAGAACATCGAACATACCCTCACTGCCAAAATAAACTTCTCCTGAAAAGTAAAAAACCCTTCAACTCGCAGAAATGTTCCTTCTGCTGCAGACTCTTCAAATCACACACGACGTCAAAATGTGTCATGGAAATGTCATTTTAAGAAACGTTTGTTTTCTCAAGTGGCTGCAGTGATGTAACTGTATGGGTGGATGTGAGCTCTGGCACTGCTTTTTACTTTCGTTTGGAGCTGGGAGCTGTTTTTGCCTCTGAGAGCTGCATTCAAACCAAGGAGATGCATCTTGGTCACTCTCTTTCGGCACGCTAAATAATGTCTCCAGATCACTTGATTATTTCAAAGGAATACCTTTTTCTGTAAGGAAAGCAAATCTACTGCGTTTGTTAAAAAGGTGGATGGATGGTGTGAGCTAAGTTACTAAGGGTTACCTTCAGAGCACTCTATCTTTGGATTGGTTATCAGTGTTGGTAGTTGATAAGATGTTTACTGCATATTTATAAAATGTTAACTGGATTAATAGAATTAACATTTTTTTTTTGTTTTAAAATACTTTCGATCTCTGTTGCATCACGCCTACAAAGTGGGCCCTTGTTCTCCCCATAAGCAAAATCTATTAAAAGCTGTTGGTCGGGTGAACTCCATGATAGACTTTGGTGTTCTCAAATCCTTGGCCCATGCTGAATTTAACTGATGCAGAAAACTGCCATAGACCTACATTTCCGCCAACAGAAACTTTACAATTGATACCTAATCGTTCAATGATAAAAAATGCTCTCACTGTTGCCGTGTCAGCGATGGAGATATAATACCAACAGATAGAGACGCTCAAGAAAAATGTGTAAATTAATAAGTGAGTTAAGGGAGACTCTCAGGAACATTTCGATCATCTATCAAGTGGAAATGAGCAAAATGTTGGGTGTGCGAACTTCCAAATCCGCTGGTCCAGATGGATTATACTATAAGGTTTTTAAATAAGTAATTGTCAACATAGTTGATGCATTGGTTTAAATTATACAATATTCCGCAGAATCCTTCAGTGCTCCATTTGATTGGAAGTTGGCCAATGTAACTTCTTCATTCAAAAATGGAGACAGATTGAAATTAGGAAATTCCATCCCTTTGCCTAACACTTCTCTCGGAAAAGTGGAAACTATTACTAAACAGGTTATGGCAGAGCACGTTGACAAATTCCAACTTTTATGGCAGAGTCAATCTGTTTTTCTGAAAGGTAAATCATGATTAATCAATTCATTGCAGTTTCCCTCGGGGATTTCATGTGCTGTGGAAGAAGGGAAACAGTTCGATGTGCGGTGCGTCTCTTTCCAGTAGGCATTTAGAAAGGTGACACGTCAAAGTTTGTTGCGGAAAACAAAAGCTCGTGGTGTAGGGGATCGGTTTTTTGGATGGATTGAGGGTTTGCTGGCTTGCAGGAATGAGATCATTGACATGAATGGGACTGCTATTTCCATTGGAAGGCCTTGCCTAATATCATGCCACTGGAACATTGCTGGGGCATCATATTTTTTATTTGGATGAAGGAGCTGAAGGTATGAATGTTTGGTGTACTGTCAGAACAGTGATATGCCGGAAGGTAAGCTGTGAAAACGATGAATGAAGCCTCCAAAGGAATATAGATCGGTTAACGGAGTTGAATATAACCTGGAAATTCGAATGTAATATCAGCAAATATGAAAATGCATATTTTGGTATGATCAATAACAAAAACAGAGTCATACGGATGAATAGATTCAGAGCTTCGGTGTCCAAGTGGTTTGGTTCCCGACTGCATGCATCACAAAGCTCTGGTATGTAGGTACAGCAAGCAATTTCGGAAGCGGATAGTTTACTGTGAGGGAAAATTAGCGAGCTACCGATTCAATTGTAAAGAGCATTGGAGAGAGAGCACATGTGAATTGCATACACTTTTATGCGCATTGTAAATATGTAACTCCGTTAGCTGCTGTTCAGAAACAGTATACTGGAAAATTACCAGGAATGGCTCGCTTGTCTTCTGAGATTCTCTGAAGTTACCAGATTGGACACCTGCCCCATTCCGTGGAGAACCAACATGTAAGCTAAATTTGCCGTTTGTTTAACAAAGACGAAATGAGCCATACTTACCACAATCTAGAGGACTCGAGTTAGCAAATTCACAGTATGAACTCAAAGGCCTGAATCAGCACACATGGTTACGAATTTGGATATCTTCACCATGCACAATTTCCAACGCACCATTTGAAATTTGTTACATGAATTACTCTAAGTTTTGAAATATTTGGACGATTTAATTACCAGCTCTACAGAAGGGAAGCATTGAGCAAGTTTGGAAGAAGTGCAGAAAAGGTTTAGGGTCACTGGAGCGGGTTTCAAAGGAGACAAATGTACGGTTCAGACACGCAAAATAATCTATCTGGGGTTTCGAGGAGACGCAAAGGGGCTGAATCCCATAGAAGATTAAATTACTACCATAAAGCAAGCGCAAGATCCCAATGACACGGCATAATTATAATCAGTGGAATGACAAAGTGTTACGGTTGGTTTATTCAACATTTTGCTACCTTGCTCGCTCCTCTGTACTCCTTACTGAGAAAACACCTGAAGAGTATTTCTAAGGCACACAGACAGAAGCGTCCAATAACGTGAAGCTGCTGTCTTCGGTAATTCCGACGCTAAAAAGTAATTTGTTCACGCTGTGACACACGGCTTTATACGGAATTAATTGTTTACTCTTCGAGGATTCTCAATGTAGCGGAGAAGGTTTCTTGAAATGAAAAAAAGAAGGATTAGCAATACTATAATACGTGTAGGGGAGGCATTCCATACTATTAACATATTATAAACAGTAGCTTGAATTATTGAAAGAAGACAAGCAGCGCCTCCGCTACGACGAATGAATGGGCATTATTCGTCTCACATATGAGTACACCTTGCATCACAGACCTGGAACGCAAGTATCAAATGCTGACACTTACAGCCATCTGCCAATGCCTGAGAGTGCAACACCCCTCACCAGTACCCTTGGAAATTGAGATGTCTATGAACGTTTCAGAAACACCGTTTAACCTCAGAATAGAACTTGAAAGCAAAGATACCCGATAATATCGAAGATCAAGAGGATGATATTTAAAGCGGAGTTCGATGAAGGGGCCTCACGGCGGTATGGTGGTTAGCATCAATGCTTCACAGCTCCAGGGTCCCAGGTTCGATTCCCGGCTGGGTCACTGTCTGTGTGGAGTCTGCACGTCCTCCCTGTGTGTGCGTGGGTTTCCTCCGGGTGCTCCGGTTTCCTCCCACAGTCCAAAGATGTGCGGGTTAGGTGGATTGGCCATGCTAAATTGCCCGTAGTGTAAGGTTAATGGGGGGATTGTTGGGTTAGGGTATGTGGGTTTAAGTAGGGTGATCATTGCTCGGCACAACATCGAGGGCCGAAGGGCCTGTTCTGTGCTGTACTGTTCTATGTTCTATGATGTTCCAGGATCAGAGACTGTCAAACTTTCCTTTCCTCAAAAGGATGAATTGAGCTTCGTGGATGCTATGAACCTTTGTGGATCACAATTTTGTTTTTAGAAAACCTGGCAGCCAAATGTTATTGGAAGAATTACATCGTGTCCACCCGGGAATATACAAGATTAAAATGTTGGCGAGCAGTTCCGTGTCATGACCAGCATTGACGCCAATATAGTGGACATGATTAAAGTATGTGACTTGTGTCCAGCACAGCCGCCGTTGAAAAGGCCAGGTTGTGATTACACAAAGTGGATTTAGACTGTGCGGTTCCTTTCGTGGGCTCAGTGTTATTTTTCTTGGAGGACATGTGCCAGATGAATTGGACAACCACATACAACGGTGACACAATTCCGTCACTGTTTCTGCATCAATGGAATTGCCTGTGATCTGATATCAGATCATGGTATTGCAATCATCAGGATGAAATTCCAGAAATCCATGGCCTTTATGGTATTAGGCATAATGTGACAGTATTATACCACCTGTATATTACCTGACGGTTGTCTGAACGGATCGTACAAACTTTCAAATTTGGAAAGCAGGCACTAATGTCCACAGTTACAAAGTTTACGTTATTTTTTGGGAAAGATAAATCACGGCCACAAGGTGGTGCATTCATTAGCACAGCATCCTCACGGCGCTGACAAACCGGATCCAATCCCCACCGCGGTGTACTGTTCATGTGGAGTTTGCATATTCTCTCTGCCTGCCTGGACCTCACCATTCCGGCCCCAGCAAAACCACCAACCCAACAACGTGCAGGTGGATGAATTAACGACGATAAATTGACCGAAATTTGAAAACAAAAAGAATCGGACGCCCCAAATCTGCTTTCAAAAAAAGGAAAGGTAAATCAAGGGATGGCAAAAACAAAGAAATGCACAATATGTAAGATCAAACAGTGCTTTCAAGCGAAACTTACGCTACAAAAACCTGCTCATGGACGCTGAATTTGGTTTCAGCCAACAGCATACAGCTTCTGACCTCATTATAGCCTTGGTTTACGCATGGACGAAAGTGCTGGATACCAGAGGTGAGAGTAACTGCCCTTAACATCATGGAAACATTTGTAGGCGGCATCAAAGAACCCTAGCCAAACTGTGTATTCGTGGCGTTTTAGAACAGGTTTCCTTATTTAGTTTTCTTTGCGACAAATACAAAATCATCACTTTCAGAGAAAATATCTGTCTCTATTTGAAGAATATTTTTATTCCATTTTATTAGTTGGTTGCTTGAGCGTTCCTATAGTGTGTAAGTTAGGCTGTGCTCGACACAAGTCACACACTTTAATTTTGTGCACTATATTGGCGTCAATGCTGGTCATGACACGGAACTACTGCCAACATATTAATCTCGTATACTCGGGTGGGCACTAAGTAATTCTTCCACTAACATTTGGCTGCCAGGTTTTCTAAAAAACACAATTGTGATCCACAAAAGGTTCATAGCATCCATAAAGCTCAATTCATCCTTTTGAGTGAAGGAAGGTTTCACATCCTTAGCCTGCATTGCGCAACAGTTCCATTCCTTCGACAAGCCTATTTTTGCTCCATTAACTCTCATTAAATGCCCCACTCCGATACGTCTGGCCATTTCTAAACTGGCAATCTGCGATAAATCCTCGCCAATTGCCACGTACATACCTAGATGAGGCCTCGCTCTGCACAGCTAGACGCTTCGTTCAGGTTATCAACATTCACATCTCCACATAGAACTCTCACTGTCGTCGCCTGCTCAACCCCGTTCTGTTTCCGAATTCACGTTTCTCACATCTATAGTCTCTTGGCGTAAGCCCCATTCAGGACAGAGACTGGGTCCGGGACATGTTGCTCATTTTGTCCTGAACGACGAATGCAACAATCCCTTCTGCAGTCTTACATAGGAACAGGAAACGGCCATTCTCTGAAATCATGGCTGGTCGATGATCGAATTGCATATAACTGCCTTTGGCGTCACTTGACAACAGCTCCTCCACAAACCACCTTCAAAGTACGGTGAACGCAATGCACTGTTGCAAATGTTGCCCACAATATCCAATCAGTAGCTCCGCTCTCCTGCCCTCTGCTGGAGGCTTGCCTTCATTTGAACAGGAGGATGTCTTGCTCAGGTACATGTTATGGTTGCACTGACTGCAAGGCACTAATTCAAAATTTTCCCGCAACAGCCAATCAGGAGCTCCGCTCTACTGACCTCTGCTTGATGAAGAGGGAGGGAAGCATTCCAAAAACAGATCCAACAGCTCCCTCTCCCCTAGTCTGACACAGCTGACCCGTACTAGACTTGCTTCATTTGTGTCATGGTAATCTACAAATCATAGAAACAAACAACATTTGACCAGTTGATATCTTGTTAATGTCTTGATTTTCATCATCTATCCACAAATTACTTAATCCTATTCCAATCACAAGCCCTGGAGATATTTGGCAGTCCAATGGTATATCTTAATAACATCTTTAAAACGGAAATCAAACACTTATGGTTGAAAAGCCACAGAAGTTTTTGAGATTTATTAAAATAACTAAGCCCCTCACCAGTGATTACACCAGATTCTTTGGAGTCCTTTATTACAAAGAGCTGTCCTTCTGATGAAGACAATTTCATGTTTGACGTTGTCATACAATATTTCACCCTTATTAAAAAGTACAACCTCATAATCCCCTAGTAGTTCGGTGGCATGGCATGGGTTTGGTCGCTTATAATCTCTATATTGTTGGCTGAGTAACGCAAAAGTAATAATTGCGAATATTATTGCTGTATATGTGGAAGGGTCAAGTAAAATGACAACCCTACTACCGTGGCTGTTACTGGGACCTGTTTAACACTCGTGAATGCGAACACGATCTCTTCCATATATCTGTATTTTTCAAGCTTCTACCGAGATGTCCGCTCCCATTCACGACATTTTCAATCGTGTAAACTAGTGTAGTAATATCGAAAGTGTAAAATAAATTCTTGAAGCTGCCACAAATCTTGTTCCACTTGCAATTACTTGGAAAGCAAAATAAAATATATCAATTCGGGTTCTCTTAAAGTGGGTAAATTAATATGAACAGGTCTGACAATTCAAAATTTATAGTTTATACTTACCAACAGAAAATAAAAACAAAAAAAGGTTACTTTTCTGCTGCTTTGAAAAGGGATGGAGTAAGTGTTCTCAATCGGATGTCATTTCATCTTCACCCTTCTATTGCTTTAAAAAGAAACATGATTTGGAATATTTTTTATTTACCCATCTCTCCTCCACATTTCGTTCAGCAATTTAAAAATTATTCCTTCTGCATTGCACTAGTTGTGCCAGGGACACCGCGTTGGATCTGACAGACTTAACCCTGGGCCAATCAAACACCGGATTACACTGAAGCATTTCAAATGTCCCAACTTCCAATAAACCCTATCAAATTAATATTATATTATCCTGACATGTGTAAATAAGTCTCCAGTTGAAAATTCCGCTTGTTTATCATAAACAGCCGAGAATAATCGGTAAACATAGCTCTTGGTTGTTAACTTTTGAAAATAAGGAATTGTTAAATACTTTTCCCTTTGGTATCTTTTCGCTTCAAATCACGTAAACTTTATGATATCAAAACCACACGCAGAGAAAGTGGAACATTGCGCTTCAGTGCTTTGATCAAAATTAAAAACGTAAAAGTCCTTGTGGTTTCTGTTCAATTAAAAACTCAAGGTTATATCTCCGGAAAGATAAAATTAGCAAATATACGGTCGCACAGTGGTTAGCTCAGTTGCTTCACAGTTCCAGGGTCCCAGGTTTGATTCCCGGCTTGGGTTACATAGAACATAGAGCAGTACAGCACAGAACAGGCCCTTCGGCCCTCGATGTTGTGCCGAGCCATGATTACCCTACTCAAACCAGCGTAGCTACCCTATACCCGTAACCCAACAACCCCCCCCCCCCAACCTTACTTTTTAGGACACTACGGGCAATTTAGCATGGCCAATCCACCTATCCCACACATCTTTGGACTGTGGGGGGAAACCCACGCACACACGGGGAGGAAAGAGCACCCTACTTAGGCTCATGTATCCAACCTACCCACAGAACCACACGTATTCTTTTTTGGACACCAAGGATAATTTAGCATGGCCAATCCACCTAACCAGCACATTTTGGGCTGTGAAAGGAAACCGGAGTGCCTGGAGGAAACCCATGCAGACACGGGGAGAACATTCAGACTCCGCACAGACAGTGACCCAGCCGGGAATTGAACCTGGGACCCTGGAGCTGTGAAGCATTTATGCTAAGCACCATGCTACCGTTATTATCTGTGCGGAGTCTGAACGTTCTGCCCGTGTCTGCATGGGTTTCCTCCAGGCGCTCCGGTTTCCTTTCACAGCCCAAAATGTGCTGGTTAGGTGGATTGGCCATGCTAAATTATCCTTGGTGTCCAAAAAAGAATACGTGTGGTTCTGTGGATAGGTTCGATACATGAGCTTAAGTAGGGTGCTCTTTCCAAGAGCCGGTTAACACAGCAGAATGGATCACAATCTTTCAGCATTGTAAATTCTATGCTTCTATGATGCGTTCACCCACGTAAAACAAATGAAACACACGGATTCTCACAGCTCGTAAATATAACAGTTAACCTTTAGTCTTCATTTCTGGCTACAGATTCTTACAGAGGCAGAGCAATTTCACAATCGCTTGATTGAAATACTAAACAATATTTATTTCAACAATTTCATTCCATTTATGTCACTTTCCAATGATTGATTTTATCGGCATCAATTATTCTTCGTAGTATTCAAACCAATTGCCTCATGACTATGTTTAACATTTCTATATTAACTAGCCTTGCTGAGCCCCCATAAATTCATAATTAAAGCTACATAAATTTGTCATAGATACGTCTTTTATGGGCGGCAATTTAGTACAAATTAACTGTCTGCTCAAATTATTAATTTTCCTCCAGAACCGGAATGGCCAGAGAGTGGGCGGAGAAACCTGGAACCCACTCCGTCCCTTTACGTAATATAAAAACGTATGTTATTAGATTACTTTCTTTCTGCTCGAATTTCTTGCCTTTAAACTGATTTCAACTCCCGACCTTGAAAGAAGCCTTACTCGATTATGTTTAAGTCGAATTTTTGAGCAATTCAAATTCAAGAACTTTCCTTCCCAGAAATACCAGTACCAAAGAAGAGCAAGGTAGCTGCATCAACGACTATCGACTGGTGGCCCTGACTACTTATCATGGAATGCTTCCAGCCAGCCTGCCAGACGGTCTCGTCCCACTGCAGTTGCCTGCCACCGCAACAGGTCCACAGCAGAGGCTATCTCCCTGGCTCTAAAATCAACACTTGGAAATGGCGACAAGAACACTATGTAAAACCGCTGTTCATCGACTATAGCTTCAATACAATGATCCCGACAAGATTAATAACCAAACTCTGGAATCTTTGACTTGACCCCTCCCTTTGCAGTTGGATCCTTGACTTCCTCACCAGCAGGAAAGTAATCTGTCAGGATAGGCAACAACACCCCCTCCACATTAGTACTAAACAACGGTCCCCCACAAGGATGTGTGCTCTGCCCTCTACTGTACTCCCTAAACACACGACTGTGTGGCAAGATTTAACTCCAACTCAATCTATAAATCTGCGGATGATACAACTGTGGTAGGCCGTGTCTCAAACAACGAAACAATGGCGAATCAGACTATAGGAGGGAGATAACTCACTTGTTTGCAACGTGTACCGAAAACAACCTCACTCTAAATGTGAAAAAGAGCAAGGAACTGATCATTGACTTCAGGAAGCGCAGCACTACACACACTCGCGTCTGCATCAATGGCTTCGAAGCGGAGATGGTTGGTGGCTTTAAATTCCTGGGGGTCACCAGCACCAATAGTCTGTCTTGGTCTACTCACGTTGACACAAAAGTGACGAAAGCCCTAAAACGTCTCTACTTCCGATGGAAGCAAAATAAATTTCACATGTCTTCATCGACTCTCACAACGACTACAGATTTGCGACAGAGAGCATACTATCCGGCTGCATCACAGCCTGGTATGACAATTGCTCAGTCCAAGATGGCAAGAAACTGCAGAGCGTGGTGAACGAAGCCCAGCATTATTCAACAATGTCCTATACTGATCTTTTACATGTATTTGTTTTGAATGGCCCTTATTCTGCACTGGAACCAATCACTGTTTATCGATGTATAATTTGTCAATGTTCTCTGTTGGTTATTCTATTTTTTTTCAATGTACGTATTGTGGACGTTCCGTCAGCCGAAGAAATATACTTTTCATTCTACTTCGGTACACGTGACAATAAATCAAATCGAATTATGAGAAAGTGAATTGAACTTTTCCAGTCCCTTTTGCTGGAAGTATGTAATGAAATTCATAAGGCCTTCACATTTTATCAAATTTGTTGCAAAATATCTGCACGAGGGGAAGAGACATTTTAGCACCCCCCCCCCCCCCCGCCACCCCCACCCGCCCACACACACGCACACATTTTCAATTAACCTGAGGTCTGTCAGCTTGGAATTAGCTATATTTCTTTTTCTTTTTGATGTCTCTTTTATCTAAATTGTAATTGAAGCTCGAAACATAATGCGAATTCGGGCGTTCCCCTCGCAAGAAAACTTACCACTCAGTAAAGTTCAAATCCGATAGAATTATCTGATCGATAAGCGTTTGTTCTAATTGCCAAATGGCACATGAGGGACTATGTCTTTCACATTTGAGATCATTTACTTTTACTGGCCTGGCTTGAGTAGGATTAGAACCGTTAGAAATCTGCTCTCAGAGATCCACGTTAACTCCAGCGCTACTTGTCATCTCTTCGCCGACTGTCGGGTCACCAGTCTGTCACCACTTCTTACAAAAACTTATGAAACAATTCTTAAATACTTTAAGCAACGCCCAATATCGCCTACGTCTCTTAATGACATACCTACTAGGTCAAATCCTCTTCGCAGATTTGGAATTCGTTGGTGGCTGAACAGCAAACGGCCCCGGGATAAGGATAGCAGCTCAGGAGTAAATATTAGTAAGTATAATAGTTACTCACGAGTAAATATTATCACCTAGTACTCAGATAGTATTAAAGACCGCCGAATCCTTGACGACTGTGGCAGAGTGTGAGCGTCAATGAATCCGAAAGAAACATTCAAAATACCTGTGTGTTTCAATCGTCAAACATTTCATTGGTTGCGCACGTCTCTTCTAGGCGAGGCAGATATGCCTCCACCGATCAAAGAAATTCATCAATTGTTATACGACTCGAAACAATTGTTCAGCCAATCCCGGTTGGGCACAATTTTTAAAAAAGTTTTCTATTTGTTAATTCTTCCCATTTTCTGCATTTGGTAATATATTAATGCGAGTTACTTCCTCGCTATTTGGTCAATCTATTCGTGCAGTTTTAGTACTTGAGTGTTTGGTCAATTTAATAATGTTGCTGTATTTTCTGTGTATTCGTTCAGTTTATTAATGCTGCTTACGTGTATGCGCATCAGGTTAGTTTATTGATACATGTTTTGTTGTTGTGTGTTTAGTCAGTTTATTAATGCTGTTCTCGATGCAGTCTACTTGGTCAGTTTATTAATGCTGGTTTGGATTCAGTGTGTTTGGCAGCTAATTATTGTTGATTAACTTTATGTGTGTTTACTAAGTTTATTAATGTTTGATAGTTTGTCTGTGTTCGACCGCATTATAACTGCTCCTCGACTTGGTGTTAGATAGATCGCTTATTAATGCTGCTTCAGTGTTTTTTTGTTCAGCTTGTTAATGCTACTTACTTTCTGCCTATATTGTCAGTTTATTAAAGCTGGCTAATTCTTGTGTGCTTGGTCAGTTTATTAATGCAGCTTTAATATCTGAGTGATTGATCAATTTATTATGTAGCTTTATGTTCTGTGTGTTTATTCAGTTTGATAATGCTGATTTGGTGTCTTTGGTTTAAGTCAGTTTATTAATGCTATTTTAATTTCTGTGCGATTAGTCAGTGCAGTAATGCCGCTTTAGATTCATTCTGTTTGGTCAGTTTATTAATGCTGTATTTGAGTTATCCATTAAGAGCTAGGTGTTTTTTTAATACTGTCGTGGATGTGCCTTTAAGAAATAAGTGTTTATCGAATAGCTGCAGTGATACCAGGGTTTGCGTGGAGCTGGGCTGTCTGTCTTTCACGTTTGTTTTTGAGCTGGCAGCTATAGGGAGTGTTCAGTTTCGTTTTGCAGACTTGGAGCTGCATTCAGCAGGACGAGGTAGGATTCCGATTTATTTCTGTAAGAAAGAATTGTTTTCAGATCACTTGCTAATTTAACAGTTGTAACTGTTATCAGTACACAACCTAAACTTGATATCTGTGTTAAAAAAGGTATTTTGTCTTATGGATGTGGCAAGGAAAGATTAATGGTTACTTATGCAATATTGTACCTGTGGGGATAATTGGTGTTGATAGTTGTTACGATGTTTACTATGGGTTTATAATGTGTTAACTGATTTCACAAGTAAACATTGTTTTAATTTAAAAGTAATTTAGATCTCTGTTGCATCACACCTGTAAAATGGGCCCGTTTACTCCCCTTAACCAAATTCTATTCAAACTTATGGGTTAGCTGAACTCCATGATTCACTTTGTGGTTCTCTAAACACTGGCCCGTAACAGTGCAGCTAAAATTTCAATATGTTTGGTCAGCGTATTAATGCTGATTTAGTTTTTGTGTGTTTGCTAAGTTTATTAATGTTGGATTGGTCCTCTTTGCTTGGTCAGTTTATAAGTGCTCCTCCACTTGTTGCGTGTTTGTTTGTTTTTTATATTTTGATATGTTTTCTGTATATTCGATCAGTTTATTCATGCTGCGTTAGCGCTGTTTATTTCGGCAGTTTGTTCGTGCCCCTTTCATTTTTTTTGTCTGGTCAGTTGATGATTGCTGCCATTGTTCTGTCTCTTTGGTCAGTTCATTAACGCGGCATTAGTTGTTGTATGTTTGGTCACTTTATGACTGCTGCTTAAGTTTTTAGCTGTTTGTTCAGTTTATTTATGCTGCTTTAGTTTCTGTGTGTTTAGTGAGTTTATCAATACTGCCTTATTGTCTGTGTGTTAGGTCAGTTTATCAGCGTTGGCTCAGCGTCTGTGTGTTTGGGCAGTTTATTAATGCTATTTAGTGTCAGTCTGATCACTGTATTAATGTTGCATTAGAGCCTGTGTGTTTGTTCAGTTTATTACTGCTGCTTTAGTTTCAGTGTGTTTAATCAGTTTATTCATTCTGGTATAGGTTATGTGTATTTGTTCAGTTTATTAATGCAGCATTATTTTCCAAGTGTTTTGTCGCGATATTAATATTGGTATAGTGTCTCGGTGTTAGGTCATGGGAGTGTCCCTTTAAGCAATGTTTTTTTTCTTGTCTCATGTTATCAGTATTGTGTGGGTGGAGCTGGGCAGTGGCTCTGTTAGTTTTACATTTGCTTTCGAATTTGGCTGCTGTGGACTCAGAAAACAGAATTATTTTGACCTGCCTTACTATTTTCAGTTTAACGAGTTGTTCCTGGGAAGAAACCCATTGATTATAGCTTACTGCTGTCTTGGTAAAAAGAAGGGCTTTTGTGGGCCATCGAATGTTGTTTCTGGATTGGAACAGTTTTTGATTTGATTGGATTTGTTTTATTATTGTCTTCTTGTCACATCTATTAGTGTTCACTGAAAACTATTGTTTCTTGCATTCTATGCAGACCA
The DNA here is from genome assembly GCF_902713615.1 of Scyliorhinus canicula. Classification (NCBI taxonomy): domain Eukaryota; kingdom Metazoa; phylum Chordata; class Chondrichthyes; order Carcharhiniformes; family Scyliorhinidae; genus Scyliorhinus; species Scyliorhinus canicula. Next base: position 8,594,757 of record NC_052166.1, read on the forward strand.
CACGTACTATACATCGGGAAACAAAGAGAAACTAGATCTATAACTTAGGTGCAGAGAAAGGATCAACTTAATCCGAGGTAGGTCTATTCAAAAGTCTATGGCGGCAGAAAAGAAGCCGTTCTTGCGTCGGTTGTACCTGACCAAACGTTTGTAGTTTTTTCCAGATGGAGGAAGGTGGCAGAAAGTATGTCTAGGTGTGTGTGGTCCTTAATTATGCTGGCTGCATTTCTGTGGCCGCCGGAATTGTAGAGAGAATTAACGAATGGGAGGCTGGTTTGCTGATCCACTGGGCTACAGTCAGGACCTTTTGTAGTTTTCTGTGGTCTTGGGCAGGGCAGGAACCATACCAAGCTGTGATACAACCAGAAAGAATGCTTTCTGTGGTGCATCTAGAAATGTTGGTGGGTGTCGCACCTGACATGCCAAATTTTCTTCGTCTTCTGAGAAAGTAGAGTCATTGGAGGGTTTTCTTAACTATAGTGTAGCATGGGGGGACCAGACAAGGTTGTTGGGAATCGCTTCCTGAAGTCGATGATAATCTCCTTCGTTTTGTTGACATTGAGAGTGAGATTATTGTAGTCGCACCAGTTCACCAGATTCTCTCTCAATTTCCTGTGCTCTGTCTCGTCATTGTTTGAAATCGAACCCACTATGGGGGTGCCATCAGAAAATCTGAAAAACGAGTTGGTGGAGAGTTTAGCCATGCAGCAATAAGGCTGTACACCAATTAGTAAGTCCAAAACAATTAAAGTGTATTATAACACAATTATAATAACGCTCATGCACATGCTCATGCACACGCTAAAGATTAAACTTACTTCTACCACTAGACAACTAATACTTAGCTAAGAAGGAACTGCGAGGTCAGGGAACAAGGCCTTTGTTCTGTTCTGGTCTGCAGGCTTCGGATCTTTATCAGTCAGCAAGGGTGTAAGCAATGCCGGTATCAGGTGTCGGTCGTTGTTTAGGCACTTACGATTGGTGGCTGCTGCTCAACGGCTGTTGTAGAAGACAGGGGTCTGGAGGCTGGAGTCGGAGGCCGGAGACAGGAGACTGAACCATGTGCGGGACCTCTCTTTTATGGGTCCCAGGGGGTCCACGCCCCTTGGGGCGGGCTTCCGCACCTGCTGGGGATCGATTGGGCCTCTTCCCAATCGATATGGTTTGAACCCCCCAATCCTAGGGCCGTTCCTTGATCGCTGGGGCGGTTCTTATGACTTATTTTACTGGCTTCTCTGGTTCCATCGTGTCTGGGCTGCTATTAAAAGTATCGCTTGATACTTAATTGTAACCATTGTACCTGGGACTGCCCGGTATTACCTCATTACTATGTTAACGTCTTTCCCATTTACAGCGCTGCCTGATCTCTGCAGCTGCCAGGAAACCGGTTTCTGCAATTGTCTCAATGCTTAATGGCTCTGCAAGCTGTTTGCTCTTTAACATGTCCGTTTTCCCTGCACTCTTTGCAATCTTTCATTTTGTGTTCGTTGGTGTCCATCTTAGATGGCTACATAGGTTTATAAGGAGTATAGACAGGGGCTGAGGACACAACCTTGTGTGGAACCGGTGTTGAGGATGATCGGGGAGGATGTGTTGTTGCCTATCCATAATTATTGTGGTCTGTGGGTTTGGGAGAGGCTTAGGCAGGCCCAGGCCACATAGTGTGGAGATGCATTTCGTAGGACTAATGGTGTTGAAGGCTGAACTGTAGTAAAAGACTTAGGTGTCTTTATATACTAGTTGCTCCAGTGTTGAGTGCAGGGCCACGGAGATGGCGTCTGCTGTGGACCTGTTGCAGCAGTAGGCGGACAGTAGAGGGTGAAGGCAATCCGGGAGGCTGGAGTTGATTCCTGCCATGACTAACCTTTCGAAGCAATTAATAATGATGGATGTCAGAGCCTCTGGACGATAGTTATTAAGGCACGCTGCTGTGCTTTTCTTTTGTACAGGGATGATGGTCGTCTTCTTGAAGCAGATGGGGACCTCAGATTTTGCAAAGACAGGTTGAGGATTTCTGCGACCAGGGGAATTCATTAACGATTATACATGTATTACTGTAGCTGTGTGTGGTCGATGTTTGTAATTGATAAAAATCTTCTTGTTTGTTTATATATAAATGTTAACTCAGTTCTTCGAATAAAGCTTGTTTGTTTCATTCAAAACGCAGAAGAAGTCTGTTGACTAACACCTGAAACGTGCGCTCTAATGCTCATCCTCGCCAAATTCAACAAAATGTTAGAGGTCAGGTGAATTCCATAATAAACTTTGGATTTTTAAACCCAGACCCATAACATAGGTCAGTTAATTAATGCTGATTTAGTTTACATGTGTCGTCAGTATATTAATGCTATTTTAGTTGTTGTGCGTTTAGTCAGTTTACTAATCCTAGTTTAGTTTTTGTCTGTTTGGTCAGATTATTAATACTGCATTAGTTGCTCTGTGGTTGATCAGTTTACTGCGCTGTTTCAGTTGCTCTGTAGTTGGTCAGTTTATTAATGCTGATTTAGTTTATGTGTATTTGATCAATGTATTCATGCTGCTGATTTGATGTGTGTTTCATCAGTTTGTTAATGTTGCCTTAGTTTTCCTGACAATCCAAATTTGTATGGGGTAGGTGCCTTGGTAACACTAAATTACTCCTTAATTGGAAAAAAATAATTGTGTACCTTAAATTTTAAAAAAATGTTGCTTTAGTTTCTGTTTGGTTGTTCAGTTGAGTAATGCTGCTTTACATGTTTTTCGGTTCACTGCTTCGTTAGTTGCTGCGTATTTGATAAGTTTGTTCATGTTGCTTTCGTCTGTGTGTTGGTTCAGCTAACTAATGCTGCTTTACTTGCGATGTGATTTCTCATTTCTCTAATGCTGGTATGTTGCTGATGTTTGGCCACTTTATTAATGCTGTTTTACTTGCCGTGTGTTTGCTCAGTTTTCAATGCTGCCTTCGTGCCTGGAACCTTGGCGCCGTGAGGCAGCATTGCTAACCACTGCGCTATCGTGCTGCCCTTTGATCAGTTTATTACTGTTGGTTTAGTTGTAGTGCGTTTGGTCCATTATTAATGCTTGTGTATCTCCTGAGTGTTTATTAATACTGGTTTAGTTCATGTTTATTTGGTCAGGTTATTGATTATTTTTAGTTGTTGCTCGTCTGGACAGTTTCTTAAAGCTGCATCAATTTCTGTGTTTTGGTCAGTTTATTCATGCTGCTTTTGTTTCAGAGAAATCATAAGGGCATTAATGCAGGTGCAGTTGCTGTCTGTTTCGTCAATTTATGAAAGTTGGTGTGCCTCTGTGCGTGGTCAGTTTATTAATACTGCTTCAGTGTCTGTTTTCGGTAGCTTATTAATTCTGCATTTGTTGCTGTGTCTTGGGTTAGTTGGAAATGCTGCTTCAGTTACCTTGTGTTTGGTCAGTTTAATAACACTGCTTTACTTTCTGTGTGTTTCGGCAATTTATTAATGTTGCTTTATCTATGTGCTTGGTCAGTTGCCGCATTATTATTTAGTCAGTTTATTCATATTGCTTTAGATTATTCGTGTTTAGTCAGTTTGGCAATGCTGCTTTAGTTTGTGTGAATTTAGTCAATTGTTAATGCTGGCTTAGTTATGGTCTGTATGGCCATTTAAGATTTTTTTAAAAATGTTTTATTCTCCATTTTCACATTTCCCCCCAAAATTCACCCCCCACCACCAAACAGTAAACGGTAACAAATGCAAAGTCAATCCCCTTAACAATAACAAGGATCCCATCCTCCCACCACCCCAAGCAACAGCATACCTATCGATATATGTATCCAATGAAACAAAGCCTCCCACGGTGGAAACAAAAACAAAAGAGAGAAAGAGAAAGGAGTCCGGGACCGCCCATGGTCACCATAGTGTCCACTTCTCGCACCCCCCCCCCCCCCCACCCCCGCCCATGGTCACCCTATAATCTCCTCCCCGCCCCCACCACCCATACGCAACGCCGTCCAACCTCTGAAAAACTACAGTATGTGATACCCAAGAGTTGTAAACCCTCCCCTCCCCTCCAACTCCTCCCGCCCACTGCCTCTTGTAAAACTCGTCCCCCCAACCTCGGTTCCTTCTCCCCAACTTTCCACCCCGGCTAGACCAGTCGGAACCTCTTCTGCCAGGCTCCGATTACCGCAGCCCCTCCCCCCACCTCACTCCCGTTCACTGACTGGTTTAATCCGGCCAGCGCGGAGACCCCTACCCAGGTCCCCTTCCCCCTTGCCCGGCCCGAGGAAAGCCCAGAAATCCACTTTTAGCACATAAACCCTGCATACCCGACACCTGAAAGAGCCCTCAATTTGAGTGAGTCCCAGCACTTCCCTTGTCTAAATATATACAACATTGGCTCCATTAGCGCATAGACCCGCACACAGTAAAATAAAAAAGAGAAAAAATTGAAGAAAATACAGCCCTGACGTTACATCAGCACATGGCCATATCTCATCTTCTCAGTTCTGCCACAGTCCTTCTGCCTTCGCAAACTCCTACGCTGCCTCTGCTGTTCCAAAATAATAGTCCTTGAGCTTAAAAGTCACCCTCAGCTCCGCTGGATATACTATGCCACACTGCACCTTCCTAACGTACAATGCCCTCTTCACCCGTTTGAAAGCAGCCCGCCTCCTCTCCAGCTCCGCCGTAAAGTCCTGGTATACACCTATACCAGTTCCAGCCCACTGCACCACCCGCTTCTGCTTTGCCCAGCACAGGACATTCACCTTCACAGAGTACCTACGGAAGCACGGTCACTACTTTTGGCGGCTCACCCGCCTTTGGTGCAGGCCTCCCCGACAGATAAGCCCGATCCAGCTCGTATCGGGAGGGATCTTCCCCCTCCCCCAATAGCTTCGCCAGCATAGTGGCAAAATTCTCCGTCGGCTCTGGCCCTTCAACTCCTTCGGGGAGCCCCACAATCCTCAAATTCTGTCACCTGGACCTGTTTTCCAGGTCTTCCAATTTTCCTCGCAGATCCTTGTTCACCATCACCTTCCGCATCTCCTTCCCCATCGAGGTAAGTTGATCACCGTGCTGCGCCACCGTCTCCTCCACTACCTTCATCGCCTCTCCTTGCGTCCGCACATCTGCCACTGCACTCGCCACCGCCGTCGTCACTGAGGAAATCGCCTCCTCCACCAGCACACTCAAAACCTCCCTCATCTCCTTCCTCTTTGCCTCCAGGTGCTTTGAAAATTGCCTTTCGTATTCTGCAGCCAAGCCTTGGTTATTTCTTCAGCCTTCAGCAATGAGACCTCTCCTGGTGCTCCAGCCTTTTTTCCTCGTGACCCCGTGGTGACCTCTCCTCTCCCCGACGGGCCCTCATCTGTTCTTTTAACGGCCGTCTTGTCACCGACCCTTGACATCCTCTTCTGTTGTACCTCTTCCGTGCCTTATCCGTGTGTTTGACGCCTCCGTGGACCTTGGAACCGGGCTTAAAGCCCCGAAAATGCCATTTAAAGTCGGGAGCCCTCCGTTGCGAGGCCGCTTCCAGTCCGCAGTCACCGGAAGTGTGTTTGGTCAGTTTATTAATCCTGGTTTTAATGCAGTGTACATGGTCATTTATTTAGTGTGTTTGGTTATTTTAATAATGCTTCTTTAACTGCTGTGTATTGGTCAGTGTATTAATGCTGATTTGCGTGTGTATGTCATCGGTTTATTAATTCTGGATTAGCTGTTGTGCATATCGTTCGTTTATTAATGCTGCTTTATAGTATTTGTGTTTTTTCAGTCTTTTAATGCACTTTGAGATGCTGTGTTGTTGTTCATTAATAATGCTTTATTTTCCTTGTGTTCGGTCAGTTTATAAATACTGTTTAGTTGGTGTGCGTTTGGTTAAGTATATTAATACTGTTTTAGTTGGTGTGCATTTAGTTAGTTTATTAATTCTGTCTTAGTTAATGTGGTGGGAGACGCAGCATTGCAGCGAAAATTGAATCTGGAATTGGTGCGCCAACGTGCTGAATCCCAAAAAAGACGCAATGTGGACAATGAGCACAGGAAACCTGCACGGCGCCTTCGTGCTCACCATACCTTGCTCGGCATCCATATTGCGCAGTTATGGTCATCACTTGGTGGCCAGCTACAGTTGCCATGGGAGATGGTTGGCGTCTATCTTGAGTTGCCAGGGGCAACATGATCGGTGAGGTGGTGCCCCGCACGCTGCCGTCTAGGAGAGAGACCATCGCCACATATGCACGGGCAATTATATTTGAATATACAGTTTTTAAAAATGATTATTGGCAGCACTGTAGCAAAGTGTTTAGCACAGTGGCTTCACAGTTCCAGGGACTCAAATTCGATTCCCAGCTCTGTCACTCTCTGCCCATTCTCCCCGTGTTTGCATGGGTTTCCTCTAGGTGCTCCAGTTGACTCCCACAGACCAAAGATGTGTGCATTAGTTGGATGGGCCTTGCTGAATTGGCCTTAGTATCCAAAAATGTTAAGAGGGGCTTAATGGGTTACGGGGATGTGCTAATACGTGAGATTGATTAGAGTGCTCTTTGGTGCAGACACGATGGCCCGAATGGCCTCCTTTTGCACTGTAAATTGCATGATTCTATCATCACCTATGATTCCATCATTATTACTCACATCGTCTATTAGATGTCGGTCCTCTCTATATTCCGATTCTCCATTGTTCTGTTTCGCAATTTGATTTTTTTTTTAATTGAAGAGACGTACTCTCTCCTCCGATAGCCCCAGGATTTTCTGCCAACGAGCAGAGGAGGTGCCGATGAGTGGACAGTGCTGATACTGGGAGGAGCAGCAGAAGGCGCAAGGAGGTTGATAGCGACCTCTGGTGGCCAGGAAGGGAGCATTAACAAGTTTGCAGTGTGTGTAAAATGTGGGTCTCGTCTATCTCCATGTGATTATGTTCTTCTCTCTGTGGGAGCTTCTGCTGGGGATTATGTGTGCTTTAGTACGAATCGCACAGACCCAGCAGATTAGATATAGGGGCATCACAGAGACCCAGCAGATTGGAAAATGGAAAATCACTCACTTCTGTCGCATTTGCTGTCAAGGAGACAGGCCAATCATTTCTCTGGCTGCAGACCGGACAGAAGGATGGTGTGTTACAACCCTGTTTCCCCAGTTAGTTGTGTCACTGAAAGGTTGCAGGCAGCTGAGAAGGGAGGTGAGCATTTAGATGCCGTGGTTCACGTTGGTGTCAATGATCTTGATTTAATAAAGAGTGATGAGGTAATGAACTGGTTCTGTCTTCATAAACGAGAACACAAATAAGATCCCAGTAACGTTGGAGAATGAAAGGTTTAGTGAGAGAGAAGAACTGAGGGAGATCAAAATTAGTAGAGAAGTCGTGCTGGAAAAACTGATGGGATTGAAGGCAGATAAATCCCCAGGGCCCGAAAATCTGCATCCAAGATAAGGAGGTGGCTCTGGGAATGATGGATGCATTGGTGATCATCTTCCGGGATCGTATAGTCTCTGGAAAACTCCCTGCAGATTGGAGGGTTGCTCACGTCACTCGGATATTCAAAAAGTAAGGGAGAGAAAAAGCAGGTAATTATAGTCTGACTTTGATAGTGGGGAAAATGCTTGAATCCATTATCAAGGACTTTATAGCGGAACATTTAGAAAGCAGCAGCAGAATCAGTCAGAGCCAGCATGGATTTATGAAGGGCGTAAGAATTATGATGAGGATGCAGGCATCCCACAGCGAGATCTGACAGGTTGGGCGAGTGGCCAAATCAATGGCAGATGCTGTATAATTTGGATAAGTGTGAGGTTATTCACTTTGTATGCAAAAACAGGAAGGCAGATTACTGCGTGAACAGCTGTAAATTGGGAGAGGGGAGTGTGCAGCGGGACCTGGGTGGCCTTGTGCACCATTCGCTGAAGGTAAGCATGCAGGTGCAGCAGGTGGTAAAGAAGGCTAATGGTATGTCGACCTTCATTGCGAGGGGTATCGCATACAGAATCAGGGATACGTTGCTGCAATTGGACAGTGCCTTGGAGAGGCCACATTGTGTATACTTTGGTCTCCTTCTCTGAGGAAGGATGTTCTTGCTCTCGAGGGAATGCAGCGAAGGTTTACCAGACTGATTACAGAGATGGAAGGACTGTCATATGAGGAGAGATTGACAAGGTTGGGATTGTTCTCACTGGAGTTTAGAAGAATGACGGGAGAATCGCATAGAGACTTATAAAGTTCTAACATTACTAGACAGGGTAGATGTAGGGATGATGGTGCCAAAGAAGGGTGTGGCCAGAACCAGGAATCACTGTCTGAGGATCCAGTTTAAACCATTTCGGACAGAGATAAGGAGAGACTTCTTCACATAAAGAGCGATGAGCCTGTGAAATTCATTACCATAAGTAGTATGTAGTATAAAGTACAAAGGGATAGATGTAATTTGAAACATGAAGGTCTGAAAAAAGACGTTTATGAGAAAACGCAAGCAAAAATCCCACAAATGGTTAACAACATTCAGAAAAGAAGGTTGGAAATGCAAATACCCTTTATCAGCTTGACTGCCAGTTTGAACAGTTAATGCTGTAATCTGATGCTGTCCTTTAAAGTTTTAGAAATACTAGCGAATAACATTTTTTGTTACATAGAGGAAACAATAGTTCACACTTTAACAGAGGTTAATTATTTCAGCAAGTTGAATGAGAATTGCCAGAATCTTAAGTGAATTACGTGACAGAATGTGCATTTGTGAATAATACAAATTTCATGACAACACTTAGAAGTAGAAGTTTGGACATAATGTTTGAGTCCACAAAGGCGTAAATTAGCACCAAGCTGGTCTCAGTTTAAACACGACGAGAACCGAATGTATCACTCCTGTAAGATTTGACAAGCATCAAATATTTTTTTACCAATGCTTATAATTGAAACATATAATAAAATTTTACCAGCACGGCTGTGAGGAGGGTAATAAATGTCCTGAATCGCTGACAGCCATCATCGCTTCCAGCTCTCAGTGCTGCTTTGGTAGATCGGAGTGACTGAATGCAGGAAACGAACAAGGGATCGAAGCTACTGAGAGCACCCACAGACAAGAAGAGAAATTGTCAAGGGCGCCACGAAGGACCGAACAACCGAAACGGAAAATCCAGAAGAAAGATATTTTTCCGTTGTAGAACTTCTTTTGAAGTAAAATAAAGAAATTTAAAAATTAACCTTTGCCTGAAACAAAATATCGCTAAGCCTCCTATACTTTCTTAGAAAGGCGGGATCTAGGATCGAAGCTACGAAATGGTAAGTAAATAAAACCTTAATTAAAGATATAGTTTATACCGGGGATAATTTGAAATGCTACATTGACCTGAATAGCACCTACTTAAGTCTGCAAAGGAGTCAAGGGTAGAAAATCTGGTGCACCATTTAGAACACATTTTGACCCATATTGATATTGTGGACGGTATCTAAGAATAATGGTGATTTAACTTCAGTAGGTGATGCTAAAACTTTGAATATCTTCAAGAGGCGGCTGAATGCAGCACTTGGGGAGAATGGGATCAAAGGCTTTGCGGAGAAAGCAGCATTAGGCTATTGTGTTGAAATGATCAGCCATGATCGTGATAAATGGCAGAGCAGGCACGAAGGGCCAGAAGGCCTCCGCCTGCTCCGATCTTCTATATATCTATGTGTCTGTGTAACAAGAATGTAGGCTGATTGCTAGCAGCTTAAAACCAGGACATCTAAAATTGTGATTACTGGATCACTCTCGGTGTCACATGTTAGTGAATTAAGGATTAGGAGGGTGGAGCAGATGAAAATATGGTTCTCGAGTTGATGCAGAAGTAAGGCCTTTCGTTTCCTGGGCCATCTGTTCTCTCGTGGGAAAAGGGGGACCGGTGGGTTAGAGCAGCACGGTGGTGCAGTTATTAACACGGTTTCCCCGTGGCTGTTAGATCCCGATGATCACCTATCCAATGACCATTTGAATGCGTTTAATGTTGGCGAGTCCACTACTGTTGCAGGCAGGGCATTCCACGCCCTTAATATTCTCTGAGTAAAGAATCTACCTCTGTCCTATATCTATCTCCCCTCAATATAAAGCTATGTACCCTCGTGCTAGCCATCACCATTTGAGGAAAAAGGCTCTCAATATCTACCTCTGCCTATCCTTTGATCACCTTGTACTCCTCAATTAAGTCACCTCCTAACCTTCTCTCGAACGAAAACAGCCTCAAGTCCTTCTGCCTTTCCTCGTAAGATCTTCCCTCCATACCACCCAACATCCTTGTAAATCTCCTATCCTGCCCCTCCGACAGTGCGTTCATCCAGCAGCAGTAGCACTCCCTCCGCACTGATCCTCTGACAGTGCGGCACTTGCACAGTACTGACCCACTGACAGTGCAGCACGCCCTCAGTACTGACCCTCTGACAGTGCCACACTCCCTCAGCACTGACGCTCTGACAGTGTGGCACACCCTCAGTGCTGACCCTCTGACAGTGCAGCACTCCCTCAGTACTCACTCTCTGACAGTGTGGTGCTCCCTCAGCAATGACCCTTTGACAGAGCGGCACTCCCTCATTACTGACCCTCTGACAGAGTGGCACACCCAGTACTGACCCTCCGACAGTGCAGCACTCCCTCAGTACTGACACTCTGACAGTGCGGTGCTCCATGAGCACACCATCTCATACCGCTGCGCTCCCTCAGCGTTGACCCTATCAAAGTGCAGCACTCCCTCAGCACTCACCCTCTCGCAGAGCGGCGCTCCCTCAGTACTGACCCTCTGACAGTGCGGCACTCCCTCAGTACTGATCCTCTGACAGTGCGGCGCTCCCTCAGTATTGATCCTCTAACAGCGCGGCACTCCCTCAGTACTGACCCTCTGACAGTGCGGCACTCCCTCAGCACTGACCCTCTGACAGTGCAGCACTCCCTCAGTACTGACATTCTGACAGTGCAGCACTCCCTCAGTACTGACCCTGACAGTGCGTCACTCCCTCAGTACTGACCCTCTGACAGTACGGTGCTCCATGAGCATTGACCATCTCACAGGGCTGCGCTCCCTCAGCGTTGACCCTCTCACAATGCGGCAGTGCCTCAGCACTGACCCTCTGACAGTGCGGCACTCCCTCAGTACTGACACCTGACACGGCGGCACTCCCTCAGTACTGAACATCTGGCCATGCGACACCCTCAGCACTGACCCTCTGACAGTGCAGCACTCCCTCAGTACTCACTCTCTGACAGTGTGGTGCTCCCTCAGCAATGACCCTTTGACAGAGCGGCACTCCCTCATTACTGACCCTCTGACAGAGTGGCACACCCAGTACTGACCCTCCGACAGTGCAGCACTCCCTCAGTACTGACACTCTGACAGTGCGGTGCTCCATGAGCACACCATCTCATACCGCTGCGCTCCCTCAGCGTTGACCCTATCAAAGTGCAGCACTCCCTCAGCACTCACCCTCTCGCAGAGCGGCGCTCCCTCAGTACTGACCCTCTGACAGTGCGGCACTCCCTCAGTACTGATCCTCTGACAGTGCGGCGCTCCCTCAGTATTGATCCTCTAACAGTGCGGCACTCCCTCAGTACTGACCCTCTGACAGTGCGGCACTCCCTCAGCACTGACCCTCTGACAGTGCAGCACTCCCTCAGTACTGACCTTCTGACAGTGCAGCACTCCCTCAGTACTGACCCTGACAGTGCGTCACTCCCTCAGTACTGACCCTCTGACAGTACGGTGCTCCATGAGCATTGACCATCTCACAGGGCTGCGCTCCCTCAGCGTTGACCCTCTCACAATGCGGCAGTGCCTCAGCACTGACCCTCTGACAGTGCGGCACTCCCTCAGTACTGACACCTGACACGGCGGCACTCCCTCAGTACTGAACATCTGGCCATGCGACACCCTCAGCACTGACTCTCTAACAGTGCGTTGCTCCCTCAGTACTGACCCTCTGACAGTGCGGCGCTCCCTCAGTACTGATCCTCTGACAGTGCGGCGCTCCCCCAGTACTGATACTCTCACAGTGCGGCACTCTCTCAGTACTGACCCTCCGGCAGTGCAGAACTCCTTCAGTACTGACCGTCTGACAATGCAGCACTCCCTCAGTACTGACTCCGACAGTGCAGCAGTCCCTCAGTACTGACCCTCTGACAGTGCGGCACTCCCTCAGTACTAACCCTCTAACAATGCGGTACTGCCTCAGTACCGACCCACTGACAGTGCAGCACTCCGTCAGTACTGACGCTCCGACAATGCGGCACTCCCTCAGTACTGACCTCTCACAGTACAGAGCTCCGTCAGCGTGGACCCTCTCACAGGGCAGCACTCCCTGAGAACTGAACGTCTCACAGGGCGGCGCTCCCTCAGTGCTGACACTTACAGTGTGACACTCACTCAGTACTGACCTTCGGACAGTGCGGCACTTCCTCACTACTGACCCTCTGACAGTGCGGCTCTCCCTCAGTACTGATCCGCTGACAGTGCGACACTCCCTCAGTTCTGACCCTCTGACAGTGCTATACTCCCTCAATACTTACGCTCTGACAGTGCGGCTGTCCCTCAGTCCTGACGCACTGACAGTGGCAGTTTACCGTGCAGTAAATGTCTCCCTATTTCCAAAATTGTGGGACAGGAAGAAGAATTTCGTGATCAGCTACCTGTCCCCTGACAAGTCCAGCCAGGAGGTGTACCTGGCGCTGAATTCGGACAGGGATCCGGACGTGGCCTTCAGCAGCCTCTCGAAAGCCCAGCTGCAACTCAAGGTTGCCATCAAGGCCTCCGAAGACAGTGAGTATCGGAGGGCTAGAGGGGACGAGAAAAAGGGCAGGTTCCAGCAGCGGCCTGGTGTGGAATGGACTGCTCCTGGGATGGGCGCGGGTGAGGGTCCCGGGTCAGGGAATGGGAGGGGGGCGTGGGGAAGCGGGCAGAGTAACCACGATTGAATTGGGAATTGATACATTGCCTCCGTTCGGCAGGTAACTGGGTTGCTGGCGTGTTGGGCACATGGAGTCACGAGTCCGGAGGGACAGATTTGTAAATGGGTTCGCGATATTTTCACAGATCAGTGTTTGGTACTGGGGAGTATTGAGGGAGTGCTGCACTGTCAGAGTCAGTACTGAGGGAGTGCTGCACTGTCAGAAAGTCAGTACTTAGGGAGTGCTGCACTGTCAGAGAGTCAGTACTGAGGGAGCGCTGCACTGTCAGAGGGTCAGTACTAAGGGAGTGCCGCACTGTCAGAGGGTCAGTATTGAGGGAGTGCCACACTGTCAGAGGGTCAGTACTGAGGGAGCACCGCACTGTCAGAGGGTCAGTACTGGGGGTTTGTCACACTGTCAGAGGGTCATTGCTGAGGGAGCGCCGCACAGTTGGAGGTTCTGCCGGAGTACTGTCTCGCGATTATTTCATTTGGACAGTGTAGAGGGAGCTTTATTCTGTATCTAACCCCGTGCTGTACGTGTCCTGGGAGTGTTCGATGGGGGCAGTGTAGAGGGAGCTTTACTCTGTATCTTACCCCATGCTGTACCTGTCCTGGGAGTGTTTGATGGGGACATTGTAGAGGGAGCTTTACTCTGTATCTAACCCCGTGCTGTACCTGTCCTGGGTGTGTTTGATGGGGACAGTGTAGAGGGAGCTTTACTCTCTATCTAACCCCGTGCTGTACCTGTCCTGGGAGTGTTTGAAACTTGGCCGGACCATCTCGAAGTTGTAGCAGGTGCTGAGTTGCTCGAGCGGTGAGGAGGCAGTGAAACCATTCAATCCGCCGCTCAGTGATGCTGAATTCCACACCTATCTCAACCACGAGGGGTAGCTGTGCCGGCCCGAGGAGCTGAGGCTGTGTATCCATCACGGTGGCGTGGAACCGGCACTGCGCAAGGTGAGTGGTCTTCGCTCTCTACCCCCAGCCTGTCCCCGAAGCCTACACTCGTCCCTCGTATCCCTTCCTCTGTCTGGTGCCTTACTCTGTCTCTCACTGTGCTCCACCCCACGTGCACTGATCTGTTGCCACGGCGCAGTCGCTGCCGGCTGTGATGCCCTCGTGGTCGAAGAGCCCACTCACCTGCTGGGCTCTGGATCTCGTCGGCCATCCGCTGCGGGCAGGAGGCAAGAAATCTCCCTCGCAGAGGTCAACGATCGAGAGGCCTCAGATGATTTGCACCCAGTGATGAGGGAGGCAGATGGCCTGTTTATCTTCATTTCAGACGAATCGGAGTTGGGAGGCTGGGGCTGTAATTCTGTACGGCATCGAGGAGAGTCCATCTGAATTACTGTGGACTCATTCTCCTAAAGGCTATACTTCCCCGCGAGAGAGAGAGAGAGAGAGACTGAACACTGAAGGGTTGTGTGACTGAATCCTGAAATGAGCTTTGCGGTTCGAAATTGCGGAGAGCGAGGCTCATGCTGCCCCAGCGTTTCAAGGAATAAGGGGTGACATTGTTGAAAAGTTCTGAAGGGGTTTTAGTGAATCGATGCTGAGGGTCTGGTTACCTCGACCCTCCAACCTACCCCGACAGCCGGGAATATGCTGAGGAGGCACAGTTCCCTGATGGGGCGGCCATTGTGGACAGTGATTTCTTCCCTGGTGAGTCTTTGGGATTCCTGACCTTCAGGGTGCGCTCCCTGGCGGCACTTTAGCACAGTGGTTAACACTGTTGCTTCAGAGCGCCAAGGACCCGGGTCCAATTTCCGGCGTGGGTCGCTGTCTATGCGGAGTCTCCTTTTTGATCTCAACATGACCCAAACCATCTACACACCCTTCCCCAGACTCATCATCCACCAAGTCCTCTTTAGACAATACTGACGCAAAATACTAATTTTTGTACCTCGCCCATTTCTCTGGCTCCGCGCATCGATTCCCTTCCCTAAACTTGAGTGGGCCAATCCTCTCCCTGGCTACCCTCTTGCTCTTGAGATATGTCCTGAAATTCTTGGGATTTCCTTAATCGTGCTGGCCAATTACTTTTCGTGAACCCTTTTAGCCCTCCTGGCTCCTTGCTTTAGTTTTGTTTTAATTTCCTTGAATTCTGCACTCGCTTTGTGTGTTCCCAGCCTCTTCGCTTTGACAAATGCTTCCCTTTTTCTTTTTGACTAGGCTCACAATATCTCTTGTTATCCAAGATTCCCAGAACTTATACTTCATCCCTACAGGAACGTGCCGGTACTGAATTCCTGTCAGCTCACAGTTGAAAGTCTCCCACGTGCCAGATGTTGATTTTCCCTCCAACATCTGCCCCCAATCTTCATTATTCCGTTACTGCATAATATTGTTGTAATTAGCCTTCCCCCAATTGAGCACCTTCACCTGAGGGCAACACTTTAGCCATCAGTACATTATATGTACTGAATTATGGTCACTGTTCCCGAAATGCTCCCCTATTGAAACTTTGACCACCTGGCCAGACCCATTCTCCAATAACAGGTCCAGTACGGCCCCTTCCCTAGTTGGACTACCTACATGTTGTTTCAAGAAGCCGTCCTGGGTGCTCCTTATAAACTCCACCCCATCCAGGTCCCGAGCACTGTGTGTCCCAGTCAATACAGGGGAAGTTAAAATTACCCACCACAATAACCCTGTTGCTTTTACACCTTTCCAATATCTGCCTACCTATCTGCTCCTCTGTCTCCCGCTGGCTGTTGGGAGGCCTGTAGTAAATCTCCAACATTGTGACTGCATCTTTCCTATTCCTCAGCTCTACCCATATTGCCTCGCTGCAGAGAGCATGCTTGCCTTCATCGGAAGGGGTATTGAGTACAAGAGTTGGCAGGTCATGTTATAGTTGTATAGGACATTGGTTCGGCCACATTTGGAATACTGCGTGCAGTTCTGCTCGCCACATTACCAGAAGGATGTGGATGCTTTGGAGAGAGTGCAGAGGAGGTTCACCAGGATGTTGCCTGGTGTGGAGGGTGCTAGCTATGAAGAAAGGTTGAGTAGATTAGGATTGTTTTCGTTGGAAACACGGAGGTTGAGGGGGGACCCGATTGAGGTCTACAAAACTATGAGAGGTATGGACAGGGTGGATAGCAACAAGCTTTTCCCAAGAGTGGGGGTGTCAGTTACAAGGGGTAACGATTTCAAGGTGAGAGGGGGAATGTTTCAGGGAGATGTGCGTGGAAAGTTTTTTACGCAGAGGGTGGTGGGTGCCTGGAATGCTTTACAAGCGGAGGTGGTAGAGGTGGGCACGATCGCATCATTTGAGATGCATCTGGACAGGTATATGAACGGGCGGGAACAGAGGGACCTTGGAAAATAGGAGACAGGTTTTGATAAAGGACCTGGATCGGCGCAGGCTGGGAAGCCGAAGGGCCTGTTCCTGTGCTGTAATTTTCTTTGGTTTTTTTTTGTATGAGCTCTCCGATGTATGCTCCCTCAGTACAACTGTGATATTCTCCTTTACCAATAGTGCAACTCCCCCACCCCTTTTACATTCCCGTCTATCCCACCTGAAACATCTATACCGGGAACGTTTAGCCGCCACTCCTGTTCTTCCCTAAGCCAAGTCTCTGTATTGGCAACAACATCATAGTTTCAAGTACTAATACAAACTCTTCAGTTTATCTGCCTTACCTGTTCTCGCATTGAAAAAAATGTACTTCAGACCACCAGTCCCACTGTGTTCAGCAACATCGCCCTGCCAGCTCCTCCTTTGAGTCTTACAGGCCCTTTTCTCTAGTTACCCATCAGTTATTTCACCATCTGATCTATCGCCCCTGTTCCCGCCCTGCTCCTGACACACAGGATTAAACCCTCCCATGTGACACCAGCAAACATCCCAGCCAGGATATTGGTGCCCGTCCAGTTTAGATGCAAGCCATCCTTCTTGTACAGGTCCAACCTGCCCAGGAACAGATCTCAATGGTGCGGACATCTGAAACCCTTCCTCCTACACCAGCTGTTTAGGGAGTAATCCCGAGATTGCAACCCGAGAGGTCCTGCGTTTTAAAATTGTTGCATGAGAATTACCCCTCGTTCTTCCAAACTCCAAATGTCTTCGGTCCCCACCTATCTTTGTATCCTCACAGCTAGCATTCCCACCTAGCTTTATTTCCTTTCTCCCGTGTTTGCGTGGGTTTCCTCCCGGTGCTCCGGATTTCTCCCACAGTCCAAAGATGTGCAGGTTAGGTGGCTGGCCATGCTGAATTGCTTCTTCGTGTCCAAAAGGTTAGGTAGGGTGACGTGGATAAGGTGCCTGCTAGTAGATCATCTATTCTCTGATAAGTTCACAGTAGCAGTCCACTCGTTAGCAGTTGAGAGATCTGAATCAGTTCGACTATCCTCTGGCCAAATATCCCACTTTGTTTTAATCGCTCTGCATGTGAGTGTCCTGGGGAAGGACACATCCTCAAATACTCTTTGAGGAGGTGAGCATTCTTTGGCCACTGACCATTTAACTCGTGTTTTGATTTAATCTTGCTGAAACAGGACGCCTGAGTTATCGAAGCTTTTCAAATCTCACACTTCCGGACAAATGCAAGAATGCCAGATTTCAGACCCTTAACAATTTACACCGCAGGAGAAAAAGGTGTTGGTTGGTTAGCATACTGACTCTGGTCGAGGTAAACCTAGGGAGAAAGCACCGGGGAACTATTTGCTCCTCAAACTCCCAGGTCCTTCAACAAAAATTAAAGTATGAGTTTGTTTGTAGAGCGACACAGTGGTTAGCATTGCTGGCTGAGGTGCTGAGGACC
The DNA here is from genome assembly GCF_902713615.1 of Scyliorhinus canicula. Taxonomy (NCBI): domain Eukaryota; kingdom Metazoa; phylum Chordata; class Chondrichthyes; order Carcharhiniformes; family Scyliorhinidae; genus Scyliorhinus; species Scyliorhinus canicula. Next base: position 8,612,384 of record NC_052166.1, read on the forward strand.
CATGTTCGATCCCAGCCCTGGCTCACTGCCCATGTGGAATGTGCACGTTCACCCCATGTCTGTGTGGGTTTCACCCCTACAACCCAAAGATGTGACAGAGGTGGTTTAAACTAATTCAGTAGGGGCATGGGAACCTGGATTGTAGTTTTGGGGTACGGGAGAATGAGAGTATAGAGGTCAGGAGCACATATTTGACTTCGCAGGAGGGTGCCAGTGTTCAGGTAGGTGGTTTGAAGTGTGTCTACTTCAATGCCAGGAGTATACGAAATAAGGTAGGGGAACTGGCAGCATGGGTTGGTACCTGGGACTTCGATGTTGTGGCCATTTCAGAGACATGGATAGAGCAGGGACAGGAATGGTTGTTGCAGGTTCCGGGGTTTACGTGTTTTAGTAAGCTCAGAAAAGGGGGCAAAAGAGGGGGAGGTGTGGCGCTACTAGTCAAGGACAGTATTACGGTGGCGGAAAGGATGCTAGATGGGGACTCTTCTTCCGAGGTAGTATGGGCTGAGGTTAGAAACAGGAAAGGAGAGGTCACCCTGTTGGGAGTTTTCTATAGGCCACCTAATAGTTCTAGGGATGTAGAGGAAAGGATGGCGAAGATGATTCTGGAAAAGAGCGAAAGTAACAGGGTAGTTGTTATGGGAGACTTTAACTTTCCAAATATTGACTGGAAAAGATATAGTTCGATAACATTAGATGGGTCGTTCTTTGTACAATGTGTGCAGGAGGGTTTCCTGACACAATATGTTGAGAGGCCAACAAGAGGCGAGGCCTCATTGGATTTAGTTTTGGGTAATGAACCAGGCCAGGTGTTAGATCTGGAGGTAGGTGAGCACTTTGGAAACAGTGACCACAATTCGGTGACCTTTACGTTAGTGATGGAAAGGGATAAGTATACCCCGCAGGGCAAGAGTTATAGCTGGGGGAAGGGCAATTATGATGCCATTAGACATGACGTAGGATGTGTAGGTTGGAGAAGTAGGCTGCAAGGGTTGGGCAGACTGGATATGTGGAGCTTGTTCAAGGAACAGCTATTGCATGTTCTTTATAAGTACGTACCAGTCAGGCAGGCAGGAAGGGGTCGAGCGAGGGAACCGTGGTTTACCAAAGAAGTGGAATCTCTTGTTAAGAGGAAGAAGGAGGCCTATGTGAAGAGGAGGCGTGAAGTTTCAGTTGGGGCGCTTGATAGTTACAAGGAAGCGAGGAAGGATCTAAAGAGAGAGCTAAGACGAGCAAGGAGGGGACATGAGAAGTCTTTGGCAGGTAGGATCAAGGAAAACCCGAAAGCTTTCTATAGGTATGTCAGGAATAAAAGAATGACTAGGGTAAAAGTAGGGGCAGTCAAGGACAGTGGTGGGAAGTTGTGTGTGGAGGCTGAGGAGATAAGCGAGATACAAAATGAATACTTTTCGTCAGTATTCACTCAGGAAAAAGATAATATTGTGGAGGAGAATGCTGAGACCCAGGCTATTAGAATAGATGGCATTGAGGTGCGTAGGGAAGACATGTTGGCAATTTTGGACAAGGTGAAAATAGATAAGTCCCCGGGGCCTGATGGGATTTATCCTCGGATTATCTGGGAAGGCAGGGAAGAGATTGCTGAGCCTTTTAGGTCATCATTGGCTACAGGAATAGTGCCAGAGGGCTGGAGGATAGCAAATGTGGTCCCTTTGTTCAAGAAGGGGAGTAGAGATAACCCCGGTAACTATAGGCCGGTGAGCCTAACGTCTGTGGTGGGTAAAGTCTTGGAGAGGATTATAAAATATACGATTTATAATCATCTAGATAGGAATAATATGATTACGGATAGTCAGCATGGTTTTGTGAAGGGTAGGTCATGCCTCACAAACCTTATCGAGTTCTTTGAGAAGGTGACTGAACAGGTAGACGAGTGTAGAGCAGTTGATGTGGTGTATATGGATTTCAGTAAAGCGTTTGATAAGGTTCCCCACGGTCGGCTATTGCAGAAAATACGGAGGCTGGGGATTGAGGGTGATTTAGAGATGTGGATCAGAAATTGGCTAGTTGAAAGGAGACAGAGAGCGGTAGTGGATGGGAAATGTTCAGAATGGAGTTCAGTTACGAGTGGCGTACCACAAGGATCTGTTCTGGGGCTGTTGCTGTTTGTCATTTTTATAATGGACCTAGAGGAGGGCGCAGAAGGATGGGTGAGTAAATTTGCAGACGACACTAAAGTCGGTGGAATTGTAGAGAGTGCGGAAGGATGTTGCAGGTTACAGAGGGACATAGATAAGCTGCAGAGCTGAGATGAGAGGTGGCAAATGGAGTTTAATGTGGAGAAGTGTGAGGTGATTCACTTTGGAAAGAATAACAGGAATGCGGAATATTTGGCTAATGGTAAAATTCTTGGTAGTGTGGATGAGCAGAGGGATCTCGGTGTCCATGTACATAGATCCCTGAAAGTTGCCACCCAGGTTGATAGGGTTGTGAAGAAGGCCTATGCTGTGTTGGCCTTTATTGGTAGAGGGATTGAGTTCCGGAGCCATGAGGTCATGTTGCAGTTGTACAAAACTCTAGTACGGCCGCATTTGGAGTATTGCGTACAGTTCTGGTCGCCTCATTATAGGAAGGACGTGGATGCTTTGGAACGGGTGCAGAGGAGATTTACCAGGATTTGCCTGGTATGGAGGGAAAATCTTATGAGGAAAGGCTGATGGACTTGAGGTTGTTTTCGTTAGAGAGAAGAAGGTTAAGAGGTGACTTAATAGAGGCATACAAAATGATCAGAGGGTTAGATAGGGTGGACAGCAATAGCCTTCTCCCGCGGATGGAGCTGGCTAGCACGAGGGGACGTAGCCTTAAATTGAGGGGTAATAGATATAGGACTGAGGTCAGAGGTGGGTTTTTTACACAAAGAGTGGTGAGGCCGTGGAATGCCCTACCTGCAACAGTAGTGAACTCGCCAACATTGAGGGCATTTAAAAGTTTATTGGATAAGCATATGGATGATAAGGGCATAGTGTAGGTTAGATGGCCTTTAGCTTTTTTCCATGTCGGTGCAACATCGAGGGCCGAAGGGCCTGTACTGCGCTGTATCGTTCTATGTATGTGGATTGTCCAGTGAAATTGTCCCTTAATCTGAAAAAAGTAATTGGATACTCGAAATTTATTTTAAAAATAAAATAAATAAATAAAGGCTTGTTTGTGATGAATGTATGTTGCTTTGAGTACATATAAACGAGCCACGTTGCTCAACTACGAGTGATCGATCTTGCATTGGTTGGTATCGTGACTATTGGCGCACTCAGAATTGATCCACAGGTGCTGTCCAATTGCACAAACGTGTAAAACCGCAAACACTTTTGTGGTTTTGGGGCTGTACGAGCATGCGTTGCTCGAGTATGACCTGAACTATGCCAGCGGAAGGAAAGTGCCCTTTGATTTGTTTTTTTCAAAAGAATATTATTGTTTGAAATTTGAGTGTTGTGTTTCGTCCTGATGCGTGCGCATGAAAAACTTTGGCGACGCATCTTCATTGCCGGCAAGTGTCACGTTCACCCACCGAGCCAGGGCTGACACCTTTTCTGCATTTCCGATCATGTCATTCTTTTTTTTGGGTGGTGGGGGGGGGGGGGGGGGGGGGTGGGGGGAGGGGGGGGGGGAGAGTGGGGGGGGGGCATTGGGGAGAGAGTCGAGCGTGATGTGTTTACATAGAAAATTCTCGTTATAAGTCCGTGACAGTCCGGAGAGGTGCGGGTGGGCTTGTGAAGCTTTGTGGGAGGGAACCCTAATCGAATCCTGTCTTGCTGGTCTCTTCCTACCCCCCTCCCACAGCTGGTGTGGAGGTACCTTCTGAATGTCTACCCAGGTAGACAGACGGGCCAGGAGCGGATGGATTACATCCAGCGTAAGACGCGCGAGTGCGAGAGGCTGAAGGGCGAGTGGGCCGAGCGGGACAGTCCCGACGGCCAGGTGTCCGGGATCCTGGGGGTTTGGTTGTTATCATCCTCCATCACAAGGAACAGACCCACTGCTGGTGTCAACCCAGTGCCCCCCCCCCCCCCCGCTCTTTGTGCCGCATGTATATATAACGGAAGATGTGAGCATGCGAGCAGTTCAGTGGTATGTGTGAAGTGAGGGTGTTCGGAGGAGTGGGAGGTGAGGGTTTCTGGTGATGTAGGAGGTGCGGGTGTCTGGTTGTGTCGGAGGTGAGGATGTCTGGTGGTGAGGAGGTGTGGTTTTGTGGCATGCGTGCTGAGCAACCCCCCCCCCCTCCCCGAGGTGGTGAAACATGTGCCGACTAATGTGTCCCGTGCTCGCTGGCCCTGCCGATTGCTAATTGTCGACTCGCGTATCTGGTCATCCCGCATTTCCCGCCTTCCTCGTCTGCAGAGACCCCTTGCTCCTCCTCCTCCTCCAGCGCATTGCTCCTCTGCTTGGCTATATTGTGCAAGACGCAGCAGACCATGATGTGGCCGACCCTCCTGACATCATACTGAAGTAGCAGTCCAGAGCGCTCCAGCCACCTGAAACGCATCTTCAGCACCCTGAATCACCTCTTGGCTATCCGCCTGACTGCACAATGGGCATCATTGTAGTGGTGCTCCACGTCGCTCTGTTGTCTCCGAATAGGCATCATCAGCCACAACTGCAACGGGTAATACCTGTCGTCCAGCAGCCAGCAATGCAGCCGGGCGGCAGGGGGAGGGGGGGAGCGGGGGCTGGCAGAGGATGGGAGGGGGATGGGAGGGACATCCCTCGAACATGACGGGGATCACAGGTTGCGCCAAAAGGAACAGTCATACACACTGCCCGTTTACCGGGCACAGACGTGAAGGATCCTCATCTAGTGGTCACAGACCACGTACATATTCATGGAGTGGTACCCCTTTCGATTGGAGAACAGTGGCATGTGATCCGCAGGCAGCCGAAGGTGACACATATTCCATTGATTAATCCCTGGCCCCGGGTGTCATGGTGCACGAAGTGAACCCCACTGCCTGGGCATTCTGGTGGGCGAGGTCCACCGGGAACTGCATGTACCGGTCCACAAGGGCATACTGTGCGTCAGTGAAAGCAAGGATGCCCCTGTGTGCTGATGCCTATTAGATGCCGGACGAGTCCCCCACTCGGCAACTGGAAAAACACCATTGCGTAGAAGTTCCGGGCGACATGTGCCTTGACGGCCACCGGGAACAGATATCCTCCCCACTCCCACGCGTTTCCAGGCATACGTGTCTGACGGTTTCCTAGCTCATCTGTAGTCTTTTGCATGACCAGTCTGGGAGAACATCAAAAGACATTAAGCGCTGGGACACTCGAGGCCTGAGCAGGCAAATCGTTAATGCCACCACCAGCTCCTCCTCCTCTTTCTTGTCTTGTTGCCCCTGCCTCTCCTCCTTCTCGGCATGTCGAGCGGGCAGTCTGCCAGTCTGAGCAGCTGCCAATTGCCGCTCTGCGGCCTACTCCCCTGCTGCACCCTCCGCTTTGTATCCACTGATGCTGCCACAAGGCGACATGCAGCGCAGCGCCCCTGGCCACGGTGGAAAATATCACTGGGTGGTGCCCAAATATTACGATCTGCAGGGTGTGAGAGGAGATAATTTCACCATGACGCATTGACCTGTGCACAATCAGTTGTCATAGGCTACATGGTGGCCCCGGTTGGCACGACGTGCCCAAGGCATACAGTCCCCCGCCCCCGCCCTGATTTTGACCCCGCTGCCAGAGCCACCTTTTCGTGGTACTACCCTCACTGGGGCTGCCATCGGTGTGACCCTGGGAGTTACCCCCGTTTGATATCGCCGGGTGAGTGGGGTGGCCGGGGAGGGGGGAGGCAGTACCGTTAACCCTTCGTTCAGCCAGTGCCCGTGTGGGTGGCTAACAAGATGGCTTTTGTAATGGTGCTCCTTGCCTAGCAATGCCCTGTCATGATAGGGGCTCCTCGACTCTCAACCTTTCCACTCCTTCTCCTCCCCACCACCGACCCTGGCAGGCCCCCACCCCGCAGGAAGCACGCTTGGTGTCCAAGACTTACCTCCTCCCGAAGCCGCATCAGCCATCACACCGGCTCCCCTAACGTTAATAGGTGGAAAGGAACCACGCTGCCTGTAAATCGCTGAGGCGCAGCAGAATCGGTCCTCAGGGCCCTTGGAGTGATTCTCCGGACCGCGCGTCAGACGCCGCAATTTCGTCATGTTGGGGGGGTCCAGAGAATCCAAAATCGACGCAAAATAGGCGTCTAACCCGAATTTGGAGTCGGAGCTAATTCTCCGGCCGAACGTGTTTTGCGAATTTGGCGCGATGTCTCGGAGAATCCAGTCCAAGAATATTCAGGATTCATTTCATTCTTGGAGAAACTGGCTTCAGGTTAGCTAAATGAATCACCTGGTAGAAAGTCATTGTCTGTTGGAGGATATAACTTTTAGACCATTATCACCGGATTGAAGGTTAGAAGATCAAACATCTGCTTCTATCCGTAATGCTGGCTTCATTGTAATGGTTGGTTCTGTTTTTGAAATATTTTTTATTCTCCTCCTTTTTCTCCCAAATTTACACCAAACAACAATAAACACTAATCAGTAACAAATATGTCACTCCCATATCAATTACAATGATCCCATCCTCCCACCAAACACCAAACATTAGCCCGCATGTTCACATAAACAATTGACAAAAGGAATCAGGAATCACCCATAGTCACCTTTAATACACACCACCCCCTCCCGACAACCCGCCCACCCACCCCAACTGATGTTCGATGTTATCCAGTTCTCGAAAGTGCATAATGAATAATGCCCATGAATTATAGAACGCCTCTATCCTTCCCCTCAGTTCAAACTTAACCTTCTCAAGAGTCAAGAATTCCAACCCCCCCCCCCCCCCCCCCCACCACCGCCACGCCAGGTGGAGGGTGGAGCAGTTGCTCTCCAACCCATCAGGACCGGCCTTCGCTCGATCGGCGAATTCTCTGCTCCAGTTTCCAACCGTGGCTTGTCCAGCACACCAAATATGGACTCATCGGGGGACGAGTCCAGTTTCCCGTTCGACACTTTAGAAATTACCATAAAAACCTCCTTCCAGTAATCCTATAGCTTTCGACAGGACCATAACATATGAACATGATTAGTTAACCCCCATCTCATGCAACGTTCACACACATAACTTACTCCTTCAAAGAATTGGCTCATCCTCACCCTCATGAGGTGTGCTCTGTCCACCACCATCAGCTGTAACCGCCCCAACCTCGCGCACGAGGTGGAGACATTCATTCTCCAGTGCACCTCACACCAGAACCACTCCTCCATATCCTCCCCAACTCATCCGCTCACTTTGCTTTGATCCATTCCATTGGTGCCTTCTCTTCCAAAATTGACCCGTGAACAGTTGACACAAGCCCTTTCTCCAGTCCAACTGTCGTCAGCACCGCCTCCGGCAATGTGGCGACCGGCTCCACCAGGATACTCTGAATCTCCTTTCTGGCAAAATCTCGAACCAGCCTGTATCCAGCCCATACTTCGCTTCCAACTCCTTCACTCCTGCAAACCAACCCCAAAGAAACAAATCTTTTAGTGTCTTAATCCCCTTCTCCCATTTACGAAAATTTTCATCCCACCTCCCTGGCTCAAATCAGTGGTTCCCCCGAATCGGCATTTCCCTTGACTATGCCCCCAACCCGCTGTTGGCGAAACTGCCCCCAAATTCTGAATGAAGCTATTATTACCGGAATCCCTGAGGATTTCCGCAGGGCTATCGGGAGCGGCGCTGTTGCTTGTGCTTTCAATCCGACCCCCTGCACAAATTTTCCTCCATTCTGACGCACTGTGAATCAACCCCTCCGACCCAGCTCCGCACGTTCTCCACCTTCGCCGCCCAGTAGTAATACATCACGTTCGGAAAACCCAAACCACCTGCCTGCCTCCCCCACTGTAGCAGCACCTTTCTAACTCTGGCCACCTTCCCTCCCCATATGAACGACGTAATCCTTCCCTCAATCTCTCTGAAAAAAGCCGGAAAGGCAGGAAAATCGGTAGGCATTTAAAAATAAACAGACATCGCGGCAACACGGTCATTTTTACCGTCTGTACCGGATCCGTCTGCGCTACAATGTTGGTAGAATTCAAATTGTTGCATCCCCCGGAGACTTAGGTGCTGTTTACCGTTCGCTTCATACTTCTAGAAACTTTCGGAAGCCAATATATGCCAAGATGATATTAGGTTGTCAGCAAAAAATAGCAAATAGATCTGGTTTTACCAGTTGCCCATCGTTCATAGGTCTCTATTAGTCCTGAATAATGTGAACAGCATGTAAAAAACACGGTAATTATACAGAGACAGCATTGATACACCCAAGAATAATTGAAAGATTGTGGTCAGTGACTCCAATATTTCCACCTAACATATCCTGAACCATCCACATAGGCGCTGTATATCCGCGAAATATTGTACCTTATTGTCCACTTTATTGTTATACTACGTGTTGAATTGAAAATAGTTAACTGAATCTGTTTGTTCAGCGACAGGAATAAGTGTTAATCTCCGTGGATACTAATTAGGTCACTGGAGGGTTCGATGTTGTAATATGAAGGGATTTAATACCACATGTTGTCTCATACTATGAACAGTAGTGTCACATCCAGCGCCAGCAAAGATTATCGGCTCCCGCAGGAGGGAGCTGATGGATCAGAATCTCATATCAATCACCTGGTGTGTCACATCAACGCATCAGCATTTGACAGCAATGGAGATGAATCAGAGAACAAAAAATTGGAATATTACAACAATGGGAAAGGGCTTAACCGAATGGATTGACAGTATTACTGAATATAGTTGGTGGACACGCACAGCAGATCGGATCACATACGGAATTTTCATCATTCAATATTTTTATTATCCAATCTTGGCTATTGTTGGTGTCCCAGGTAAACCTCTCGAACTAGTTATTAATGTTGTATACCATGGTTAACTGTATGACTGCTCCCATCATTTATTCTGCCCCGTTTTATGCTGCTGTTGCTACTCATATTTTTTTATAAATTTAAAGTGCCCATTTTTTTTTTCATTTCAGGGGTACGTTTATGTTGGCCAATTGACATTTCCTGCACATCTCTGGGTTGCGGCAGTGCGACCTACGCACTCATGGGGAATGTACAGATCCCACACAGACAGTGACCCGAGCCCATTATCAAAGCCGGGTCCGAAGCGCTGTGAGGCAGCAGTGCTAAACACTGGGCAACTGTGCCGCCCCTGGTTTGCTGCTGTTTTGAATGAGGCTCTGTGTTCAGATATTAACTTACCATACTCGTTCATTTTTGTACTGTTCTTGGTTCGTCACTCTATTCACGTTGCACCCACTGTGATTCCTCGTAATCTCCACATACACAATCTCTGGTACAGTCTGCATCAATGCATTGATTCAGTGGCGAACATTTGTGCCCGATTTCACGAATAAATCATTTTCTCCCTCAGCAGGGAGAAGTTGAATGAGAGATCTCGAGATTTTCCAAACATAAGGGGATTTCAGTTGGTGCACCTGATTATATCAGTCCCCGATATAGATGTGATGTGTTACATAATATCAAGAACGCAAACGACCTTAATTCCGAGTTAGTTTGTGACCTTTAACAGTAGATAACGATTGTCATGTAAACTATGCTGGCGGTAAGCACCATGCTGTCATTCGGAATCAGCCAGGCAGTCCCAGCTTTGTGGAAAGCAGGAGCAAATTCACCTCCTGTGACAAAGCAACATGATCTGTGCGATAGAAATAGAGAAGCAAAGATAACTTCTCGGAATGCATGGCTTCCGCTCTATATACAGCTCAATTCAAAACCACTGGTTCCAATCGACAACTAAGCATGTGGAACCATAATGAGCATGGTGAGAACTAAGGAACCATGAGGAACATTATGGAGCGACACTGCGTGATGAATGAATTCTTCAGATGCTTAAACGATTCAGAAAGTGCACTCCGGTAAACGCTGAAAAACGTGTTCACGTTCATGGTGTTCTGCTGCAGGGTATATGGCAGCACCATCGCGAGGGGGCTGATATTGTCATGAGGAATCCGCTGAACGTCTCTAGAGCAAGAAGCATGTCGCTTATTTCTTGGACACTTCTGTCGAGCAACTGCGAAGAATCACGGCAAGTTCCCAAGTCCACCATGCACCAAGCCGCTCCACACACACAAATTATGTTAGTCTGAGGCACACCATCGAATCGCAGCCTTGGACAGCATGCTGTGGTTTAAATAAAACGACCAATAACTTCATAAACGTAATTATCGAAAATTATAGTCAATTTCACAAAGAAAACTGAACTATTTTGGTTGAGCATTAGCTGCATGTCTTTCCTGCGCTTTAGCTCAACTTGTGCAGTGTTCGACATAGTGCTTAAGCAGAGGCTGCATCGTGAGCTGGCGGCATGGGTTGGTTGCTCGGACTTCGGTGTTGTGGCCATTTCGGAGACATGGATAGAGCAGGGAGAGGAATGGTTGTTGCAGGTGCCAGGGTTTAGTTATTTCAGTAAGCTCAGGAAAGGTGGTAAGAGAGGAGGAGGGGTGGCGTTGTTAGTCAAGGAAAGTGTTGTGGTGGCTGAAATGGCGTTTGATGAGGACCCGACTACTGAGGTAGTATGGGCTGAGTTTAGAAACAGGAAAGGAGAGGTCACCCTGTCAGGGGTTTTCTACAGGCCTCCGAAAAGTTCCAGAGATTTAGAGGAAAGGATTGCAAAGATGATTCGGGATAGGAGCGAAAGTAACATGGTAGTTGTTATGGGGACTTTAACTTTCCAAATATTGACTGGAAACACTATAGTTCAAGTACTTTAGATGGGTCCGTTTTTTTTCCAATGTGTGCAGGGGTTTTCCTGACGCAGTATGTAGATAGGCCAATGAGAGGCGAGGCCGCATTGGATTTGGTACTGGGTAATAAACCAGGACAGGTGTTAGATTTGGAGGTAGGTGTGCACTATGGTGATAGTGACCACAATTCGATTACGTTTACTTTAGTGATGGAAGATGATAGGTATACACCACAAGGCAAGAGTCATATCTGGGGGAAAGGCAATTATGATCCGATGAGGCAAGAGATGTATCGGATGGAGAGGAAGACTGCAGGGTATGGGCACAATGCTGTTCAAGCAACAACTACTGCGTCTCCTTGATAAGTATGTACCAGTCAGGCAGGAAGAAAGTGGTCGAGCGAGGGAACCATGGTTTGCTAAAGCAGTTGAAACACTTGTCAAGAGGAAGAAGGAGGTATATGTAATCATGAGACGTGATGGTTCAGGTTGGGCGTTTGAGAGTTACAAGTTAGCTAAGAAGGAACTAAAGAGAGAGATAAGAAGAGCCAAGAGGGGACATGAGAAGTGTTTGGGAGGCAGGATAAAGGATAACACTAAATCTTTCTATAGATATGTCAGTAATAAAAGAATGACTAGGGTAAGAGTAGGGCCAGTGAAGGACAGTAGTGGGATGTTGTGCGTTGAGTCCGAGGAGATAGGGGAAGTGCTCAATGAGTATTTTTCGACAGTATTCACACAGGAAGAAGACAATGTGGTCGAGAATACTGAGATACAGATTACTAGACTAGAAGGGCTTGAGGTACATAAGGAGGAAGTGTTATCGATTATGGAAAGTGTTGATATAGATAAGTCCCTTGGGCAGGATGGGATTTATCCTAGGATTCTCAGGGAAGCTAGGGAGGAGATTGCTGAGCCTTTGGCTTTGATCTTTAAGTCATCTTTGTCTTCAGGAATAGTGCCAGAAGACTGGAGGACAGCAAATGTTGTCCCCTTGTTCAAGAAGGGAGTAGAGAGAATCCCAGTTTCTACAGACCAGTGAGCCTTACTTCTATTGTGGACATTCTTGGAAATGTTTATAAGAGATAGGATGTATAATCATCTGGAAAGGAATAATTTCATTAGAGATAGTCAACATGGTTTTGTGAAGGGTAGGTCCTGCCTCACAAACCTTATTGAGTTCTTTGAGAAGGTGACCAAACAGGTGGATGAGGGTAAAGCAGTTGATGTGGTATATATGGCTTTCAGTAAAACGTTTGATAATGTTCCCCAATGTAGGCTATTGCAGAAAATACGGAGGTATGGGATTCAGGGTTATTTAGCAGTTTGGATCAGACGTTGGCTATCTGGAAGAAGACAAATGGTGGAGGTTGACGGGAAATGTTCAGACTGGTGTCCAGTTACTAGTGGTGTACCACAAGGATGTGTTTTGGGGCCACAGCTCTTTGTCATTTTTATAAATGACCTGGAGGAGGGCGGAGACGGATGGGTAAGTACATTTACAACTGGCACTAAGTTGGTGGAGTTTTGGACAGTGCGGAAGGATGTTACAAGTTACAGAGGGACATAGATAAGCTGCAGAGCTGTGCTGACACGTGGTAAATTGACTTTAATGCAGAACAGTGTGAGGAGATTCATTTTGCAAGGAATAACAGGAAGACAGAGTTGTGGGCTAATGGTAAGATTCTTGTTAGTGTTTGGTGAACAGAGGGATCTCGGTTTCTATGTACATAGATCCCGGAAAGTTGCCACCCAGGTTGAGAGGGTTGGTAAGAAGGTGTACGGTGTGTTAGGTTTTATTGGTAGAGGAAACAATTTTCGGAGCTATGAGGTCAAGTTGCAATTGTACGTAACTCTGGTGCGGCCGCATTTGGAGTATTGCGTGCAGTTCTTGTTGCCGCATTATAGGAAGGATGTGGAAGTATTGGAAAGGATGAAGAGGAGATTTGCCAGGATGTTTCCTCGTATGGAGGGAAGATCTTATGAGGAGAGGCTGAGGGACTTGAGGCTGTTTTCGTTAGAGAGAAGAATGTTAAGAGGTGACTTAACTGAGGCATACAAGATGATCAGAGGATTAGAGAGGGTGGACAGTGAGAGCATTTTTCCTCGGATGGTGATGTCTAGCACGAGGGGACATAGCTTTAAATTGTGGGGAAATAGATGTGACAGATGTCAGAGGTAGGTTTTTACTGAGAGAGTAGTAAGGGCGTGGAATGCCCTGCCTGCAACATTAGTGGACTCACCAAGACTCAACGCATTCAAATTCTCATTGGATAGGCATATGGACGATAAGGGAATAATGCAGATGTTTTAGAGGGGTTTCACAGGTCGGCGCAACATCGAGGGCCCAAGGGCCTGTACTGCGCTGTTCTATGTTCTATGACTAGTTGCGGCAGCTGTCCGGACTGGAGGATGGTGTGGAATGTGGAGAGGTGACAGAGGCGAAAAATAACAATGACAGCATTCTGCAATTCCTGAGTAACAGAAAGGAATTGCTGTACAGTCGCACCATGTTGCTCTGTAACTGGTGGTGAATTTCTTCTTCCTGTTTCTGTGCATTTGGCTTGATGACCTCCAGCCCTACCACTGATCCCTTTTATCAGTATTGCATACTGCCTATCTGTTTGTGATCAGCAAGCTTGATTCTGTCACTGCTTTCTACCAGCTGACATTTAAAGGTTAATGGTTGAATAGCTGCATACACTTTCTGTCTAAGAAGTGAAAAGAACATTATTTCCACCTCCATTTTCTTCGTCTGTGACAGACTCAAGCGACTAAATAGCGTCTATCTTCCTGTCCATGCATAAATAGACCGATGGTTATATGCTGGTCAATGATGCGATGCGTTGCGTCAAGTGTGTCAGAGCAGTGAACTGGTTGCTTCCTCCCGCTTGAATTCAGCTCCTAAAGTTTGGGAGCAGTATATATTTCGCAGAGGAGGTAAGGATGTCCCCTCGTTACAATAAGGTTTTTCAGAAATTTGGAATCTAATCCCATCGGTTCTTACCCGGCATCGATCCGGCGACGTTCTGAATGCTCCAGCATCAGTAGCTAGTGGTGTCCCTCAGGGATCCGTGTTGGGCCCACAATTGTTCACAATTTACATAGATGATTTGGAGTTGGGGACCAAGGGCAATGTGTCCAAGTTTGCAGATGACACTAAGATGAGTGGTAAAGCGAAAAGTGCAGAGGATACTGGAAGTCTGCAGAGGGATTTGGATAGGTTAAGTGAATGGGCTCGGGTCTGGCAGATGGAATGCAATGTTGACAAATGTGAGGATATCCATTTGGGTAGGAATAACAGCAAACGGGATTATTATTTAAACAATAAAATATTAAAGCATGCCGCTGTTCAGAGAGACTTGGGTGTGCTAGTGCATGAGTCACAGAAGGTTGGTTTACAAGTGCAACAGGTGATTAAGAAGGCACATGGAATTTTGTCCTTCATTGCTAGAGGGATGGAGTTTAAGACTAGGGAGGTTATGTTGCAATTGTATAAGGTGTTAGTGCGGCCACACCTGGAGTATTGTGTTCAGTTTTGGTCTCCTTACTTGAGAAAGGACGTACTGGCGCTGGAGGGTGTGCAGAGGAGATTCACTAGGTTAATCCCAGACCTGAAGGGATTGGATTATGAGGAGAGGTTGAGTAGACTGGGACTGTACTCGTTGGAACTTAGAAGGATGAGGGGGGATCTTATAGAAACATTTAAAATTATGAAGGGAATAGATAGGATAGATGCGGGCAGGTTGTTTCCACTGGCGGGTGACAGCAGAACTAGGGGGCATAGCCTCAAAATAAGGGGAAGTAGATTTAGGACTGTGTTTAGGAGGAACTTCTTCACCCAAAGGGTTGTGAATCTATGGAATTCCTTGCCCAGTGAAGCAGTTGAGGCTCCTTCATTACATGTTTTTAAGGTAAAGATAGATAGTTTTTTGAAGAATAAAGGGATTAAGGGTTATGGTGTTCGGGCCGGAAAGTGGAGCTGAGTCCACAAAAGATCAGCCATGATCTAATTGAATGGAGGAGCAGGCTCGAGGGGCCAGATGGCCTACTCCTGCTCCTAGTTCTTATGTTCTTATGTTCTTATCTGAGCAGGAACCAAACAGTACTGCTTTATGCTTCTATTTTAACAATACGCACAAGGTCGAAACGATTGGTCATGCCTGGGACTCCACATTAGTTGCGCATTCCTGCACCCTGGATGTGACACTGTAGCTTGGTATTTTATGTTGGAAGAACAGACCCGACCAGAAGCTCGCTCTAAATTTTACGCTCGGCCTGACTTCCAACGTTGGATGAAATCATCAGGTTTCATTTAAAACCGACCGCCCATCGCTCTCTGTCAGTTAACCTGTTGTTTCACTTTTTTCAATGGATCCTTGAGTCTTCTGAGGTGGGAGTGCTTTCTCGACAGGCAGATTGCTAATATATCTGACTGCAAGACCAGACAAACTCAACATAGAAGGCATATATCGTATTGCATCATAGAATATTGGAATATTAGATCCTAATATTATTGACGATCTTCTGTAGATACATCAGGCAGTGCTACAACTAGGATAACTGCATGAGACAAATAATTTGCAAAGTAGGTGTGGACATTGCGTCTCAGCAAGAAACAAGGCTCCATAAAAGAGTACCCATCTAACACAAAACTTTGCAATTCTGCCAAGAGACAAGCAAATAGCCAACTTGGACAGGGTAGGAATAATTATCAAAATGTCATCACGCTTGTCACGGGCGGCAGGGTGGCACATGTGGTTCGCGCTGCTGCATCAAAGCTTCTGGGTCCCGGGTTCCATTCCAACATTTGGTGAATGTCTGTGTGGAGTTTTCACTTTCTCCCCGTGTCTGTGTGAGTTTCTCCCGGGTACTCCAGGTTCCTCCCACAATCTAAGGATGTACAGGATATGTGGATTGGTCCTGCTAAATTGCCCCGAGTGTCCAAAAGTGTCCTTCATGTGCTGGGTTACGGGGAGGCGTGGCCTTACGTGTGCTGTGATAGGGCTGCACCGGAGCGCAGTGCCTCAGGACGCCAATGTCCCAGGTTCGATCCCGGCTCTCGGCCACTGTCCGTGTGGAGTTTGCACATTCTCCCCGTGTTGTCCTGGATTCGTCCCCTCAACTCAAAGATGTGAGGGTCGGTGGATTGGCCACGGTAAATTGCCCTTTAATTGAAAACAAATGAATTTGGCGCTCTAAACTTATAAGAACATTTTTTTTAAATGTAGGGTGCTGTTTCCAAGGGCCCGTGCAGACTTGAAAGCGACCTGTACAGGCACTATACATCTTATCATCTCTGATTTCATCATTCATAGATGCCGCAGAGAATCGTGTCAATTTGTCTCGTGTCCATTCAACGTCCTGCGAAATGATATGCGACACTCCCCTCTTCCTCGGATGTCATGTTATGACTCCAAGCTAATGTACGCTGAGATAAGCAGAAATACCAGCAGGGAACGACTTCCATTTTCGGGAGTTGAAGGTAGGTGTATGAACCGAATGGGCAACCTAGTCAACACGCATTCATAACCCAAATATGTGGAGTTGAACGAACGTATACAACGCGGCGCTGTTACCATGGGCTCTCTATCACGATTAGCTACTTCCAACCGAAGCTCTGTCACAGGAGTCCAAGAAGATTTCAGCAGCATCAGGTGACTCAGCCATTTCTTGATGTCACGTGGGGGAATCCAGTCTGCCTCAAACTTGCATCTGTTACAGTAGTGACTTCGGAAGAATGCCGAGGCGGATCATGCATTTGGCACTTTTCAGTTGAAAATAGTATTGCGAGAATGGGGGACATGCTGGGATATGACATTTCAGATAGTGTTGTAACCGAACCTGCTGTTCATGACAACGCACAGCGCCTGCACGATGCCAGTGTTTTGGGCCACAAATCCAAATGAAGGGCATTGTCAGCGTGAGCGCCATTCAAAGACCCGGAAATATCTACTTATAACCCTGGGATATGTACATTCAGCTGTCTGTGCCTGTATACTGAGACCATGATGGAGCAGTACTTGTTAAATTAATCATACCGTATCAATCTCTGTAGCGTCTAAACAAACAGTGTGGAGAAAAATAGTTCACTTCGCATTTCAGCGCACACAATGCATTTAATAATTGCAAATTACTGTGGGTGGTGGAATTTGAAACAAATACATGAAACTCGAGACAATCTCATCCCCTCTGACAGGACTTTGGCGAAAGAAGGGCGGTAACATTTCGAGCCTGGTGGACTCTTTGTCAAAGCTTGAGAGAACTGTAAATAGGATGGCGTTTATAGCATGTGAAGCGGGAGGGGGCACCGGTGGGTCTGGACGGAGAGCAGTGGTTGCTGGAGATTGGCCAATATGTCATGGATAAAAAGGCAAAAATCATGGACATGTCGGTGATAATGGCTAATAAGTTTGTCGGTAGTGGTACATTGAGATATCAAAAAGTGTTCATGGCAGAACAAAAATAAGCAGTGTGTCGAAGGATTATGTGGAACACGGGTACCGATAACCCTAGTGATACAGGTTGGAGGGAAAGGAGACAGTGGTGAGGGAAACACGGATCGAGGACGAAATGTAAAAAAATTGAAGGAAAATAAATTGACTGAAGGTGGAGAGGAGACTTCACAGTCTGAATTTCTTGAACTCAGTGTAATGTCGGGAAGTGCATAATCAGAAAATTCTGCCCTGTTCGTTCTGGTTTGGCTGGGCTTCATTGGAACATCGCATCAGTCCAAGGAAACACATGTGCAGATAAGTGCAGGCTGATGAGGTAAAATGGCAAATTACAGAAAGTTTTGGTCCTGCTTCTGGATGGACGAAAGTGTTCTGCAAAGCCTTAACATGGACTGCGTTTGATCTCTCCAATTACGGTAGACCACATTGCTCTCAGCGTCACTTGACTAGATTGTTTATTTCCTTGGATGATGGGTAAGCTGGTCGTAAAGGGGCACATGCTGCAAATTCTGCGATTGAACTGGAAGCTTTTTTGGGAAGAGGGTGTGATGTTGAGAGACGATCGGGGAGTTGATCATGATATCCAGGAGAAAACGGCCCATGTGGAACGCTGGGAGGTCGAGTGAGGGGAATTCTGTTGAGTAGTCCATCATGTTGTCGTTGGTGAAACTGGCCGAAGATGATTCTTTGAATGCAGAGGCTGTTTCGGTAAAATTGTTGATAACGTTTCTGTTCAGTTACTGAAGGCCCACTGATGACTGCACGCGACTAACCATGGCGGGCAAAATTTCCACAACAGCTGCAAGTGAACGTGCGGTAGATGCTGGGTAGGAGGGGTTGTTGGCGGCGAGAGAATTTGAACGTTCCGAATCTTCCTCTTCTCTTTCTTACTGGTTTTCCGCTGTCTCAAAATTTGCATGTAGCGCTCCGAATTCAGCATCTCCAGTGATCACGATCTTGGCCCGGCCTATGCTTCTCACAGATGTAGATCAATGTTAAACAGAGAGGGAATTTTTCATGTAGTCTCAAAATATTTGAGTGTGGCCCAACTGCTCAGTCTGCCAGTGGTCAATTCATGTTACTGCTAGACCTTGGATCTCGGCTGTCGGCCATCCCGTCAACGTGACACACACAATGCAATGGTCAGCGCAGATGATAACCGCGAGGCTGGAGATCGAACGATTTCCAGAATGTTAGTGTTTGTGGTGTGCTCCTTCGGGTGAATCTTGAGAGTGCTATGGAGGTCGCGCTGTTGGATTAATTCTAGAAGGCCTACATGACTGCACTATGGGACAGAAGACTCGACGCCATACCAGAGGTTCCTGAGGACTGACTTGACACGCTTTGAGATAGAATACTCTCTGACGATGTGATTATTCTGTGCTGGATGTTGCAGTCTGCGGAATGCGCTGCTTGCTTTGGAATGTTTAATGCCTCCTTTCGTCTCTATGACAGTAGCAAAACTGATGCCACTTTCCAAATGTTATGTTTTATAATGGCATTGATGGCTCGATGAAAGTGCGTAGAGTCTACATACTTCATTGCTAATGGCTGATTGAGGTCTTAGGTATTCTTTAAAGGGATACGAAGTATGGAGTTGTACCGTCTCTGAGAAACATTCAGTTATCTTTGCTCTCGGAATGGCTGTGGACAAGAAGAGCACAAAACGATTAGCAAAAACAGGGACGTGGAAAAAATGCCCTGTGTTGTTCCTGAGTCTGGAGGCGCCTAAATTTGAAAAGAACCCCATCAGTCTGTAAGTGTACTTGTACCTCCCTCCGCAATGCCTTCAGTTGCCGGTTGCAACATTATGTTGACGATCATGGTGAATAAGGTCATGGGAGCACACAAACCTCTTCTGCATTACTGAAGGAACAGGCAGTACACGCGAGGTTGCGTTTGTGCTTGACTTCTCCGCACTGTTGTGCATGAAGCTTGTTCACGATGTCCAGACACACGAGTGGGTATCAAGGTTCGGCAAGCAGTTTTCAGAATGAATCCCTGCTGGAAGTTTCAAATGCATTGCTGACGTCTACAAACATTATGTGCAACGCTTTGTTTTGCTCGTGATATTTCCGTATGTGTTGCTGCGAATAAACTTTGGTAAGTCTGCTTTCTCTGTGGCCACGCTAACTGTCCGGGAGGTTTTATTCAGGGTATTTTCTTTGGAGAAAGATTAAATACCGTCGTTCCGCAATCGTTTGAGCATGATGATCGTCTCCCTTCTTTGTGATATGACGGCATCACGAAGATCCTCTGCAATCTTCCCCAGCTCCAAGGACAACTTAGGTTACTCATACAGATTTGTGTAAAGGACAGAGCCACAATGCTAGAAGATCTCGTGTGCAATTCACAGATTCGAGGATTGTCCATGCTATTTATCTGGTTGACGTAATTCACTACCCACGACCCTCTCCCAACCCATCCCCTCAAGAGTTCGGCTTCCATAAAGTACCTTTTTTTACAGACAGTTATTAGGCGCTGTTGATGGTTTTTTTCTGAGCAGTGTATTGATGAATACTATTTTGATGTGCTCCCGCCAGCGTTCCGAAAGTGTTTATGTGCAGTGTATGGACTTTCTTGCCTCATAGTGGTTTTGATGCACTGGCATGCAGATAGATGTCAGCGCCTCAGGGAAACTACTTACAAAACCGATATCAGCGGTGATTGAGTTTCTCTTTACGCAAATGCGATCCACCAGTCACTTTAGATATTCCTCACTTTACCTTGAACTGTGCTGCAGGCTTAACGACAGATTTTATTTATATAATCACTGACCGGCTGAGCCCGGTGATGACCTCTGCGTTTTATTGTTAGGAGATGTTGGATTTCGTTGTCCTTGTCACCAAATGTTCATGGTCCTTGATTGGATGCTGCAGTATAGATCCAATTTCAAGTTCTGCTGATTTCCCAGAGTTCTTCTGGAACGGCTTCAACACCGAGATCAGTGTTTGCAATCTGCTCGGTAAAGATGTTTGTTATCTATCTCGGCAAGAAGGGCTTCACAGGTTGATGACTCAGATTATTTTTGTTTTATTATTAGGCTAGGTCCTGGCTTTAAAGCTAGCTCGTATAGCTTTTGCGACCGCTCTCGTTGTTCGTTTGGACGACAAAGCTGGACACGCCGCTAGTAAGCGAGATGCAATTTAGGCGATGGTCGCTCTGCAAGATGAAGCCTATCGCGTGCCATTATTTAGAACGTGGATACATCCATGTCAGCGGTGGGCAACTTGACGGCGCTGAGTCACATAGGCCCATTTGGGTTCTGTGTGGTACACGAGACATTTTGATGACCGTTGCCGACGCGCAAGGTTGCCACATTCCGCTGAGTTTTGTTTTCCTGTCTGTGCGAATGAAATGCTACGACGCAAATGAATGACATGTGAATTGCGGAACCCGCTGAGTGCACACAACATTGTCTGTGTGAACCGTTCTCTTCTTCTGCCTCAAAAGTAAATACATTTTGTTTTACCATTTCAAATATACGATTGTTTCATTAAGCATTTAATATTGCTACTAATGAGACATTCAGCGTGTAATTACTCTTTGCTATGGGGCCATAGATCGTGAACATTGCCGATTTAAAGATTGCGACCCACTGAGATGAAAGAGGGCCATTCACTCGCGAGCCAAGGCTACCTGTTTTCTTGATGCTATCTTGTGTTGAATGAATACGTTTGTTATTGGCGCTAATTTCTAAAAGTGTTGCAAGAGTGTCCATCCGTTTCACTGCAGTTCAATTTCACTTTTCCAGCACGCCCATCCATTTCAGACCGTTACGGCTCATTTTTGTTCATTAATTATTGATTAATTGATTAAATTGTCGGAGTGGTCCTTGCTAGTGAAATTCTGGCCGTTGTTTATGGTGATCAGTGGAGAACGTTTATTTGTCAGCTTGTTTAGCCAATCGTGTTGAAGCATAATTATGTATCAGAGTGGCATGCTGCTAATCGTGCAGGAGACCCAGTGACATTCTTTGTTCAGAATTACCGAATGGCAGCTTTGCAATATTAGTGGCGACAGGTAGCTTCACCATGAGGTCCACACTGAACACGGGTCGGTAACCTTCAGGTGCACCTGACCAGTAGCGGGTTTACCCTTCTCTATGTTCTGACACGTTGCTTTTCACTGTAAAGAAAAACATACTTACAGCTGTGAAGTCAATTTCCAGTTTCGCGGTCTCTTAGGCCAGCGATCTTCATTCTGAATTAGTCATTCCCAGCAGCTTCCGACACCCAGGGAGACCGGTGAGTATGTTCTAAAATCAATTTACCTCAATTCAAAACATCAGATAATATTGGGATTTGATTCGACTTAGATTCGAATAGATAGCTGTTCGATGGTCATAATCACGCTAGGCCTATGGCCATTTACTGTTCTGTAAAACGTACTGCTTGTCTGAACAGTGTGGACCGGAATCAAAGGAGCAGGCATCGTGCGGAAGGCGTGTGGTGAACAGCATTTCCTGTGGGTGGAAGCATAATTCTTATGCTTCGATGTATATTGGACCAGATGTTCCAAACATGCTGTTTGTTTATTTCCATCCTGTCACCAAAACCTTGAGAACAATAGAACTGAAAGCAACTCATTGATAGGATGTTGGCATCGCCGTGATTTATTATCACAACCAATTTTTCATGGAGGAAGTGGGGAGAAGCATATTCGAACACGACAGTCCACACGATTTAGTGACAGCCTCTCATTGTTAGGAAGGGATTCAGAGGATTTAGAACAGTGGCATTGCATGATTGTCTACTTTAAATCATGATTTCAAGTATCCTTGAGAGGAGCGTGCAGCTGGAGCTCTTTACATATGCCTGAATTTGAGCT
Source organism: Scyliorhinus canicula (assembly GCF_902713615.1). Lineage (NCBI taxonomy): Eukaryota > Metazoa > Chordata > Chondrichthyes > Carcharhiniformes > Scyliorhinidae > Scyliorhinus > Scyliorhinus canicula. The sequence goes on from NC_052166.1 coordinate 8,634,430, forward strand.
GCAAGTTTTGAGCAAAGCAGGTCACTTTTCAGAAGGTCCTTTCGAAAAAACATGGTAAGATGCTGCAACGCAACTTTGAGATGCACTCTGCTGTCATTACACACGGCTGCTCAAGGTAATCAATCTTTAACATCATAAGGCCGGGATGCAAAACAAAAGTACTCCATTGCGCAGGATTCCGTCAAGCTTCTTGAGGTTTTTTGGATAAGCATTCATCGAGCCAAGTTTTGAATATTCCTGGAAACTATTCACTTATGCCTTACGAAGATAACGAAGATACTTAGGTGAGTGAGAAGGAGAGCTGGGCGCCATTATTAATTATTAATTGCCTTATTTTTTCAAAGTATTTATGTGGCTTTCACAGCTCAATATCTAGTTAATAGCAACCCTCCGGATGTTCATAGTTGGAATGAAACCATATATATACCATTTAAGGTCACGCATACTTGATCAAATCCTAGGCTTGTTGAAAATGTTCATTGCCTGGAACTGCTGTTTTTCAGGCGAAAGCTGAAGTTGATTTCAGCGCTCTTTATGTGGACTTTGGTATTTTGTCAAGATGAGGAATGATGCCGAATATTGAACAGTGCACTATATTCCTTAATATAACGTAGACGTCGTTCGCCATGCGAGCGCCAATTGTTGATCCCCAAATCCATTTTGAGGGCTGAGTTTGCCTGCATTCTAGAATTGCTTGTCGTGAGGATAAAAATTGTGAATAACAATATCCCTTTCCGATGTCGTAAAAGTGTATGTGTAATTGATGTTAAAACTGCAGATGGGTGGGCATAGGACAGGGCCACGAGCTGGTATTTCCAGCAACAACGATGGGTACAGCACCGAACATGTCACATAAGAGAGAAGAAGGCAAGGATGTCATCTCCTGATTATTTTTCAAAGCCGACAGAATAAATTTCTAATCAGAATATTCCGTTTGATTTAGTTTCACCATTCATAGATGAGTGCCTCTTTGCATTGATTTTCCATTCCAATTACCCTGGAGAATGGGATGGTGAGCTGTCTTTTACAACCACTGCTGTCCATGTGCATTGCTGAACCCACAGTTCATTTTTTGAGGAGGTCAAGGGATTTAGCCCCGTTTTAGTGAAAGCACAGCGATATATGTCCATTTACGGAACAATTTGCGCTTGCAGACATAATTCCAGGAACTCCTGTTCCTATGAATCTGCAGCCCTCGTCCTCCGACAAGCTTTCGGGCATGGCTTTGGATGGTGTTGTCAAAGGTGCCTGGGTAAGTTACTGCAGATGTTCTTGCACATAGTGCACACGCTTTAAAAGTGCATCAGTGACAGAGCAAGTGCATGTTTGCGAGTCGGTTGCTATTCCAAGGAGTTAATATCTCCCGCATAGCACCAAACATTCTGCGTATGAATGGCGCTGCATTTTCTCCAGGCAAGTTTAAAACATTCAGTTATACTTTTAAAATAGCACAGTGCGCTAAATCATAGAATCATAGAATTCACAGTGCAGAAGGAGGCTATTCGGGCCATCGAGTCTGCACCGGCTCTTGGAAAGAGCACTCTATCCCGATAACCCAGTAACCCCACTCAACCAACTCTAAAGGCAATTTTGGACACTAGGGGCTATTTACCAATGCTAATCCACCTAACCTGCACACCTTTGACTGTGGGAGGAAACCAGAGCACCCGAACGAAACCCACGCACACACGGGGAGAACGTGCAGTCTCCGCACAGATAGTGACCTCAGCCGGGATCCGAACCTGGAACCCTGGAGCTGTGAAGCAATTGTGCTAACCACAATACTACCAGGCTGCCCCATATGGCTGGCTTTTAATGTGGAAGAATACCAGCAGCGTGAGTTCAATTCCAGTACCAGCCTACCCGAACAGCCGACTGAATGTGGCGAGGAGGGACTTTTCACAGTAACTTAATTGAAGCCTACATGTGACAATAAGTGATTATTAGAACAGTACAGCACAGAACAGGCCCTTCGGCCCTCGATGTTTTTCCGAACAATGATCACCCCACTCAAGCCAACGTATCCACCCTATACCAGTAACTCCCCCCATTAACCTTATTTATTTAGGACACTAAGGGCAGTTTAGCATGGCCAATGCACCTAACCCCCACATCTTTGGACTGAGGGAGGAAACCGGAGCACCCGGAGGAAATCCACGCACACACGGGGAGGACATGCAGACTCCGCACAGACAGTGACCCAGCCGGGAATTGAACCTGGGACCCTGGAGCTGTGAAGCATTTATGCTAACCACCATGCTACCGTGTTACGATTCATTGTTTTTTGTGGGTTGCGGAAACATTTCGAGGGCCAGGACGTGATTCACTCATCACAGGAATCCTAGCTTCTGACCTGACTTTCCAGCCACGGTGTACAAATGGCTATTCCAGTTCAGTTTGTAAACCCACAGATATTCAAATTCGAAATGCAGCAGCTCTAAAGACGTTGAGAATCATTGGCTGATGGTTGAATTCAATCTGGTTGGAGATCATCTTTCCAACGCAGACGAGTAGTCGAAATATTTTTTGATCTTGTCAGCGCACGGCTGGAAAATGTCAAATTTGACAACTAGTTATCCAGACACCAAACGTTAGCTCCCTCTTCTTTCCACTGTTGTGGTCAAACCTGCTGAGATTCTCCAGTACTTTCTGTTTTTGTTTGAGATTCCAGAATCTGTAGTACGTTGTTTGCATATTCGTGGATAATGTCAACACCTTGCTGCGGATTGCCTCGAGCTGCTTCAGTATCTGTGAACCCGCATGCGTAATGTGCTGACCGCTGTGTAAGCATCGGAGACATGGGCACTTCCATCCGTGCGATGGAAGGAAAATCATTGAAGGAGCTGAATATATTGCACCTCGGGCACCAGGCCGAGCAACTGCTACAGTGATAAAGAAGAAAGAACAAAGAAAATTACAGCACAGGAACAGGCACTACGGCCCTCCCAGCATGCGCCAATCCAGATCCTTTATCTAAACCTGTCTCCTATTTTCTAAGGTCTACTTCCCTCTGTTCCCGCCCATTCATATACCTGTCTAGATGCTTCTTAAATGATGCTATCGTGCCCGCCTCTACCACCTCCACTGGTAAAGCGTTCCAGGCAACCAACGCCCTCTGCGTAAAAAACTTCCAACGCACATCTCGCTTAAACGTTCCCCCTCTCACCTTGAAATCGTGACCCCCTTGAAACTGACACCCCCACTCTTGTGAAAAGCTTGTTGCTATCCACCCTGTCCATACCTCTCATAATTTTGTAGACCTCAATCAGGTCCTCCCTCAATCTCCGTATTTCCAACGAAAATAATCCTAATCTACTCTACCTTTCGTCATAGCTAGCACCCTCCATACCAGGCAACATCCTGGTGAAGCTCCTCTGCACCCTCTCCAAGGCATCCACATCCTCTGGTAATGTGGCGACCAGAACTGCACGCAGAATTCCAAATGTGGCCGAACCAAAGTCCTATACAACTGTAACATGACCTGCCAACTCTTGTACTCAATACCCCGTCCGATGAAGGCAAGCATGCTGCATGCCTTCTTGACCACTCTATCAACCTGCGTTGCCACCTTCAGGGTACAATGGACCTGAACTCCCAGACCTCTCGGCACATCCATTTTCCCCAAGACCCTTCCATTGACCATATAGTCCACTCTTGAATTTGATCTTCCAAAATGCATCACCTCGCATTTGCCTGGATTGAACTCCATCTGCCATTTATCTGCCCAACTCTCCAATCTATCTATTTTTTGTTGTATTTTCTGACAGTCCTCCTCGCTATCTGCAACTCCACCAATCTTAGTATAATCTGCAAAGTTGCTAATCAGACCACCTATACCTTCCTCCAGGTAATTTATGTAGATCACAAACAACAGTGGTCCGAGCACGGATCCCTGTGAAACACCACTAGTCACCCTTCTCCACTTTGAGACACTCCCTTCCACCACTATTCTCTGTCTCCTATTGCCCAGCCAGTTCTTTATCCATCTAACTAGTACACCCTGAACCCATACGACTTCACTTTTTCCATCAACCTGCCATGGGAAACCTTATCAAACGCCTTACTAAAATCCATATATACGACATCTACAGCCCTTCCCTCATCAATCAACTTTGTAACTTCCTCAAGTAATTCTATTAGGTTTGTAAGACATGACCTTCCCTGCACAAAACCATGCTGCCTACCACTGATAAGTCTATTTTCTTCCAGATGTGAATAGATCCTATCCGTCAGTACCTTCTCTAACAGTTTGCCTACCACTGACGTCAAGCTCACAGGTCTATAATTCCCTGGATTATCCCTGCTACCCTTCTTAAACAAAGGGACAACATTAGCAATTCTCCAGTCCTCCGGGACCTCACCCGTGCTCAAGGATGCTGCAAAGATATCTGTTAAGGCCCCAGCTATTTCGACCCTCGCTTCCCTTCGTAACCTGGGATAGATCCCACCCGGTCCTGGGGACTTGTCCACCTTAATGTCTTTTTGAATACCCAAAACTTCCCCCTTCCGTATGACAACTTGACCGAGAGTATTAAAACATCCATCCCTAGCCTCAACATCCGTCTTGTCCCTCTCCTTTGTGAATACCGATGCAAAGTACTCATTAAGAATCTCACACATTTCATCTGAGTCCACGCATAAATTTCCTCTTTTGTCTTTAAGTGGGCCAATCCTTTCTCTAGTTACCCTCTTGCTCCTTACGAATACAATGCTTTGGGATTTTCCTTAACCCTGTTAGCCAAAGATATTTAATGACCCCTTTTAGCCCTCTTTATTGCGCATTTGAGATTCGTCCTACTTTCCCGGTATTCCTCCAAAGCTTCATCAGTTTTGAGTTGCCTCGATCCTATGTATGCTTCCTTTTTCATCTTAGCTAGTCTCACAATTTCACCCGCCATCCATGGTTCCCTAATCTTGCCATTTCTATCTTTCATTTTCACAGGAACATGTCTGTCCTGCACTCTAATCAACCTTTCCTTAAAAGACTTCCACATTTCAAATGTGGATTTACCCTTAGACAGCTGCTCCCAATCCACATTCCCTAGCTCCTGCCGAATTTTGTTATACTCTGCCTTTCCCCAATTTAGTACTCTTCCTTTCGGACCCCTCTTGTCCTTGTCCTTGAGTATTGTAAAACTTACGGAATTGAGATTGCTATTCCCAAAGTAATCACCGACTGAAACATCAACCACCTGGCCGGGATCATTCCCCAATACCAGGTCCAGTATGGCTCCTTCCTGAGTTGGTCTATTTACATACTGCTCTAAAAAACTCTCCTGGATGCTCCTTACAAACTCGGCTCCATCTACGCCTCCAACACTACACGAATCCCATTCAATGTTGGGGAAGTTAAAATCTCCCATCACAACCACCCTATTGCTCCTACATTTTTCTATAATCTGTCTGCATATTTGTACCTCTACTTCATGCTCGCTTTTGGGAGGCCTGTTTTAAAGTCGCAACAATTTTACTGCACCCTTCCAATTTCTCAGCTCCAACCATATTGCCTCAGTGCTCGAATCCTCCATCGTGCCATCCTTAATCACAGCTGTGATATCATCTCTGACGAGTAATGCAACTCCTCCATCCCTTCTACCTCCCTCTATCCCTCCTGAAGCATCTATTCCCTGGGATATTCAGTTGCCAGTCCTGCCCTTCCCTCAACCAAGTCTCAGTAATACCAATAGCATTATATTCCAAGGTACTGATCCAAGCCCTAAGTTCATCTGCCTTACCTGCTACACTTCTCGCATTAAAACAAATGCACGTCAGACCACCTTTGAGTTCATAATCTCTTCCCTGTCAACTCTTCTCCTTAGTCACATTGAGTTTATTGGCTCGTACCTTACTGGCTTTAGTTGCTGCTTCATTACTGACCTCTAACTTCCTAATTTGGTTCCCATCCCCCTGCTACATTAGTTTAAAACCTCCCCAACAGTGTTATCAAAAGCACCTCCTAGGACATTGGTTCCAGTCCAGCCCAGGTGTAGACCATCCGGTTTGTAATGGTCCCACCGCCTCCAGAACCGGTTCCAATGTCCCAAAAATCTGAACCCCTCCCTCCTGCACCATCTCTCAAGCCACGTATTCATTCTGACTATTCTTGAATGTCTACTCTGACTGTCCCGTGGCACTGGTAGCAATCCTGAGATTACTACCTTTGAGGTCCTACTTTTTAACCTATCTCCTAACTCTCTAAATTCTGATTGAAGGACCTCATCCCTTTTTTTTAACCTATATCGTTGGTGCCTATACGCACCACTACAAGTGGCTGTTTGTCCTGCAGCCGATCGGAGACATCCCTGACCCGAGCACCCGGGAGGCAACATACCATTCGGGTCTCGTTTTCGGCCACAGAAACTCCTGTCTACTCCCCTGACAATTGAACCCCCATATGACTATAGCCCTGCCAGTCTTTTTCCCGCCCTTCTGTGCAGCAGAGCTATCCACGGAGCAATGAGCGTGGCTACTACTGCCTTCCCCTGGTGTGTCATCTCCTCCAACAGTATCCAAAACGGTATACCTGTTTTGGAGGGAGATGACCGCAGGGGACACCTGCACTGCCTTCCTGCTCTTTCTCTGCCTTTTGGTCACCCATTTCCTGTCTCCGTCACCAATCCTAATCTGTGGTGTGACCAACTAACTGAACGTGCTATCCACGACCTCCTCACCATCGCGGATGCTCCAAAGTGAGTTCATCCGCAGCTCCAGAGCCGTCATGCAGTCTAACAGGAGCTGCAGCTGGACACACTTCCCGCACATAAAGAAGTCAGGGGCATCGCCTGTGTCCCTGAACTCCCACATTGCGCACGAGGAGCATAACATGGGTCTGGGATCTCCTGCCATTTTTACCCTTTACCTTACCTGATTACAAATATAGTGTCAAATAATTAAAACGTGAAAAGAATAAAGATTTTACTTACCAATCACAATACTTGACAACAGTCCCTTCACAAACCACCTTCAAATTAGGCTGGCCACGTGAATGTTCCTAAAAGTGTCCGACTCCACTATCACAGCAGGCAGTCCATTCCAGAACCTCACCACATATGCAAATCTCCCCGGAACAGCCAATCAGTAGCTCCGCTCTGCTACCCTCTGCAAGGCCAATACAATTGAAATTAGTGATTTGCCAGAATCACCAATCTTAATGGAAGGTATGTTTCCAATCGGCAGAAGGTTTTCCGACAGATTCCCATTAAACTCAGTTTTATTAGGGCTCACTGATACCATACTGGGCCAGATGCAGAATTGGTGTCAAGGGCCGTAAACTAACCTGCTCTGGACCACCTTGCTACAGGTTTTAAACAAGTCAGCAATGAGGTGACGAGCAGAGTGTCTCTGACAGAAAACATGGCCAATCCACCTAACCCGCACATCTTTGGACTGTGGGAGGAAACCGGAGCACCCGGAGGAAACCCACGCACACAGGGGGAGGACGTGCAGACTCCACACAGACAGTGACCCAGCCGGGAATCGAACCTGGGACCCTGGAGCTGTAAAGCATTTATGCTAACCACCATGCTACCCTGCTGCCCAAACTGGTACACTGGGGGAGAATGCAAAATATTCAAATTACCTAACAGCACGTCTTTCGGGACCTGTGGGAGGAAACCGGAGCACCCGGAGGAAACTCATGCAGACATGGGGAGAACCCTGAGCAGGTGAAAGATAGAGTGGGTGTTCAGACATTATTTCTTCGGGTGGATGTAGCTGTTACAAGGGGGCACAAGTGTAAGAGTCAGGGTCGGAGATATAGGAGGGACATCCGATGTAGGTTCTTTACTCAGAGAGTGGTTAAGGTCTGGAATGGACTGCCTGCTGTGATAGTGGAGTCGGACACTTTAGGAACATTCACGTGGTTATTGGATCGGCACATGGAGCACACCATAATGACTAGGAGTGGGATTGCTTGATCTTGGTTTCGGACAATGCTCGGCACAACATCGAGGGCTGAAGGGCCAGTTCTGTGCTCTACTGTTCTATGTTCTATGTTCCAACCTGCACAATGCACACAGACAGTGACCCAAACCAGGAATGGAACCCGGGACTTGGTCCTGTGAAGCAACAGTTCTACCGTGTCACTCCATGAGGGAATGCTGTTTGATACCATTTTTGATGACTCTTGACATCAATTTACTGATGAGTGACAGTAGAGGGCGAATTATCAAGTTTCGATATGTCCATATCGTGGTGCACAGATAATAGCTGGGCAATTTCCCACATTGTACTACAACATTCTGGATGGCAGCGAGGCATGTACCTCAGCAAAACGTGTTCAGCCATTTAGAATAATGTTAGGCTCCGTTGCTTTTGCAGTGTTAACTACTTTCAGCTTTCTTGGTATCAAGTGGACTGAATCTAGTCTTACAACTATGATTTTTGATACTGGTTATAGCCGGAGGAGGCGGAGATCGATAATCCACTTTCCATTTATGGCTGAATGCTGAGCAACGACCAGAACTTTTCCACTAATGCAGCTAGCCCTCCCTTTATTAAACCTCAGTTTTCTAATGTACCATCCATAATGTCCTCCTATTGACAACTAACCTGTTAACAAACATCAATAAAAAGAACCTCGTTGACAACAATATCAACAATCATGTATGTACTCAATGAAACCTACATTTATCACACGTATCGATTTTCATAGTGCGTGCGCAAGTCAGTTCGACCCACTTGCTTCGCGTTCCTACACAGACTGCAGCAAAGCTGGTGGAAGGTATCTAATGCACACGAATTGAAACTGCAGATTGACTTGTAACATACACTTTACCAACTATGGTACCCCGGGACTGGGAGTGAGAGCTGTCTAATGGGCAACAGCAAGGACATTGGCGTATCCATAGTGTAAAACAATAAGATAGCGGCAGAAATTCTCCAGTCTTTGGGATTCTCTATTCCCGGTGCGGTCGGTGGCGTCAATGGGGTATCGCGGGCTGGATTATCTGGTTGCCCCCGATCCTCGTGTTTCTCGATATTGCGGCATTTACTGACAGCCGAATTCACTCCTCACGTGCTTGTCGGGGCTGTTTAGCACAGGGCTAAATATCTGGCTTTGAAAGCAGACAAAGGCAGGCCAGCAGCACGGTTCAATTCCTGTGACAGCCTCCCCGAACAGGAGCCGGAATGTGGCGACTAGGATCTTTTCACAGTAACTTCATTTTTCAAGACTACTTGTGACAATAATCGATTTTCATTTTCATTTCTTTTTCATCCGAAGCCGGCGGACAACCCGCAAGAGTGAATGCACTGCCGACCAGAACAGTGGATTACAGATTGCCAGCCAGCGCGAGCGAGAATGCTGCCGCCAGGGACCGGCCCACCGCCGAGAATCAATTGTAATGGGGTCTGTAAAATCCCTTCCACGCTCAACGTGAGAAAGAACAGAGGTTCAAGCACAGTGGAAATTTGGTACTCCTCTTGCCTGAACATCAGATATCATGGAATCATAGAATACCTGCAGTATAGAAGTGGCCAGCCAGCTGCTCCGACCTTTCAAATGATTACTCCACCCGTGTCCACTCCCTCCCCCTCCCCCCACAACCCCAGACCCTAGAGCCGTATGGCCGAACCTGTATATCACTCGACCGTAATAGGCAATTTATCAAGCTCAATTCTCCTACCTATCTTGGACTGTTGGATGAAACTGCAGCACCCAGAGGAAACAGCAGCAGCCGATGCAGAGACGGTGATAACGTGCAAACTCCACACAGACACTGACCCAAAACCGGAATTGAAAGCGGCTCGCTGGCGCTCTGAGACAGCAGTTCTAACCACTGAATCACCTAGAAACTTTCTGGAGCATAGATTGCTGGGCGTCTGTGATAAGACACGTGTATCTGCTTATTGAGGACAAGAGCCAATTTTTGAGCAAGTATGGAATGCGACGTGGAGAGTGGAGATCCATGGTCCAAAAATTTGCACGTTGAACTTTGACAGCTGGAAGCTTAGCTGCAGCGTCAGACAAAACGATGGAATCGCCCCGAATACTCGCAGTTACATCAGGTTGGAAAACATTTTCCACAGGGATAGAGAACTACCGGCCTTTTCTCAAGGAGAACATGGGGCATTTAGTTTTATTTCATTTGCGTGATGTGGTCATGCCAGCTTTCTTTTCCCATCCCTTCTTGCTCTTCAGAAGATGGCGGTGAGCTCTCTTCCTGAACTGCTGCAGTCTGTGAGATGTAGGTACATCCACAGTGTTTATTTGATGGAGAATTCCACGGTTTTGACCCAGAGACCACGAAGGATCAGCGATATATTTCCAAGTCGATGTGTTGGGTGACTTTCAGCGCAACGTTCGGGAGGTGGGTTCCCAGATCTCTGCGGCTCTTGTCCTGGACGGCAGTGGGCGTGAGGTTATAAGATGCTGCCTATGGAACTTTGGGGAGTTCCTGCAGTGTACTTTGTCGATCGTACACTCCGCTGTCACTGTTTGTTGGTGGTGCAGAAATTTAATGTGTGGAAGGGGTAGCAATCAAACGGAACGGTTTTGCCCTGGATTGAGGTCATCTTTTACAACTGCCCGTAGTTCACTCCGTATTAACTGTTTCTCCCCAATCACGTTTTCATTCCCTTTTGTCCTTCAGAAAGATCGAACATCCATCAGTATTTAGTTCCCAGTTTTTAAATTTTCGCAAACACATTTCCCGTTTTTGTGATATCACAATCGTTTACCTGGATCTTCTGTATGCATCGGGCAGTAAGATCCGAGGCCTTCATGCTTTTTAATCATCCTAGCTTTTCTTTGTAGTGTTACCCGATTTGTCTCTGCCGAATAATTACCCTGTCAACCATAGATGGAACATGGTGACGAATTCAATGGCTTTGCCCATCCATGTGATCTCAGTACACGTCTTCTGGTTGTTTCTTCTTAGCCAGTTTATTTTGGCTACAATCATACCCGTTCCCTTTCCCTCAGGGGCCTACATTGTTAGTCTACTGCCGCCATCACCCACGAACACATGGCCTTTCTCCTCCTCTCATCTACGCGAATTATGCCCCCATTGTATCATGAGCGAATGGAGGGTCATTTTCTTAGCCACAATATTCAGTTTACCGTGTCCTCAATTGCAGCTCTAAACATGGGTTGACTGTCTTTCTGGGATTCAGTTCGGCTGCACAGTTCCTGCCTGACACAGAATTCGTCCCTCTGTTAAGAATGGGTTACGGTGGGCAACAGGTAGCGTTTTGGAATTTAGGAGAATTATGCACCCTCAACAAATACTGACTCAGGAGGATCCCGAATAGCGAGCCCATACTATAAAATTGTTGTGAACTGTAGGCTCTCTTTTGTATCTTTGCATTTCTGTTTTCCTTTGCATTTCTCTGTAAATTGTACACCCTCTGCCTCTTGCTCGCTGAATCAGAAATTGAAGAAAACACAAAAGCATGGCATGGTGGGAGAGGGTTTGACTCTGCTGCCTTCTAGCGCCAGGGACCCGTGTTCCAGTCCTGCTTTGTGTGATTGACGCGTTTTCACGCTTGTCTCCAGATGTTTCCCCTGAGTGCTACGATTTCCTTCCAAAATCGAACGTTAACCGGTTTGGTTGGACAGGGCAGGCAATTTGCCGCTTTCTGTCCAAAGGTTAGATAAATTGGCCATATTGAATGTACGGCGTATTCGGATGCTGTGGGGAAGTGGGCTTAGGTAGAGTGCCTTTTTCGATGGTAGTTGCAGACTAGATGTACCGAATGGTCTCTCTGTGCACTGTGGCAATTCTCAATATCAATAACAGCAGCGCAAAAACCGTTGTGTGGCAGATGGATGGGTCCAGAGGTGGGAGGAAAATAACAACCGTGGCCAGGAAAATGAGCCTTCAGATTTCAAGAATTTCCCATTAGAAACTGTGGAAACAGTAGTTTCCATTACTTAGGAATTAGTGATAACAATGCTTGGAGAGGATGCGTTTTATCCAGAAATCGCCTCGTTGAGATGTGCAACCTGATAAACTTCGTTTTCGAGCCGATCAGTGAAATCGAAGCTCGGCATCAATTTCCATCCTCACGACCGCTGCATCCTAGGCTGCGTGGCATCTTCCAGTCAGTGTCACACAGGATGCTCATCCTTGGGCGGATACATTTCTCAGCCACATGACCCACTGGAGCTCTTGCAACACTTACACATCATCACTGTCAGAAATGATGACAATGGTTGCTTCCATTAATGGTTTCCTACTAGCGCAGGCAGTGATCGATTTCGCTCACGTTGATCATGGCTCCCACGCAGAATGCAGACTGCTAAACAAAGGGCAACAGCCCACACTTTCAGCATTCGTCTGCTCTTTTTATTGCACAGCCGTTCTTGTATCTTTTCTCCCTGTGTTGACAGCGATGTTGGCGGTGGGTTCTGTCTTCCAGCCGCTTGTCAGTGGATTTGAAGGTGGGATTCTCCGTTGCTCTCCATATCCGCTACCGCTGCGGCTGAGGCCGGGTAGAATATGGCGGGCTAGACGCGGGATTCACAATTTCTGCCGTTCATCATTGAAACCAAGCGACGTGACAAGGAAAACCACGCGCGAGGCTGCGCTACCGGCGGGACTGCACTCCCGAGAAAATGAAGGACGGAGGAATGCGCAAAATGTAAGGCAGAAAGAACCACCGGTTGACCACAATTCTAACAGGTATTTCTCAGTGGTCACATTTCTCGAGGCACAATAGTACAATCAAATGATGCAATCTATGGAGTGATTGCCTGAACCGAGTATCAGAGGCAATTAACACGATATGGTCAGAATCTTTCAAAATATATCCACAATAAAGTTCGCCTTGCTGTGCCAAAGTGACTTCACATTATAAAACCCCAAAGTTAATTTCACGCTCATGAGCTTTGATCCAATCCACCACCGACATACCCCCCTACCCGCCAACAGCACCCTCCCGTCCGCCATCGACACCCCAACCCTCTTCCCCTAAAATGCGCACTGTCCCTTGGAGGGGACTGTGATAGGGAAAATAACATTTTTCACTTCCTTCTGGAGTGAGTCTGCAATGAGCGCCTACCTGGAGAGGTAGGGCGTGACCTGTGAATGCTTTGCAATTAGTTTTTAAATGCCAGTAAACAGTGCTGCCGAATGCAACATACTGTAAAAAAATAAGAGAGAGAGTGTAACATGTGTCTGCAACAAGTATAATTTTGTTGCTAATTCAAACATTCCATAGATTGCATCATCTACCTGTCCCATCGGTCCTCAAGCATTGTGCACTTTCCATACAGTTAAGATGCATTAATTGGAAATTTTTGCCCGTAATCGTGGAGCAAGAACATTCGAAAATGTAAGCTTAGGATCGTATGATGGTACTACTTTAACTTATTAACAATTAATTACATTTATAATGCAATAGATCATTCGAATATTTTTCATGTTTAATTAAAACACATTTTGTCCAAAATACTCCGTTCTTAAAATTAATAAAATTATCAAATATGCATTCCTGAACGTTTCAAACTGAACATGAATCATTTGAATTCAACTTGTATTCAACAGCAAGTTCCTTTCTGCGTTGCGTCAATAAAATAGCCTCAATGTTAATTGTTGCCGTATTCAGTCACCGTCAGGAATGCAACACAAGAGGTGGTACACCTTTTCCACAACCTCGTTCCTCTGGATACAAGCTGATTGAGGGAGGCTACTCACCATTTGGCCTCTCTAAATCTTTCTGTTTCCCTGAGAAAGTATTGGAACCAAGAACGTCACAATGTAAATCTCTCGGTTGGAGAAAACTGCATTAGTGGAAATGAAACACGTCTTACGCTGACTTAAGGACAACTTTGACCGAAACCATGACCCTCCAGCTGCAGTTGTTCATAATATCGATGCCCCTGAGGATATAATTTGGAACATGAAGCAATCGTCCACCGTGGAGAATTACAACAGATAAGGTAGGTAAATGTAGCCAGATTAGATGATATGCAAAAATGTAACTGTCAATTGATCAGACTCGTTTCATCTGAAAGTGGATGAGGTTTTTTTTTATTCCAAAGTATTCCCATTCATATTTTTCTCATCACGCAGACTTGCCAAAGGAAAAAAAAACAAATATGTTCTGTCGAACTGCCTGACCTGCAGGGAACCGACAAATTCTACTCCTCACCATGAACATTCTCTTTCTCATATATCATTCGAGGGAAGTTTCCCTTCCCTGCCCTGTTCGGTTGCCAAAGAGAGATCTCTCCACATGTATACCCTACAAACAAGATAGCTGCCCGATATTCTATCGTTATTGCAGCTTGACGTCCTCTCCTCAGGCCTACAGGAGGGAGCCTGGTACAGAGGTCACAGCCTGGCCAGAGAGAAGCAGATTAGGCTATGTAAATCTGCATCGTTTCGAGGAAACCTCTCCACCAGCACTGTGACCATGTCAGCCTGCTTTGGAAACGTTTCAAGTCAGACGTGAAATGGAATACAGGTGGTTCCAAACACCAGCGTTTTTCACGATGTACAGATGGCATTTCAGTGACGAGGATATTTGACAGAATGCTGCAAGCCGCTCTTTAGCAAACGTTCACCCTGACTCTCTGGTGATTTGGAATCTTCAACAGTTAGAAATAGCTTATTTCTTTGCACATACATGTTTTCATTTCAGTTCACATGTGGTAATTCATTTTTTGCGCAATGTGCAACTCATCTCAGAAAAACTGTGAGCCGATTAATCCACAATCACAAGTTTTCCATTTTTCGTCTTGAGGGAGGGTGAGACATCCTGCTCAACGCCCTTAATATATGATTCTGGGTCATGGTTGTCAGTTATTGTGTGCACCAGGTTGTAGGGCCCTCCCAGGTACAGCATGAACATTCGGGAAAACTACCACATAAACTGCTGAATATCAGATGCCTGCTTGGAACTGAGGCTTGCTTCGGTCTGATTGTTGTTCGTTGCTGGAGTATAGCTGTCCTTTCCCCAGACTTTTGTCTGCCACTCACCGGTCAGTGCTATTCATGTTCCCAATCGTCTCTGGCAACTGTTGCTGCCTACATAATGCAATTATTAAAATATCCAAATCAAAGGATAATAACAATTCAGCATGTTCTGCAGATGACACGCGACATCCCTGTCTAGATATTACACGGTCGATTATCAGGCAATGTTAGTTCAGCAGTGAGTTAACCAATTTCAGCTTACGTGTTTATATTCGTAGTCGAAGGAACCAAAGTCTCTCATTCCGTGTTTGTTCTGGGACTTCGAAATATCCAAATTGACCATGTGGAATGGATTTATGCTGCATGGTGAAAAAAATGTATTTCAAGTTCTTTGAGCGATTTCCAAATGTCCAACAATGTTCCTCTCTCCGCTTCTGCACACATGTTTTTACCGGCAGACGGGTTTTGGCGGGCCCTGATATCATTGACAGTCCCGGTCCACAGATTTGTTAGACTGCAGAAATTTAGCAACTTAGAAAATCGCAGCAATTCGGCCTTGCTACGTCATTCGTTATTATCGCGACTAATCATCGAACTCGATGTAATCGAGTTCAACTGATTTCCCCTTCCCAGCCTCCAGCATTGGCTCTCACGATTGGTGAGAGTTACAGTCTTCCTTGTTTTATTGGAACATGCTCAGGCCTTGGAAGAGTGGAATTCCAGCTCTCCGTGTTTTTCTTTCTAACGCTGCTGCTCAGTTGCAGTTCAATTACAATGACTGTTTATAATATTTTCGCTCCGGGAAGCATTGCACGTTCAAGTCCCGGCGTGGCAATCCTCTTTCACCTACTGTGACTTTGAAGTAATTTCTGATAACTTCAGTAATTGCATTTATTATGTCTTTTCTTGTTCATGAATTTTTATTTGAACTCAATCCTGCAAGTCCACTGCCTGCACAAAAGCTGGACTTCGCGGTGATTCACTTGACCTTTTTTTAAAATCAAGAGGCAATTTCCCATGGTCAATCCATCCACACTGCGCATATTTGGTTTGTGGGGGTGAGACTCACACACATACGAGGAGAATGTGCACACCCCACACAGAAATGAACCAGGGGATGGAATCGAACCAGGCCTTCGATACCACGAGGCAGCAGTGCCGCTCTGTGGCCCTTCACTTGACGCAGCTGATGCCGGAAGACCGCATTTGCCTTCCTTTTCCAAAATCTAGTTTAGGAGGTGTGCCTGGCGATTCTCTTCTGTGCCTTCGCTGTCTATGCTTTTTGTAAGATCAGAATGTTTCTTTGTTTACTTTTTCCGTCATTATTCCAGGATTATCTGTTTTTCTGCATCTCTGCAATGATTTAATTTGCCCCATTTGTTTAGTCGATTGTTCAAGTTAATTTTAGTGATATTTATGTAATAACCACTGTCACGTAGAGACAAGATGAAGTAATGATCCATACAAGAGCTACATCTGTGTTTCGACCAATGTCGCTGTCCACTGCACTGGACCAATGTGTGGATTATGCCTTTTGTTTAATCACTGCTTGGGCATTATTGCGTTCCATCCAAAGGGATTATGAGAGGTAAGAGAGGGCATGAAAAATCTTTGGCTGGTAGGATCAAGGAAACCCAAGGTATTTTACACATATATGATAATATGAGAATGACTCGATCGAGGGTCGGTCCGAACAAGGACAGTAGCGGGAGGTTGTGTATTGAGTCTGAAGAGATAGGAGAGGTCTTGAACAAGTATTTTTTCTTCAGTTTTAGCAAACGAGAGGGGCCATATTGTTGGAGAGGGACAGTGGAAACAGACTGGTAAGCTCGAGGAGATACTTGTAGGAAGGAAGATGTGTTGGGCATTTAAAAACTTGAGGATAGACAAGTCCCCCGGGCCTGTTGGGATATATCCAAGGATTCTATGGGTGGCAAGAAATAAAATTGCAGAGCCGTTGGCAATGATCTTTTCATTCTCGCTGTCAAAGGCGTGGTACAGAGGATTGGAAAGTGGCGAATGTCGTGCCCCTGTTCAAAAAAAGGCACTCGGGATGACCCTTGGAATTACAGGCCCAGTTAGTCTTACTTCGGTGGTAGGCAAAGTAATGGAAAGGTACTGAGTGATAGTATTCTGAGCATCTGGAAAGGACACTGCTTGATTAGGGATAGTCAGCGCAGATTTGTGAAGGGTAGGCCTTGCCCTTCCAAGATTTATTGACTTCTTTGAGGAGGTGACCAAGCATGTGGATGAAGGTAAAGCAGTGGATGTGGTGTACATGGATTTTAGTAAGGCCATTTGATAAGGTTCCCCATGGTAGGCTTATGCAGAAAGTAAGGAGGCATGGTAAGGGGTAATTTGGCCAGTTGGATACGAACTGGCTAACCAACAGAGACAGAGTGTGGTGTTGGATGGCAAATATTCAGCCTGGAGCCCAACTACTAGTGGCATACCACAGGGATCAGTTCTGGGTCCTCTGTTGTTTGTAATTTTCATTAACGACTTGGATGAGGGATTTGAAGGGTGGGCCAGTAACTTTGCAGATTATACGAAGATGGTGTAGTTGTGGATAGTGAGGAGGGCTGTTGTCGGCTTCAAAGATACATATATAGGATGCATAGCTGGCTGAAATTGGCAGATGGATTTTAAGCCTGACAAGTGTGAGGTTGTCCATTTTGGAAGGACAAATATGAGTGCGGAATACAGGGTTACGGTCGGTTTCTTGGCAATGTGGATGAGCAGAGAGATCTTGGGGTCTATGTTCTAGATCTTTGAAAGTTGCCACTCAAGTGGATAGAACTGTGAAGAAGACCTATGGTGTGCTGGCGTTCATTAGCAGAGGTGTTGAATTTAAGAGTCGTGAGGTGATGATACGTCTGTAAAAAACCTTGGTCAGGCCACATTTGGAGTACTGTGTGCAGTTCTGTTCACCTCATTTTAGGAAGGGTGTGGAAGCTTTGGAAAAGTTGCAAAGGTGATTTACCAGGATGTTGCCTGAAATGGAGAGTAGGTCTTACGAGGTAAGGTTGAGGGTGCTAGGCATTTTATCATTAGAACGGAGAAGGGTGAGGGGCGACTTGATAGAGGTTTGTAAGATCAGGGGAATATATAGAGTAGACAGCCAGAGATCCTTTCCCCGGGTGGAACACACCATTACAATGGGACATAAATTTAAGATAAATGGTGGAAGATATAGGGGGGATGTCAGAGGTAGGTTCTTTACCCAGAGAGTAGTGGGGGCATGGAATGCACTGCCTGTGGATAGTAGTTGAGTCGGAAACGTTAGGGACCTTCAAGCGGCTATTGGATAGGTACAATTCGGGTAGAATAATGGAGTGTAGATTAATTTCTTCTTAACAGCAGCACGGTAGCATTGTGGATATCACAATTGCTTCACAGCCCAAGGTCCAAAGTTCGTTTTCGACTTGGGTCACTGTCTGTGTGGAGTCTGCAAATATTAAGTGACCCGTGTGCGGGTGGGTTTCCTTTGGTTGTTCCGGTTCCCTCCCACATTCCAAATATGTGCAGGTTGGGTGGATTGGCCATGATAAATTGCCCTCAGTGTCCCAAATTCTCTGATCAACCTGGGATAAAAGTTTGGCACAGCATCGTGGGCCAAAGGGAATGTTCTGTGCTGTATTTCTCTCTCTCATTCATAGTTTATCGCTCAAATACGAGATCTTTGAACTGCAGCAGTTGGGTATTTCCTGTGCTGCTCTTTATTCTCGGTGTCCACGCCAATTTCCAAGATAGAATGTCTTTTGTCATAAAGGTTCACAAGTATCAATTATGGTAACTCTCAGTTATGTGGAAAGTAACAACAATCTTTGAAAAGGACACATACATTGGGAAAGATTTGCATGGAGCATGAATAGAATCACTAGTAACTAGGGTCTCATTCGGCCTATCGATACTGTTTTTTTTCGTCCCACTCATTGGTTCTTGCCCGTATTTATACTTCAATTCTTCATTTTGCTAAATGTTCGTCGCAATGAGTATTGATGATTTGCCCTCTTCATCATATTACTCCGTGCATCCCAAAAATAATCCATTCGCTGTGAATAAAATATCTTCCTCACTTAATATTTGTTTGAATTTCCAATGGCATGAGATCCTTGCCCTCTGCTTATTAAACTCGAAGCCATTGGAAGCATTTTGATCTTTATTTCATTGATTGGAGTCCATCATAATGCGAAACCTTTTCATCAATTTCCTTCTAATATTCCCTGCATTATCGAGAAGAAACCCAGTTTCACGATTCGAACCACAAAGTTGTTTAATCAGTCCTCCCTCCAGCCTCAAGTAAATCACTGCTGTAACCACTCCAAAATCTTTATATACACCCTAAGGCATGGATCTGGCTCATTAGAGGATGGGTTACGCTGAATATTTATGCATCTTCATCATATATTTCTATCGTCTGTACACATTGCATATACTTGGAACATTCAGATTCACATATGCTTACTAACAACTTTCTTAACTTCTCCTGACAGCTTCAACATCTTGCACAAACACTCGAGACTATCTGATGGTCAGTCTCTGCCAGGTGTTTCGGTGGGAAAAAAATCATGATAACCATTCCCACAATAGGGGGCTGTCATCTTTCTTTTCTCAAATCAGAAGCATTTTACAGGCGCTTAGATTAATATATCTTAAGTTTGTGGGGTGGGAGGACTTATGTCAACAAAATATGGGGAGATTTCTATTCTACAGTATTTCTTTCGTGACAGTGAAGTGATGTAAATATGTATTTGTGTGTGTGCCTGTGCATGAAAGAGAGAGGGAAGGACGTTATGTATCTATTTTTGGGAGGGTATTGCATAAGTGTGTTTCTGCCTCTGCATGCACCTGTGCATTTGGATCTGGTTGATACACGTATATGCGTTTATGTTTGTGTATGCACATGTCTGAATTGGAGAGAGTTTTATGGAATTGAGCGACTGCCCTTTGTTGTGTGCGAGAGTTTGAGTGATGGATGTATGTATGTCGGTGCGAGTGTGTGTCAGTGCGCCTGATTGTGCGTGAGTTCGACTGAATGTGCATGATGCGTGTTTGTGTTCGTCTGCGTGTTTTTGAGTGAGCACAGGTGTGTATGAGAGCGTTTTTGTCTGTTTTCGTTTATATGTATACAACTTTATGCTTCAAGATGCTCGTGTATGTGCATATTGTGTGTGAATATGTTGGTGAACAAAACAATGTGCAATTGTGTGTGTAATTATGAATGTCTGTGTTTGTTTAACTGTGTTTCTTTTAAGAATTTCTGTGCAAACTGTGTATGCGTCACTGAGTCTGCTTGTGTATGGGTTTATGTGTGTGCGTATATGAATATTTGTTTGTGTGATATGTCAATCTGTGCGCACACGTGCGTGGGTTAGTATTTGACCGCGTGTGTGCATGTGCATTTGTGCATGCGGGCTTCCGAAGGTGTCTGTGGAGTGAATGGCCGCACATTTGGCAGCTCCGGCTCAAGGCGTTTTTTTCACACCTTCTCGCTGCTCGTAGGTATTTGGCTGAAAAAAGTTACAGGGGTAATTGGGAGAATCCCCATTGGAGGGGCTGGTGGATGGATCCACGGACCAGAAGTGGGGCGAAAAGAAGGGAGAAGTTGGAGCAGGAGAAATATTGTGCGCCACAGGGCAAGATCGTGGAGCGTAAAGAACCTGTCCTGCCGCCCAGTGGTCGATGGAGCAAATGGTGGACTTCTTGAACGAGCAGATCAACTGGCAGAGTAGGGAAACTCAGGAGGGACTAGCAGCGTGTTGAAACCACTAAACGTGGGAATTAACCTCATGAAACAGAACAAGGGCCAGCATATTTGATCTGTGGAGGCAGTGGTGGACAAGCACGAGAAGACAATTTCCTCGTTGATGGCTGAGATTGGCAGAGATAGATAGAATTTACAGCGCAGAAGGAGGCTATTCGGCCCATCGAGTCTGCACCGGCTCTTGGAAAGAGTACCCCACCCAAGGTCAACACCTCCACCCTATCACCATAACGCAGTAACGCCACCCAACCCTAAGGATAATTTTGGTCACTAAGGGAAATTTATTATGGCGAATCCACATAACCTGCACATCTTTAGGCTGTGGGAGGGAACTGGAGCACCCGGAGGAAACCCACGCACACACGGGGAGGATGTGCACACTCCACACAGACAGTGACCAAAGCCGGAATTGAACCTGCGACCTTGGAGCTGTCAAGCAATTGTGCTATCCGCAATGCTTCCGTGCTGCCGTATGATGCAAGGAGTCAACGGAAAAGGTGGAGGACCTGAAGTTTAGCTCCGGGAGACAGATTTTACGAATCTTAGGAGTGCCTGAAGGCATCGAGGGAGCGGACGATTGCACGTCTGCAGCCAAGATGCTGGAGATGTTTCTGGGGGAAAAGGGCCTTTGACTGGCCCTTGGTGGTCAGCCACGCGCACTGGGCACCGATTGTGAAGGTACAGGCAAACAAGCGGCCGAGGGTGCTGCTGGTGCGCCTCCAATGGTTACTGGATAAAGAAATTATGTTGAGATGTGTGAAATAGATGAGTAGATGCACGTCGGAGGGAACGAGCTGCGGGGGTGCGGGTGAGCCAGGAACTGGGCACGGAAATGGTAAAGAGGAGGGCTGGGGTTTACCCTGCTGAAGGCTGCCTTCTTTATGAAGGTGGTGAAGTTTGCGGTTCTATATGTGGGCAGCATGGTAGCAGCTGGTACTGTGGCTTCACAGCGGCAGGGTCCCAGGCTCGATTCCCCATTCGGTTACTATCTGGGCGGAGTCTGCACATTCTGCCCCTGTCTGCTTGGGAACCCTCTGTGTGCTCCGGTTTCCACCCACATCCAAAGCTGTGCTGGTTGGTTGGAATACATTGCACATAGAACATACAGTGCGGAAGGAGGCAATTCGGCCCATCGAGTCCGCACCGACCCACTTAAGCCCTCATTTCCTCCCTAACCCCGTAGCTCAATAACTCCTCCTAAATGTAAATATGCGGGTGGAATTCGAGGTGGGGAACATTGTGTCAGATACCAGGGCAAGTTTGCAATCGTGAGTGGGAAGCTGGAGGGGATACTCACGGTTTTGCCCTAACTGGGACGATGTGGAGTTTATGAGGAGGCTGTTAGGATGATCCCGGACCATGGGGCTTTATGAATTCGAGCCCTCGGCCGGGAGGGAAGGATTTCGGAAGTTCTTGGATAGGTTGGAGTTCCACAGGCTGGAGGAGGATCTGAAGGATGGGCTGGGGGTCCCGATTGGGCTGGTGGAGTTGATGGAGTGTATGGGGGCAATTGAGGCAGGAAAGGCCACGGACCCAGAAAAGTGTCCGGTGGAATTTCATGAGACGTTCGGAGGTAACCTGGGGCTTCTTCTGGTGAGGGCATATAATGAGACGAGGGAAAAGCGATAGCTCCCTACTACACTATTGCAGACATCTATACCGCTAATATTGAAGAAAGACTCCGATCAGTGTTTGTCCTATTACCCGATAACATTATTAAATGTCGAAAATAAGTTGCGGGGGAAGGTTTTGGCGGGCTGTTTGCTGTGCTGATGGGAAATACCAGACGCGATTTGCAAATGGGAGGTAATTATCGGCAAATGTTAGGAGCTTGTGATAATGATGCCCAGGAAGGATCGGGCATGGAAGTGACAGTGGTAATGTAGGCAGAAAAAGTTTTGATCAGGTAGAATGAGAGTATATATGGGAAGTGCTGAACGGTTTGGATTTCGGCTGCAGTTGTGGATTGGATCGGCCTCTGTTCAGGGCAGCGGTAGGGAATGTGGAATAAACAGGGTAAGATTGGACTACTTTGTGTTGAAATGTGAGACAATGCAGTGATGGTTTAACACACTGGGCTTCTAAAGCAGACCAAGGCAGTCCAGCGGTATGGTTCAATTCCCGTACCAGCCTTCCCCAACGTGCCGGAATGTGGCGACGAGAGGCTTTTCACAGTAACTTCATTGAAGCCTCCTCGTGACAATAAGCGATTTTCATTTCTTCATTTAATTTCATTAATGCCCACTCTCCGGATTGCTATTTGCCTTGGCATTAAAGCCATTGGCAATGTCACTTTGAACACTGACGGGCTGGAAAGGGATTGTGCAGGGAGGAGAGTGATGTAGTCCAGTGTCTCGCTGTTTGTAGACAACCTGTTGCTATATATCATGAATCCATCGAGGGGCATCGGGGGAATGATGAGTATCCTGGAGAAGTGGTTTCTCGGATAATAGAAGAATATGGGGAAGGATGAGGAGTTCCCGATCGAGGGCAGGGGCCAGGAGCGGAGGTTGTGTTAGCTGCCGTTCAAGGTGTTGGGGACGAGCTTCAGATTCTTTGGAAGCACGGTAGCACAAGTGGATAACACTGTGGCTTCACAGCGCCAGATTCCCAGGATCGATTCCCCGCTGGGTCACTGCCTGTGTGGAGTCTGCACATTCTTCCCCTCTCTGTGGGTTTCCTCAGTTCTCCAGTTTCCACCCTCAGTCCAAAGACATGCAGGTTAGGCGGATTGGCCATGCTAAATTGCCCTTAGTGTCCAAAAAGGTTCGGGGGGGGGGGGGGTCTCGGGTGAGAGGGATAGGGTGGGAGTGAGGGCTGAAGTGTTCTGGTGCAGACTCGAGGGGTCGAATGGCCTCCTTCTGCACTGTATATTCTACGTCTTCAGTATGTATTCAGCTGTTGCGGGGGTGAGCACAGCTGCTTCAGCTGAATCTCGCTCTATTGGTAGGATGAGATGGATGCGTTGCCACTGGCGGGACGGGTGCAGATAGAAAATGACTGTGGTTCAAACGCGTTATGTGTTTCAGTTTTTTTGTGGGCTGACAGAATCCCACGGGTTACGAAGCGTTGTTGGAGCAAGAGCGAGGACAGGGCAAACTGATCTTGACAAATATAATGCAGTATTACTGAGCAGCTATGATATGTAAATGGTAGTGGTTGTGGGGGGGGGGGTGGTGTGGGTGGATGGAGACGGTCTCTTGCAGTGGAATGAGTTTGAGGGTATTGCTGATGGTACCTCTGCCATTGCCGCTTGTCAGGTAGTCCAAGATCACAGTGATGGAAGTGGCCTTGAGGATCTGGACGCAGTAGCGGCAGCAGCTGAGGTTGGAAGGTGGCTCGTTGTGGACACTGGTTTGTTTGAATGACAGGTTTACACCGGGTGGGAGGGCTGGATCAGAAGTTTTGGAATTGACGGCAGGCAGATATAGAGCGGTTTTGGGAGCTGCTTGCTCAGGACATGGTTGCATGGTTAGAGGACGTCAATGAAGAACATGAGCTACCCAGCGGGAAGGGATTTAGATACTTCCTGTTTCGGGACATTGTGAGGATGCACGTGCCATTCATTCCCGGTTTGCAGCTCTTGGGGTTGGAGGATAAGGTGCTATCAAGGGAGCGAGTTGGTGAACCGAAGGAGTCTGACATTCATGAGGAGACAATAGAGTTGGAGGGATCCCCGATAGGAAAAGTCAAAGGGTCATGGGAGGAACTGTCGGCTGGAATGTGGAAGGAGGCCCTGAGGAGGGTGAATTTGCAAGGCTTAACCTTATCCAGTTCAAATTAGTTTAGAGGCCGCTCATGACGGTGGCTAGGACGAGTAGGTTTTTGATATGGTAAAGGATAGGCGGTGTGCGGGGACGCCTGCAAACTGTATCTACATGTTCGGGGCATGTCCGAAACTGAAGGGATTCTGGCAGGGATTTGTGGACCTAATGTCCGATGAGTTGAGGGTAAAGGCGGCCCCGTGTCCAGAGGAGGCGGCCTTTGTATTGGCAGAAGACCTTGTTGCTCGTTTTAGTGGAGTGTGATTAACACGCCTCCGTTTAAAGGCCGTGTGCTTAACACTACTATGGCTCTGTATGTGTAATTATGCTCGGAGTCGCCAGGTGCCGTATTGAGACACCGTCACAAGTATATCAAGGTCAGGTTCAAAGTAATAAATCCATACACCGATTAGTAAGTCCAAGCGATTGGTGTTTATTATAACAAATATAATAAATGCACATGCATACGCTAAAGAGACTAACTTACTTCTAATACTAAACAACTAAATACTTATCTAGACAGGAGCAGGCAAGGTCAGGGAGCAAGGCCTTCGTCCCGTTCTTGGTCTGTAACTTTCTGATTCGGCAAAGTTGTCAAGGGCTAGCAAGGTCTGGATCACGCAGCGATCGTTGTGTTGGCACTTACAGTTCGATGGCTGATGCTCAACGGCCGGTGATGAAACTGGAGTCAGGATGCGATGTAACAGATCTGGGCCGGAGTCTGGAAGCAACAGCAGATCTGGGCCGGAGCAAAAACAGACCGAACCATGTGTGGGACCTACTCTTATAGGTCCCAGGAGGTTCAGGCCCCCTTGGGGCGGCTCCCTCATCGATTGGGTCTTTCCCAATCGATATATTTCAAACTCCCCAATCCTAGGGTCGTTCCTCGATGGGTGGGGCGGTCCCTACGGCTCTTTGTGTTGGTTGCTTTGGCGCCATTCTGTCTGGGCGTCTATGGAAAAGTATCCATCGATACTTAATTGTTTCTATTGTCCGGGGTCTGGATCTGGATCACCTCATTACTATGCAGATCTGTTTCCCATTTGCACCTTTGGCTGAAACTCTGCACCTGGCTAGAAACTGGTTTCTGTACGTGCAAAATGCAAAACAGTCTTTTGCAAGCTGTGTGTCCTCACTATGACTGTTTTCCCTGCAGTCTTAGCAGTTCTCCATTTTGTAGCCCAGTGTCCATCTTAGATGGCTACATTCCCTCCTTGTGATCCTCACGAGAAATTTTGAAGGATCACCTATGCATGTTTTCTCGAGTGCCTTTGGGTGCCCTCTTTGGGTTCCCTGACCTTAGTAAGTTCCTGGGCGTCTACTCTGTCCTTAACTATGGCAAGAAAATTTTAACTCACATTTTCTACTTGGCGCTATGTCAAAGGGGACATTCATTACCAATAACCGGGAACCTCTACCTATCACAATTCCTATCCTTATCTCATTTTAAACATTTTATTACAGTCTAAAAACCTTATCCATTCACACCACATTACATGACACTTTCTGACTCGGCAGTCGAGTTCAGAACCATATAATACATTAGTATCTTCTTTATTCACATATTGCTTTATTCATTTCCTAGGCATCAAGGGGTTGGGGGGGACTGGTAAAAACTGGAAATAGGGGATTGAACTCCGTAGATGGTTGAGGGGCAGGGACGGGAGGCTCTCCTTTTCCATTTCCTCAACCTGAGGGTCTGTACTATGATGCAGAGAATTTCAATCACCAATAGTGATTCAATCACATACGACATTGAGTACCATATCATGAATTTTGTACACCTGGTCTGAACTTCGCTGATCAGTGCTGAGCACGGGGAAATTGGTGTGAGGGAAACATTAACGGCGGGGGTTGTGGGGGAAACGTGACTTGCTTCCACATGTACAAATACAACAACGTTTAAAACTAATAGGTAGGCTTCCATCATGGTCTTCTCTTCATTCTCTTTGTCCTCTTCCTTCTGTATGGCCGATCCTTGCCGTGAACCCTCCTTCGACTTTCGAAAGCTATGGGATCACGCACAGTATCTGTCAATACACAGTTTAATATCCGTACTGTTAGTGTATCTGTCCTCTCATTCCAATTGACCCTTAAATGACTGGCCAAGTCACCACCTGTGACTCCCCTCATTTTTTTTTCAAATGCGAATTTAGGAGCAGATATACACCTAACAACTTTCCTCCTGCGAGCCGTCTCGCAGGCTTTGCAAATTTACCATCCGAATGTTCCTGGATGTAAATAGCATGTGGGATGGCGGCCTAAGGGCTGTCTAACGAAAAATGAAAGCAAATTTTGAAACGAAAAGTCGAATGAGTTGCGTATGGGCCGCTACAGGTAAGATTTGGATGGAATCCCCGGGTAAGGCGTGCTGTGCCGTACCCGAGCTTGGCTGACCAAAGGGGGGGTTCTCAGACAGGGCGTGTCCTCAATGCCGTTTCTCCACTGCCTGAGTAACCTGGAATGAACGGGCAAGAATGTGTTAACCGTGGGATTGCAGCCTCTATTCACCGAATAGAGGGGCACCTAAAACAAGGGAGGAGCCAAGATGCTCTCCACATCTGAAAACAGGGAATAAGTCGTGAACCGTGTCGGTTCACCAGAGGAATACAACTGAAGTTCTCAGAAGTTTCTGCGGATAAACTAATGTGCGTGTAAGGCGGTCACAAGCCTTACAGCTGAAAAGATCTCCAATCAAACCATTGGATTGGGAACTGAAGTTCTCAAAGGTATCGGCGGACAAGCTAAAGTGCGTGCGAGGCGGTCATAAGCTTTTCAGCTGAAATGAAGATGGCCAACCTCCAACTGAACCATTAACATTAAAACACAAACAAACCTAAACTTACAAACAAAACATACGTGCAGGTTCCATCAGAAAGGATATCGCTTCCCTCAAGAGGTTCCTATTTTACATCATCTGGACACCTCACTTTTCCTCTGCCTCTGTGAACAGGGTCACAAAGGAGTTGCCGTATCAGGAGTCAGACACCGTGTCGTCCTGCTCTCCCGGATCCCACACCCTTGTGTGGGTCAGGCATGCAAGCTTAGAGTTATGTGACCGGGGGTCACTTTCATCATTACGTACAAGTCTGCATAAATTGTCCCTGTGCCAAAGTGTGGGGTCTAAACTTGAAGGGGCATTGTCGGGGTCGTCGGGGTCGGGTGGTGGGTCTGGGTATTTAACGTAGGTGACCTCCATGGGGTCACTGGAGTCGGGGTCGTAGTCGCTAAAGTGTGGGCTGTAGGGTTGAGTGCTGTGGCTGTCCTCATTGTCAGAGTCAGTTTCGCTGCCTCTGCTGTGGCAGCTTGTGGTCGTTTCGGGGCGTGGTCTGTTGTGGTCAGTGGGCGGAGTCGTGGGCGAGTCCAATGAGGAACTGGTCGAGGGGGATGGTGGAAACGTGTCTCTAGTGGGCGGGGCGATATGTTCCGCTGCGTCCAGTAAGACATGGTGTGCGTGGTTAGACTGTGGTTAGATATGCCTTTAGCTGATTGATATGAAACCACGCAGTCTTTCCATTGGGGTATTTTATCCTGTAAACTGAGGGGCTAATTTTGTCCGAAATTGAGTACGGGCCGGAATATTTTGGTTGCCAAAAAACTGCTGGGGTTATACACAGATAGCATTACCTGTTGCCCAACCTGAAATTCTGTGGGGTGTACATTTTTGTTAAAACAAGCTGTGCTCTGTTTTCGTCGTTTTCCCAGTTGAACTGGGGCTGCGATCTGTGCAGACCTCACAGTCTCAACTAGGTCTTTAACAGCTTTCTCATGCGTGAGGGCCGTCACTTCGGGACTAGTCATGTCCAGTCCTAAAAGGAATTCTGTACCTTTCATAGGGCGTCCGGTCATGAGTGTGTGGGGGGTGAAACCTGTGGATGTTGAAACCGTGTTGCGGATAAACATGAGTGCGAATGGGAGTACTGAATCCCATGTTGAATTGTTTTCCTGAACCATTTTTCTGAGGGTCGATTTTAGGGTCCGATTCATGCGCTCTACAATCCCGCTTGACTGTGGGTGATACGTAATGTGAAAATTTTGTTTAATGCCGAATATGGTCAGGACGTTCTTCATGACACGTCCTGTGAAGTGTGATCCCTGGTCTGAATCTATACTTCTGGGTAGACCCCATCTCGTGAAGATGTGGAGGGTCAGGATCTTCGCAGCTGTCTTAGCTGTATTGGTTCTTGAGGGGAATGCCTCTACCCATTTGGTAAAGGTATCAATCACAACCAGCACGTATTTATAGCAATTCTTACAAGGGGGCAATGCTCCTATAAAGTCGATCTGGAGGTTTGTCCAGGGGCCATTAACTGGTCGAGTATGCCGAAACTGTGCCTTTTTGGAATACCTCTCCGGGTTATTCTGGGCGCAAATAAGGCAATTCTCGATGTAATGGGTAACATCGGTCCTTAAATTAGGCCACCAACAGAGTTGCCTGAGGTGCCTCGTGGTCGGGTCGATCCCTTGATGTCCATGACCGTCATAGAACAAGGCAATCATTTGATTTCTATCCTGTTGCGGGACCACATAAAGCTGGTCCTTGATGATCACACCCTCATGTGTGGTCACAGCGTGTCGGAACTTATCGTACTGTGGCACAAAATTTCCTTTAAAAATCTCCCTGAGATCTCTATACTGCTTCTGTTCCTCGGCTAAATCTTTAATGTCCGTCTGTGAGACTTGAACTGCACTCACAGGGGCGCTAGCTGGTGCGCTAGCTGAGGGTGTCCAAAAGTGTCCTCGCCTGGAACCTGCTTTTGCCAATGCGTCGGCTTTTACATTTCCAGGGGGATGACCTATGTGACTTCTAACTTTGATAATGCCAAAGGTCCTATCCTTCGCTTTGTCTAGGATGTGGCGGAGTAAAGGGGCTGATGGAAGGGGTTTCCCGTCTGCGGAGACAAAACCTCGTGTCCTCCACAGGGGTAGAAAATCCGTTAAACTGTTGCAGACATATAGACTGTCCGAATATACGTCTGCCGGGCTGGGGAAAGAATCGGGGTGGTCCACTATGTAAGCTATGGCCGCGAGGTCTGCTGCCTGAGCGCCTAAGTGACCTGGCAATTTTAATGCAATCTCCTCAAAAGCGCGACCCTGCGCGTCCTCAACATATATGCCGCATCCAGTGATACGCTCACCATCTAAAACTGTGGATGAACCGTCCATGTATATTTTCAGTGGGCCACACGTGTCTGTGTGTTGGGGGCTTTGTCTTGGGTTCCCTATCTTCCTGGGGGGTGTCTTCGCTATGAAGGGTCCTGTGTTGTGTAGGGGTGCTACAATTTCGCATTCATGGGGCTGTCCTGGATATTGGAGGTTGTCGGCTAAAAAGGTGTGTGTCCTGGTCCGTTTTACCGTAATGTCCCGTCCTTGTAAAAGTAGTCCACCTAATCTGGCTAACTGAACCGTCCTTCAGTCGACCGTCTAGGAGTAACTGTGTGGAGGTGTGCTCGGTCAAAATGGTGATGGGGTTGAGTCCGGTAATGTAGGAAAAGTATTGATCTGCCCAGAAAACTGCTAGGAGGTGCCTCTCGCAGGCTGTGAATCCTTGTTCTACTGGGTCTAAAAGTCTTGAGGCATAAGCCACGGGTCGTAGCTGCTCGTGCCGTTCCTGGAGTAGTACGGCCGAGAGGGTCAGATCAGTGCTCGCTACCTCTATTGCATAGGGGGAGAGTTGGTCTGGGACTTGTAGCGCGGGTGCTGCGCTAAGGGCTTTCTTTAACTCTTCCACAGCCTCTGTATGCTGCGGAAGCCATTCCCAAGGTGCTCCTTTCTTAAGGAGGTCTGAAAGTGGGGCTGCGTTTGTCGCGAAGCCAGCGATATGGTTCCGACAGTACCCAACCAGTCCTAAAAACGACCGGAGGGCTGAAGCATTCTGGGGAAGGGGCAATTTGACAATCGAATCAATATTTTTGAATTCGATCTCGCGTTTGCCGTGCGTGATGACTGTACCCAAATGCATCACTTTGTTTTCTAATATCTGGGCCTTTCTGGGGTTAACTTTACATCCGATCGATGTTAAAAGTTCCAGGAGCTCGGCCAGAAGCGTAATGTGCTCTGCCTTTGTGTCTGTCTGCAGTAATAGGTCGTCCACATACTGTACCAGACATTCGGGGCGGGAAAATTTTACTAAACCATTTGCCAGCTGTCGGTGGAAAATGGAGGGTGAATTTTGGAAGCCTTGTGGGAGGCCTGTCCACGTATACTGCTGTCCTTTGAATGTGAAGGCAAATTTGTACTGGCACGCCTTTGCCAATGGGATTGACCAGAAACCATTGCTAATGTCCAATACCGTGAAATATTTGGAGTGGAGTCCCTGTTTGAGCATGGTCTCGGGACTTGTTGCTACCGTGGGGGCTACTGCTGGGGTTACTTTGTTGAGCTCCCGATAATCAATGGTCAGACGCCATGATCCGTCGGGCTTTCTCACTGGCCAAATAGGAGCATTATTGGTTGAGGCTACTGTCCTAAGTACACCTTGCTCCAATAAGCTATCTATTACTTTCCCTATTTCTCCCTCTGCTTCTAGGGGAAATCTGTGCTGTTTCTGTGGTCGGGGGTCAGGTCCAGTAACTTGAACTTGTCCAGTCATTCTGCCGCAGTCGTGCCGGTGACTGGCAAATGCTGTCCTGTGTTTATTTAAAACTGCTCTCGCTTGTTTTTCCGTGCTTAGTGTAGTCAGGTCGAAAGAATAGTCGCCTACTGCGCTAATCCGATTAGCGTACTCTCCAACTGTGAGAGTAGTGGGTGCTCTGTCTGACCTTGCCATTCGCCAGGCACACTGGTTTACTGGGTCGAAGATTTACTAAAACGACGGGGTGTTTCGTAGAGATGATCCCTAGCTGAATTGCTACGGGGGCTTTAATGTGTCCCTGCTGTGAGTGTCCTGTAAAACCGCTAAGTGTGATGGTGGAGGTGGTCGGCCACGTGTCTGCCTGTGCCGTGGTGGTGGAATTAATTGTGGTGCGGGACCCTCCTGTGTCCCAAAGTAACTCTATGGGCTTCCCTCTAACCTTTCCTGTGACTACCGTTCTCCCGGATTGATCCCAAAGAGTGTCACAGACCAAAGTGGGTGAGCCCGAACACCGTCAGTCCGTTCCGTCCACATTCGTCTGTCCTGACTGTATTCCTATACTATGGATAGGCTTCGCTCTATTTCTGTTCAGAGTGCCTGTCTGCTGGCCTCTCTGTGATCTTTGGGGTGCATTGCATTCCTTTGCAAAATGTCCTAATTGGCCACAGTTGTAGCATTCGAGCGACTTCTGTGGAGGGCTGGTCTTACCTTCATTTACCCATGCGGGGCTTTGGTGTGCTCTCACTGCCTGAATGTCCGCTGCAGCCTGAGCTTCATCTGGGGTCTTTATTTTAATTTTGCCCTGAACCGATTGTTCCCAAGCGCGGGACAATCTTTTCAGAACCAATTTCTTGTTATGGGCCTCTTCTGAGGGGTCATAGCTATTGCAAGCACTCTGTCCTGCATCTGTGGCATGGGAGATTATGGTGCGCGTCCATTTGACCATATTGTCACGGTTCAAATGCGCTCTATTTAACTCGCCGAAAACTGCGGTGAAATGGATCCACAGCCTTCCTGCAAATGCTGTGGGATGCTCTGTCCTCTTTTGTCGGCACTTATTTAGTCCTTCGACTGGGTCTCCTCTATTGTATCCTATTGCATCTAAAATGGCGGTGTTCATTTCATCTAGGGTGCCTCCGCCAACGTTCTGCGGGTCGGGGAGGGCTGCTACTACAGACGGGTCTAAGCTCAGAACCGTGAGCTTAACCTGTTCTCTCTCGTCCAGGCCGTACATGGTCGCCTGTTGTTTCACTTTCGCGCGAAAAATTGGTGGGGTCTGCGGTGGGGAGAAACGGAGTGATTTTCTCACACACGTCCCTGAGTTGGGTTACAGTTAAGGGGTGGTGTAGGTGATATCGGGTGCGCCTACTGTGGTCGCTTTCCTTTGGGTGGTGACTGGATTCATAGGTGCGGTAGCTATTTGATCTGTGGGGGGTTGGGGTGCTTTCCTTTTCTGCTGCGCTGCTGGCGCACATGTTCCTTGAACATAGCGCTGCGCTGTCTCACTCAGTTCCTGCCAGTCTGGCGCATTCTCCTCATCTGGCTGTGTTCCAAAAGTACTTTGGAACCCATTCTGTACGGAAAGCAGAGATTGCAGCTCCGCAATCTGCTTCCTACACTTGGCATGATCCACTGTGCTTTGTCTTTGTTCTGTGGTGGCAGCATGGAGTGCTCTTAAAGCTGCCTTAAGGTCAGAGCATTGCCTCTGCAAAGCCTCTACCTGCTTCTCTGATTCCTCTCTTATCAGGACGGCACGTTGCACGTCTTGATAGGCTTTTTAATACTGGGTCTGGGAACTGCTCAGATGGGCTAGACATGACATGGGCAGCAGGGTAGCATGGTGGTTAGCATAAATGCTTCACAGCTCCAGTCTCCCAGGTTCGATTCCCGGCTGGGTCACTGTCTGTGTGGAGTCTGCACGTCCTCCCCCTGTGTGCGTGGGTTTCCTCCGGGTGCTTCGGTTTCCTCCCACAGTCCAAAGATGTGCGGGTTAGGTGGATTGGCCATGCTAAATTGCCCGTAGTGTCCTAATAAAAGTAAGGTTAAGGGGGGGTTGTTGGGTTACAGGTGTAGGGTGCATACGTGGGTTTGAGTAGGGTGATCATGGCTCGGCACAACATTGAGGGCCGAAGGGCCTGTTCTGTGCTGTACTGTTCTATGTTCTATGTTCTATAACTGATGTGCCCTCTTGGCATCATCCACCTCTCTACCCTTCTCTGCCAGCTTCCCTCTTTGTTCTAAGTTTTCCTTCTCGATGTCCCTGACATCCACTTTGCTCATCCTATTTCTCTCTTCTAACTCTGTTCGGAGCGTCTGAACGACGTCCTCAGTGCCTCGCAACTGTGCCAAACAGGACACGATTGCCATCGGCTTGCGTGATTTACCAAGATTTTTCTTATGAATTTGAGAGAGGTTCTCCCACCAAGTATGTCCTATACTTCCAGGACCTGTCTCCCCATTCATACAGAACTCGTTCCAAAGGGGCGATCCCTTTCCTTTCAGATAATTGCGGAGTTCCAGCTCCCACACGGGACACTGACCTACTTGGCTACTGCTGGTAGCTGCGACCACAAACCGTTCTGGGTTCATGAGGCGTTCCATTGCCTGCATGGCCATTTTCTCTTTCTCTCTTAATTTAGGACCGGGGGTGTTGAGGTAATGTTTTACAAGACGGGTAAGGCTTTCGCTATGTTCCCCTCACAAAACCCCCGACAGTTTGTCGCAACAAAAAGCTCTCAGGTTAACCTTACAACCCTGTTCGTACGCATGCACAAAACACACTTCCGAATTATCTTTATTGGTTTGAACACCTTGAATACTTGTGATTTTTCCTTTTTCTCAATTGGATTTCCAAATCACATTTCTGTGTCCTCGACGGAGTGGGGGTGCCACTTGTCACCGCGTCCCATCAGGATGTCGCCACTAAATGTTGCTCGTTTTACTGGAGTGCGATTAACACGCCTCCGTTTAAAGGCCGTGTGCTTAACACTACTATGGCTCTGCATGTGTAATTATGCTCGGAGTCGCCAGGTGCCGTATTGAGACACCGTCACAAGTATATCAAGGTCAGGTTCAAAGTAATAAATCCATACACCGATTAGTAAGTCCAAACGATTGGTGTTTATTATAACAAATATAATAAATACACATGCATACGCTAAAGAGACTAACTTACTTCTAATACTAAACAACTAAATACTTATCTAGACAGGAACAGGCAAGGTCAGGGAGCAAGGCCTTCGTCCCGTTCTTGGTCTGTAACTTTCTGATTCGGCAAAGTTGTCAAGGGCTAGCAAGGTCTGGATCACGTAGCGATCGTTGTGTTGGCACTTACAGTTCGATGGCTGATGCTCAACGGCCGGTGATGAAACTGGAGTCAGGATGCGATGTAACAGATCTGGGCCGGAGTCTGGAAGCAACAGCAGATCTGGGCCGGAGCAAAAACAGACCGAACCATGTGTGGGACCTACTCTTATAGGTCCCAGGAGGTTCAGGCCCCCTTGGGGCGGCTCCCTCATCGATTGGGTCTTTCCCAATCGATATCTTTCAAACTCCCCAATCCTAGGGTCGTTCCTCGATGGGTGGGGCGGTCCCTACGGCTCTTTGTGTTGGTTGCTTTGGCGCCATTCTGTCTGGGCGTCTATGGAAAAGTATCCATCGATACTTAAATGTTTCTATTGTCCGGGGTCTGGATCTGGATCACCTCATTACTATGCAGATCTGTTTCCCATTTGCACCTTTGGCTGAAACTCTGCACCTGGCTAGAAACTGGTTTCTGTACGTGCAAAATGCAAAACAGTCTTTTGCAAGCTGTGTGTCCTCACTATGACTGTTTTTCCCTGCAATCTTAGCAGTTCTCCATTTTGTAGCCCAGTGTCCATCTTAGATGGCTACAACCTGGGAGTCCAAGGGGTGAGAAAGGCCGATGTCTTTGCCTTTGCCTCCGATAGGCACCTGGTAGACGGACTTCACTTGGGTGGAGGGACTGAGAGCCACCAAAATCAGGGGTGTGGGCCAGTGACCTGGCAGAAATCCTGAGGTTCCAACAAATTAATTAGGACTTGAGAGGGTCGGTCGATGAGTTTGTCCGTAGGTGGAAGTTGTTTATCATCTTCTTAAAGTAGGATTGCGGTGCCAGCAGAGGGAAATTTGTGTGTGGGGGAGGGTGTCGGGGTAAATAAAGGGGTTAAAATGATGAAGCAGGTTGGGAATAAGGGGACAGGGATTTGGGTGCTGATTAGCTACTTATTTATTCGAAATTTCCGGTTTGTTCTTGATCTTGTTTGTGCATTTTTTGCTCGTACAAATTTCATAATTAAAACATACTTTTTTTTAATGGTTGTGCATGTGGGTGTGTGCGAGACCATGTGTATTTAAGAGCCCAACTATGAATGTCTGTTTTTGTGTGCGTGATTAGGTTTTTTATTTTTCCGTTGTGTACTTTTCCTCCCTGTGTGTTTGTATATGACTGTGTATCTGAGAGAGAGAGACAGAGGGATGAACATGTGTAAGGGTAATGCTGTGTGGGTCCGCATGATTCTGAGAGTGTGTGCGTATTTTGTGTGTCTGTGTCAGAGCGTTTATCTGTCTGTGTGTGCCTATGCACATCTTAGCATATTGAAATATTAGTGTTTGTGCAAGGGTTTTTATTTATGTTCATGTTTGTACGTGTGTGCCTGTGTGTAGAACGCTGATTTATGTGATCAATTTCCAAGACGGCGTGGTATGTGACTTGAAGAGGACGACGAGAGGCTGGGGTTCCCAGGTATCTGCTGCTCTTGCACTTCTCGATGGTAATTATCGGAAGCGTGGAAGGTCAGGAACCTTGGCGGGTTACTACAGTGCATCTTGTAGATGGGACACACGGAAGCCACTGGTCGTTGGTGCTTAATCGATTGAATGTTTATGGAAGGGGGAGCAATGAAGCAAGCTGCTTTGTGCTGGATGGTATAGAGGTTTTCAGTGCTATTTAAGCTGGACTCATCCAGGTAATTGGAGACTATTCCATAACATTCCTCATTGTGTTTTGTAAATGATGAGCAGGCTTTGGGGAGCGTATTATTCCTAGCCTTTGTCTTGCTCTGGTAACTATAGAATTAAAATGGCTAAATCAGTTCAGTTTTTAATCAATAGTAAGCCCCAGGATTTTTATTGTGTGTGTGTGTGTGGGGGGGGGTGGGGGGGGGGAGGGGGGGGGGGGGGGTACGAGATGTGCTCAGCAATGGAAATGCCATTGAATGTCAAGGGAAAAAGGTTAGATTCTCTTGTAAGAAAATATCTTGTCCAGCACTTGTGTGGTGAGAATGTAACTTCCACTTGTCAGCCCAACCCTGGTTACTGTCCATGTCTTACTGCATTCAGGCAGGGGCGGCTTCATTACTTGAGGAGTGGCGAATGATGCTGAACACTGTGCAGTCACCTGCGAACCTCCCACGACTGATTTTATGACAGAAGGAGATTATTGATGAAACATCTGAACATGACGAGGCCTAGGAGACTTCTCTGAAGGACTCATGCAGTGATGTCCAGAACGGAAGTGGTTAAGTTACAACCACCACAGTCTTTTTACAAAGTATAGCTTCAAACTGCGGAGGGATTCCTCGCTGATTCCCACAGATTACTTGATGCCATATTCGGTTAAGTGCTGCGTTGATGTCAAGGTCATCCACTCTCACCTCACCACTGGCATTCAGCTCATTTGCCCATATTCGAACAAAGACTGTAATGAGGTCAGGAGCAGAGTGACCCTAGTGGAATCCAAACTAAACATTCATGACATGGTTATTATGGAGTAAGTACTTGAAAGCTAAGAATGTTAACTCATTCCTTCGCATTTCTCAAGTAAACTGATGGGGAAGAAATGGCTGGGTAGTATTTTTCCTCTTTCGCCTGCACAGGGCACATGTGGGAGATTTTCCACATATCCGGGTAAATGCCAGTGTTGTAGCTGTACTGGAACAGTTTGACTCCGGGTGCGGCAAGTTCTGAATAGAAGTCTTCTGGACGACGGTCGTAATACTTTCAGAGCCCATAGCCTTTGCAGTATCTAGTGCCTTCAGACGTTTCTTGATATCAGGTGGTGTCACTCTCATTGGTTGAAGACTAATATCGATGATGCTGGGACCTCCGGGGAGACCTAGATAGATCATCCACACAACACTTCGTGTCTGTGTCAGCCTTACCTTTTGCAAAGATGTGCTGGAATCCTCCATCATTGAAGATTGGGATATTTGTAAGCTTGCTCTTCCAGTGATTTTTTTTATTGCTGACACCATTCGCGGCTGGATGTGACAAGACTTCAGATATTCGACCTGATGGGTCCGTTTTTGAAAAGCTTCATTATACATATTACTTGCTGCTTTTTGGTTACACGCAGTCCTCTATCGTGGCTTCTATAGGCTGAAAATTAATTTATTGGTATTGCTGTTATTGCTCCCAGCATGCTTTACTGGTTTGTTTATTTAACCAAGGCTGATTCCGAGCTGAGTGGTAATGGTGGAGTGTGGGATATGCCGGGCCATAAATTGCAGATTGTGATCTGGTGAGATAGGCTCCGGGAGAGTTCGTCTGTGCGTGTGTTCAAATGTATTTGTGTGTGCATGTGTGTGTACTTGGTGTGCGTGAGTGTATGTGTCTACAGGTGATTCCTTTCATGTATAGATTTGTCCGTCAGAGTGTGCCTATGTCATGTTCATGTGTATGGGTATCGTGTGTGTGCATGTGTGAGTGTATGTGCGTGTTTATGTGTATGTGCGTTTGTATGTATATCGAGGTGCTGTGCTATGTGTGTGTCTATCTGAGCAATGCGCCTGTGCGTGTAGCTGTGTGTATGTGTATAGGCGTGCAAAAGTGTGTGTGTGATTTTGCATGTAAGTGCATGAGAGTGCCCGTGCCATTCTACCTGGTGTGTGCATATCTGTCTGTGTCCCTTTCTGTGTGTGTTTGTTTGTATGTGCGTGGACGATTATGTTTGATTTAATATGTTTGAAAGCATATTGTTTTGTGTTCGTGTCTGTGTGTATAGCGAGGTAGTTGTATATATTAAGGGGATTGAGGGTGATTTAGAGATGTGGATCAGAAATTGGCTAGTTGAAAGAAGACAGAGAGTGGTAGTTGATGGGAAATGTTCAGAATGGAGTTCAGTTACGAGTGGCGTACCACAAGGATCTGTTCTGGGGCCGTTGCTGTTTGTCATTTTTATAAATGACCTAGAGGAGGGCGCAGAAGGATGGGTGAGTAAATTTGCAGACAACACTAAAGTCGGTGGAGTTGTAGACAGTGCGGAAGGATGTTGCACGTTACAGAGGGACATAGATAAGCTGCAGACCTGGGCTGAGAGGTGTCAAATGGAGTTTAATGTGGAGAAGTGTGAGGTGATTCACTTTGGAAAGAATAACAGGAATGCGGAATATTTGGCTAATGGTAAAATTCTTGGTAGTGTGGATGAGCAGAGGGATCTCGGTGTCCATGTACATAGATCCCTGAAAGTTGCCACCCAGGTTGATAGGGTTGTGAAGAAGGCCTATGGTATGTTGGCCTTTATTGGTAGAGGGATTGAGTTCCGGAGCCATGAGGTCATGTTGCAGTTGTACAAAACTCTAGTACGGCCGCATTTGGAGTATTGCGTACAGTTCTGGTCGCCTCATTATAGGAAGGACGTGGAAGCTTTGGAACGGGTGCAGAGGAGATTTACCAGGATGTTGCCTGGTATGGAGGGAAAATCTTATGAGGAAAGGCTGATGGACTTGAGGTTGTTTTCGTTAGAGAGAAGAAGGTGAAGAGGTGACTTAATAGAGGCATACAAAATGATCAGAGGGTTAGATAGGGTGGACAGCGAGAGCCTTCTCCCGCGGATGGAGGTGGCTAGCACAAGGGGACATAGCCTTAAATTGAGGGGTAATAGATATAGGACAGAGGTCAGGTGGGTTTTTTACGCAAAGAGTGGTGAGGCCGTGGAATGCCCTACCTGCAACAGTAGTGAACTCGCCAACATGGAGGGCATTTAAAAATTTATTGGATAAGCATATGGATGATAAGGGCATAGTGTAGGTTAGATGGCCTTTAGTTTTTTTTCCATGTCGGTGCAACATCGAGGGCCGAAGGGCCTGTACTGCGCTGTATCGTTCTATGTTCTATGTTCTATATTATTGTGTCTGTCTCCATGTGCACAGTTGTGTGTGTATATTTGTTTGTTGTCAACATTATTGCGTAAACGTGTATGTGCGAGTCTCTGTGTGTGGTGTGCTTTTGTTTATGTGTGCATACTTGTGCCCGTGTGAATTGGTGGTTTTGCATTTAGTGTTATGTGTCTGTGTGTGACTTTGCGTGTGAACACATGTATCCGCATCTGTTAGCATGTAGTTGCGAACAAATGCAGGTGAATGTAAGTGTGTGATTGTGTGAGTCTTTGCCTGTTTACGTTGTTTCTTCCTTCTCCTGTATTTGTGTGAGAGTGTGTATGTGCCTTTGCTTTTGTCAGTGTTTGAGTGTGGGTCAGTGCATTTGCGTGCATGTTGCATGATTGTGTTAGGAAGAGATTGTGAGCATGTGTGGCTGTGTTTTTGTATGCCAAAAAGTGACAAAGCATATGATTGTATGTTTTGATGTGTTCCACTAGTGTGTAAGCGCACATGTGTGTCTCGGTGCAAATGCTTTTTATTTTGTGTGTGCAAGGTTGCGTGCCTACATGCGAGTCTGTTTAGTTCGTGACAGTGGTTAGCACTGCTGCCTCTAAGCGCCAGGGACCCAAGTTCAATTCCGGGCAACTTTCTGTCTGGCGTTCGCACATTCTCCCCGTGTCTTTCTCCGGTTTCCTACCGCAATCCAATGATGTAGTTAGGTGGATTGTACATGCTATTCTGTCCCTTAATGTTCAAAGGGTAGGTAAAGTTATGGGGGAGGAGGCTTTAGGTAGAGTGCTGCCTCAGAGGGTCGGTTCAGACTCGAACGGCTGAGTGGCCTCCAATGCATGGTAGGGAATTTATAATTCTAATTTGTGTCCATCTGTGTGCATCAGTGCCTTTAGACGTGAGAGTGAATGTTTGTGCATATGCGTGAGTGCGAGAGTGAATCGTTTGAGGGAGAGTATGTGAGCGACTGCGCCTGAATGAGTGTGAAATATGTGCTTCCCTGGCGGCTGTGTGTGCAAGTTACTTCTGTGAGTGTAAATGTCAAGTTTAATTTGTATTTTTGTTGGGGGAAGTAATTGTGTGTGTGTGTGTTTATATGTTTGCCTGTACCTGTGTGTAGACACGTGTGTGTCGAACACTTTTTATTTTGCGTTTTGGTGTTTCTGTGAATATGTGCATGCACATCTGTATGAGTATGCGCCTCTGTGTACCTATGTGTTCGTCATTGTTTGTAAATGACTGCAATTGCATGTCAGAATGTCGGTTTGAATGTGTGCTTGCGTTAATTAATGTCTGGGCTGTATGGTGAAATAGTGGCTGCACTGCTGTCTAACTCTGCCGTCTTTGCTTGACTGTGAGGGGTTTCCACTTTTCCCACATGCCTGTGTCGATTTCCTCAAAGTGCTGCAGCTTTATCTCACTGTCTAAAGATGTACAGGTTAGGTAGATTGCCCACGCTAAATTGGACCTAAGTGTCCAGGGATATGCAGGTTAGGGGCGGCCATGAATTACGGGGATAAGGTGGCGGAGTGTGTTTGGCAGGGTGCTCTTTCAGAGGGCTACTGTGGACTCGATGGGCCGAGTGGCATATTTATGTACTGTAGTAGATCGGTGTATTTCTGGTTTGAGAGTATCTGTGTGTGCTGTGTGCATGAGCTTGTGCGTTCAATGGTTTGTATAATTGTGTTTATATTTGTGTTCTTACACAAATGCTTAGGCAAATGCTCAGGCAAATACATGTGTATCTGTACGTATGTGCGGGTGCTCGTGCATGTAGGTGAATGTATTTGTATTTGTATGTGCTTGTCCTTGTCTTTCCATATACCTCTGTGCATAACATCTGCATTTCAAAAATGTGCAAATGGCGATGAGCAAGTTTGTCTTTGTAAATGTAAGCGTTTCTTTGGGTTATTGTGCAAATCAATGTGTGTCCGTGAAAAATTCTTTGACTATACGAATGTTGGTGTGAGTCCAGATCCACGGCAATTTGGTTGCGTCTTAATTTACCCCCTGAAGGGCAATTTGGGATTGAAAGTCACTGCTTGCACACCTGCGAGGCCCACCTCGCATGGATGATTTTTTAAAAATGCACACAGTGACACAAGGCGACATAGGCACATATGCAGAGACACACAAGAACAGGCAAAAACAAAGTGAAGTGAAACAAAGTCACTTCATCGTCCTCGTGAACTCTTGCAAATACAAAATAATCACCATGCCTGTCTCTCCCTCTCACTCTACACACAGACAAACCCACGCTCACTTGCACAAAAGCAACACAGACAGAGGTACATGTTAACAAACACACTCACACAGAAACACACTGTCTCATTCATAGACACACATGCACAAAATTTCAGTCACAGAATGCACAGTGCTGTCACAAAGGTACACCCCCACACATATACTCATAAAGACTGTCCCGATTTACTCTCTCCGGCGCACACGCACGCACACAAAGGCACGCAAGCACACGCCCACATATGAACATAAAGAAAACTATAAATGCACACGAAACAGACACCACACATAAATGTCCCTGAAACACTCACGGCCGAAGGCCTTCACACATCCCAGAACAACTCACATTTTGACTAACTCACACAACTGCGCACACAAAGAGAGCACACAGACGCAACTACACACAATATCACACATACGCACTCACAACCAAACACACAAACATGCACTTACACACTCATGTCATTTCACAGTCATTCAAACACACAAACACACACTTACACAAACACATGTGAATTAACGAACCACATTTTCGCACGAAACAGACATGCAATCAAATCTCTCAAACACTCGGACATAATGCATCAACAATGCATACGCACAAACAACACAGAATATCACACATGAACGATCACACAGCAAATGTGTCGATAATTTCAAACATATACATTTTCAAACTCACATCGATATCTGTACCACAGGGAGTGTCAATGTCTGCCTGCCTGATTTCTGAGTTTGTTTTTAAAAAGATGAGTTTCTGTGAGGATTTGCGGCCGTAAGTAATATTTGCATCGTTGATGCATAGGGGCTGGTTTAGCTCACACGGCTAAATTGCTGGCTTTTAAAGCAGACCAAGCAGGCCAGCAGCACGGTTCGATTCCCGTACCAGCCTCCCCGGACAGGCGCCGGAATGTGGCGACTAGGGGTTTTTCACAGTAACTTCATTGATGCCTACTCGTGACAATAAGCGATTTTCATTTTCATTTCATTTCATTTCAGATGGGCGCTCGAGAGTTACAAGTTAGCTAGGAAGGACCTAAAGGGAGACCTTTATGTCCTAAGAGCCAGGAGGGGTCTTTGTCAGGTAGAATCAAGGATAATCCTAAAGCTTTCTATAAGTATGTCAGGAATAAAAGAATGACTAGAGTATGAGTAGGGCCAGTCAAGGACAGTAGTGGGAAGTTGTGCGTTGTGTCCAGGGGATTGGAGATGTGCTAACTGAATATTTTTCGTCAGTATTCACACAGGAAAAAGACAATTGTTGTCGAGGAGAATACTGAGAGACAGGCTACTTGGCTAGAAGGGCTTGAGGTTCATAAGGAGGAGTTGTCATCAATCCTGGAATATGTGAAAATAGATAAGTCGCCTGGGCCGGATGAGATTTAACCTAGGATTCTCTGGGTAGCTAGGGAGCAGATTGTTGAACCTTTGGCTTTGATCTTTATGTCGTCATTGTCTACAGGAATAGATTGGAGGATTGCAAATGTCCCCTTGTTCAAGAAAGGGAGGAGAGACAACCCCGGTAACTATAGACCAGTGACCCTTACTTCTGTCGTTGGCAAATTCTTTGAA
This sequence comes from Scyliorhinus canicula, assembly GCF_902713615.1. Classification (NCBI taxonomy): domain Eukaryota; kingdom Metazoa; phylum Chordata; class Chondrichthyes; order Carcharhiniformes; family Scyliorhinidae; genus Scyliorhinus; species Scyliorhinus canicula. The sequence goes on from NC_052166.1 coordinate 8,677,341, forward strand.
AGTTTTATAATGATCGAAAAAGGAATAATTTGATCAGGGATAGTCAACACGGTTTTGTGAAGGGTAGGTCGTGCCTCACAAACATTATTGAGTTCTTTGAGAAGGTGACCAAACAGGTGCACGAGGGTAAAGCAGTTGATGTGGTGTATATGGATTTCAGTAAAGCGTTTGACGAGGTTCCCCATGGTAGGCTATTGCAGAAAATACGTTGGCATGCGATTCAGGGTGATTTAGCAATTTGGATCAGAAATTGGGAAGCTGGAAGAAGGCAGAGCGTGGTGGTTGATGGGAAATGTTCAGCCTGGAGTTCAGTTACTAGTGGTGTACCACAAGAAACTGTTTTGGGGCCACTGCTGTTTGTCATTTTTACAAATGACCTGGAGGAGGGCGTAGAAGAATGGGTGAGTAAATTTGCAGATGACACTAAAGCCGGTGGAGTTGTGGACAGTGCGGAAGGATGTTGCAGGTTACAGAGGGACATAGATAAGCAGCAGAGTGGGGCTGAGAGGTGGCAAATGGAGTTTAACGCTTAAAAGTGTGAGGTGATTCAGTTTGGAAGGAGCAACGGGAATACAGACTACTTGGCTAATGGTAAGATTCTTGGGAATGTGGATGAGTAGAGAGATCTCGGTTTCTATGTACATAGATCCCTGAAGGTTGCCTCCCAGGTTGAGAAGAAGGTTAAGGGTTTTTGACGAGGGTTGTTAAGAAGGCGTAGGGTGTGTTAGCTTTTATTGTTAGAGGGATTGAGTTTCGGAGCCATGAGGTCATGTTGAAGATGTACAAAACTCTGGTGTGTCCGCATTTGGGATATAGCGTGCAGTTCTGGTCACCACAATATAGGAAGGATGTGGAAGCATTGTAAAGGGTGCAGACGAGATCTACCAGGATGTTCCCTGGCATGGAGGGAAGATCTTACGAGGAGAATCTGAGGGACTTAAGGATGTTTTCGTTGGAGAGAAGAAGGTTAAGATGTGACTTAATTGAGGCATACAAGATGATCAGAGGATTTGATATGGTCGGCAGTAAGAGCCCTTTTCCTCGGATGGTTATGGCTAGCAGGAGGGGACATATTCAAGAAAGGGAGGAATAGCTTTAAATTGAGGAGAGATAGATATAGGACAGATGTCAGAGGTAGGTTCTTTACTCAGAGAGTAGTAACGGCATGGAATGCCCTGCCGACAACATTAGTGGACTCGCGAACATTAAGGGCATTTAAATGGTCATTGGATAAACATATGGATGATGAGGGAATAGTGTAGATAGGCTATAGATTGGTTTCACAGGTCGGCGCAACATCGAGGGCCGAAGGGTCTGTACTGCGCTGTAATGTTCTATGTTCTATGAACCTTGTTCTTCACCTGAGGAGGATGGAACCTCAGGATAAATCAACCCCATTCAGTTCTCAAAGGGGAGAAAAGTATCCTGTCCTTTGAGACGGAGGCTGCATTTACCGTTCAGTACCCCACAGGACACCGTGGTCCTTTTAACAATGTGAACAACGTCTTAATAAATATGATCCATTTTCCCCTAGTGTGATGTATTATTTAATTATCGACTTTCTTTCGTCACAGTTAACGTAGTCACGATTGTGATCTTGTATCGTGGAAAATGTGGTCTCTCTAAATGTATCACTTATTACCTGCTGGCCATGGCAGTGGCAGATCTACTGGTCCTTGTTCTTGACCTGATATTGAGACACATTCCGATTGTTTATCAGGAACAGTTTTATTTTCTGGCTTCTATCCCCGTGTGTAATATCCACGCCGTCCTGCTTTATGCAGCAACTGACTGTTCTGTTTGGTTCACCGTCACATTCACGTTTGATCGATTTGTCGCCATTTGTTGCCCAAAGCTGAAAACTAACTATTGCAATGAGAAAAAAGCTACTGTTGTGCTTGGAATAGTGACTGTACTGAGCTCCTTAAAAAACATTTTCTGGTATTTTATGTTGACAGGTCGCTACTGGCTGGTTAACAGTCCCTGGTTTTGTAATTCACAATTCCGTGTCAGGTTCTCATCCTTTTGGGTTACCATCGAGTTCCTCCACTATATGCTAAATCCATGCCTCCCATTTGTCCTAATTGTTGTATTGAATGTTTTCACAATCAGGAATATTTTATTGAGCAGCAGAGCCCGCAAGAGACTTCGGTCTCCTAAAGTTGGGAAAAATCCCAGAGACCCAGAAATGGAAAGCCGAAGAAAATCCATAATTTTACTGTTGGTGATCTCCTCCAATCTCATCATTTTATGGTCACTGATAATGATATATTATATATGGGACCGATTGCATACTTTGGGAAATAGTTCTATTTGGTTAGAAAGTTATATTATGGAGTTGGGCTTCATGTTGCAAATCGGCAGTTGCTGCACAAACACTATTATTTATGCCGTGACACAGGCTAAATTCAGAGAGGAGTGGAAAAAGGTGCTTAAATTTCCACTTATTCCAATACTTCAGTTCATGAAACGATGAGAACAAGTGACCCAATTATAATTTATTTCCCAAATTTTCTCATTTCTTTTTACACATTTCGAGCAGTTGGAGTGGCCTCTCACAGGGGAAACATATTTTCTATAACACTCTGATCAATGTTGGGACAGAATTTCCAAACTTAAACTATCACATCTAATCTGGCGACTGCATATTTCCCAACCTCCTAATATTAATCGGATAGAAAACTTCCATCCTTCACACACGATAGGGAAATATAATATACTGCAATGAGTGCGGTAGTGGTGGGTATAATGGTGGGTTTGAGAGGATGTAAAGGTCACAAAGATTTATTGAGGTAAGGGATGTGGCGAACAGAGGCAAAATACACAATCCACCAGTGGAATTCAGAGCTGAATTGTCATGGTAGTGGGGTTTAATTTCACGACAGCGCCCTGTAAAGCCAAACAGGAGGGGTATTGGACACGATAGTACCAACGGGGCAGACCAGAAGTGAAAGGTCGACAGTGCGAAGGAAAGGCAAAATGACAGGTACAGAGAGCCATGGGGTGGGATGAAAAGCCGGATAGTGAGATGTACTTAAATGGAGCGTAGGAGAAAGGAAGAGACGAGGAGGGAGAGAGGCGGGGAGGAAGAGTGATTGATCTCGCGAGACAGAGACACAGAGAGAAATAAAAAGACAGAGAGGCAAAGCCAGATGCGACCATGGAAACGAACAGAGACAAAGCGGGAATAAACAACTTGAACTGGAGGAAGCCAAAATTGCAGAAATGAGAAGGAGCTGGCGGAGGTGGACTGGCGAAGATTTGTTGAAGTCAGCCATTGAGGAGCACTGAAGCAAGAGAGCATAAATGGACAAAGTAGACACCTCCCCTCCAAAAATAATGCACTGTCAAATTTAGACCACCTTTTCATCTGGAGGAATACAGGGGGAAATCAAACAGAACGTGAATGCGCCCGTTCGGCTTAAGGAAATAAAGCACTGCAGATAACCTAGACGAATAACGGAAGAGCAGAGACGAAATCAAGAAGGAAATATTTGCCTCAGTGCTTACGAAGAAATCGATCGTGCAGTTAAAGTAATCCAGGATAAACACTGTGAGATATTGGATAGGGTAATCATAAAGAAAGAGGAAGTACGCCAACCATTGGAATATTTTAAAGTTGATGTGTCCCAACACCAGCTGTAGTTTTTCCGAAACTACTCAAGGAGGTCGGGCAGGAGATAATAGTTGCTCTGAGGATGATTTTCCAATCATCATTGGAAACGGGGATGTGCCAGAATACAGGAGGAATGCAAACGTTGTTCTATTCTTTAAAAAGGGACCAAAAGAAATGCCAAACAGTTATAAGTCTTTTCGTCATGCATCAGTAGTGAGCAAATGAGCAACATCAATCCCGAGAGAGGGTCAATTTTGATTTCGAAAGGCTTGAACTAGTCAGGGAGAGTTATATAGATTTATTAAAGGAAGGTGCTGTCTCACAAATTTGCCTGAATTCTTCGAGGAAGAGACCAAGAGCGTTGGTGAAGGCAGTGCAGTGGATGATGTTCACATCGATTTTAGCAAGGCGTTTGCTAAGTCCCAAATGGAGATTGATCAGGAAAGTGAAGGTCCCTGGGATACGAGGAAATGTGGCAAACTGGATAAAAAGTTGGCTTCATGACAGGAAACCAAGGTCAATGGCTGACCTTGGAATTAAAAAGTTGTTTCAAGCGATGTTCCACACGGATCGGTGTTCGGACCATTGCTGTTTATGTTATATATTACTGATTTGGAAGTGAACATGGGCAGCACGATTTTCGGGCGACACAACGTGTGGCCGAGTGGTGGACAGTGCAGATGATTGCTCTAATCTCCAAAATGATACAGACGGATTGGAATAGTGGGAAATAAAGTGGAAGATATAATTTTACACAGAGAAGTGAGAGGTCATGCACTTAGAGAGGTCAAACAGTTTAGGGAGCACAAAACAAATGGGGATATAGCAAGAGGAATAGATGAAGTGAGAGATCTCGGTGTACAAGTAAACAGGTCCCTAAAGGCAGCAGCTCAAGTAGTCAAGGGTGTCAAGTAAATGCTCTCCTCATTGGTAGACGTATCGAATATGAAAAAAAGGAAAATCGCTTATTGTCACAAGTAGGCTTCAAATAAAGTTACTGTGAAAAGTCCCAAGTCGCCACATTCCGGCACCTGTTCGGGGAGGTAAAGATATAATGTTGGAAGTGCATAAAGCACTTGGGAGGCCACAAATGGAGTATTATGTGAAGTCCTAATCGCCACATTACAGAAAGGACATTATTGCTCTAGAAAAATGCAGCTATGAGGAGAGACTGGATAAATTGGGGATATTTTATCCAGGATCAAAGAAGGCTGAGGGGGGTGACTTAATTGAGATGTGCAGCATTATGAACGGAAGAGATAGAGCAGATATGATAAAATTCTTTACCATGATGCAAAATTCTAGAACCAGGGGACATTAATTCAAGAGAAGTAGTATGAAGAAATGAATGAAAATTACTTATTTCCACAAGTAGGCTTCAATGAAGTTACTGTGAAAAGCTCCTAGTCGCCACATTCCGGCGTCTGTTTAGGGAGGCTGGCACAGGAATTGAACCGTGCTGCTGGCCTGCCTTGGTCTGCTTCAAAAGCCAGCAATTTAGCACAGTGTGCTAAACCAGCTCCAGTAGTAAACCAGTAGAGGGAATAGAGGGAACACAAGGAAGAAATGCTTATGCAGAGGTTTTGGGGGGCCTGAAATTCGCTGCCCTAGTTGCTGGTGGAGAATCTGGATCTGCGCCTTCAGTGCTCTATGTTACAGGGCTATGGAGCTGGTGCAGAAAGATGGGATGAGAGAGTGCACGTGGGTGTTCTTGGGCTGGCATGGACAAGATGGGTTGAAGATCCTCCTTCTATACTGTAACATTTCTATGATTCTATGACCTCAGATACACAGTGCTGATGAAAGATCAGAGAGTGAGATAGTGGGAAAGAAGAAATACACAAATGATAAACACTGGAAGAAAAACTGATGAGAGGGACAGGGTGCGGGGAAGCAAGAAGAATGGGGAAACAAGGAGGCAGGGAGAAAAGGTGAGACAGGTGGAGTGAGGGCGAGTAAAAGAGAAAGTTAAAGAGAACGAGCGAAAAAGAGAGAGAAAAGTGGAGAGCGAAAAAGAGAGAAACAGAAGGATAGAAATAGCAAAAGGAAGACAAATAGAAAAATGACTGAGGATGTGACAGACTAGCAATGAGTCATTGAGAGACAAAGACAAAAAGTGAGAGAGAGTGAGACACCGAATGAGAGATTTAGAGAGAAATAGTGAGGCAGCGAGAAAGAGATAAATAAAGGGGTAGAGGGGGCCGTGAAAGAGATACTCAGAAAGGTCGTGCAGAGAAAGAGAAAGTAGGAAAGGGTTAGAGAGAAGAAAGAGAATTACACAATTTGAACGGTACAGAAGGCCATTTACCCAGCGGGCCTGCATAGGCTCTCCAGATGAGCAGAATGACGCAGTACCATCCTCCTCCCTTTCCCCACTCATCTCACCTTGTTTTATTCAGATTACCATCTGCTTACCTCTTTAAAACATCGATTAACACTGCCTTCCGCAAATAGTTCAAAGTGTTCAGTGAATTGACATTTACATGTCTTTAATTGCAGAAGCAATTAATATTTTGATGCACAAAAGGACATTTCCACTCCATGTTCCCATCTTGAACATTATTTACATGTCCTTCTTACAGTTAAATAAGGATATCTACAAAGACGTGAGGGAGGAGATGGCCAGAGTTGATTCGAAAATGGGCCCAGCAGGGGAGACAGTGGATCAGCAATGCCGGGAATCTTGAATGGTTATTCGGGAATCACAACTGAAATTCATCCCATGGAGGAGGCTTCATGCGAATGGGAAGGCAGAACATCTATAGCTGACGAGGGAAGGCAAAGACAGCATAAACGCTAATGAAAAAGCACATAAAGTAGCGAGGATTAGTGGGAAGCCAGAGGAAGCCTTGAAAAGCGAGCAGAGGACAACAAAAAAGCAATAAGGGGGGAGGAGATTAAATATGAGTGCTAGCCAGCTAGTAATATAAAGCAAGATAGGAAGAGTTGTTTCAATATATAAAATGTAAGATGGAGGCAAAAATAGACTTTGGGCAACTGGAGAATGTAGCTGGAGAAGTAATAATAGGAAACAAAGAAACGGCAGAGGAACTGAATAGTTACTTTAGATCAGTCTTTACGGTGGAAGGCACCAGTTGGATGCCAGAGCTCCAGATGAACCAGGGACCAGAAGTGAGTGCAATGGCCATTGCTAAGGAGAATGTTCTGACAAAACTGAAAGGTCTGAAGGTGGATAAATTACCTAGTTCGGGTGAAGAACGCCTCAGAGTTCTAAAATGGATAGTTCAGGAGGTTGTGAAGGCTTTGGTTGTGACCTTTCAGGAATCATTAGAGGCAGGAAGGATCCCAGAGGAATGATAAGTGTCAAATGTAACCGCTTTTTAAGAAGGGAGGGAGGCAGACGTTCTTCAGCGACAGGGTGGTGAATCTGTGGAACTCTTTGCCGCAGAAGGCTGTGGAGGCCACATCACCGAGCATCTTTAAGACAGAGCTCGATAAGTTTTGACCAATAAGGGGATCGGGGGTTATGGCGAGAAGGTAGGAGAATAGGGATGAGAAAAATATCAGCCATGATTAATTGGCGGAACAGACTTTATGGACCCAGTGGCCTAATTCTGTTACTGTGACTTATTGTCATATGTTTCTTTTCCCCCTCTGTAAAAGATTCTTCTTCAAAGTGCCTATGCTTTCAAATTCGCTCATCAGGAAACTCAGATTAAAAATAAATTCAGGACCCCAACATTCTCCTTTATTGCCGCCCGTATGAAAGGGTGGTTTGTTGGAGATGATCTTTGCGTTCAGTTCGCTGGAGGTTATTACACAAAACGTGGTTGGCAGGGGAAGAGTGCGATAGTCTGATTCGCAACATTAATCCACGTTTGTTAAATGGTCCCAGATAGCCCTGCTCCAGTGACAAAGCCATTCAGCGGTTACAACAATACCCTAACACGAACTACAAGGAACGAAATGGCCGTGTGCACAGTTAACACTTTCCGAAATTGACAAGCTTGTTCGTAATTTAAACACAATTCTATCATCTCTGATTCAACGGACATTATTGGCAATGATTTGAATCAGCAGAGTCACAATTCACCCGTCAAGTGGGCTGAATGGGAACCACTTTGCTGCAATTTGAGAGGCAGGACAAAGAGCATTAGAAAGCAGGTGAATGGAGAGATGATCCAATTCTCCATTCAGGTCTCGGACCCAGAGGAGGAATAGTGTAAGAAAAGTAGCAGAACGTTTCGAACACCGGAATCACATGAACAGCCGTAGGGATAATATTCGGTTCACGTTTTTGTGTTACTGTTCGTTTGTATTATAATTACACCATTCCTCAGTGTGAACCGACTCACAGGAATTAATTGATGTCTGCCTTCAGAGGCAGGCTCTGGCTGCCGTCGCATGTTTATGGGCCAGGGTTTAGAGAACCCCAAAGTGTATCATGGAGTTCACCTGATCCACAAATTTTAATGGATTGTGGTATGGGGCACAAACGGCCCACTCTAAAGGTGTGGTACAGGAGAAATAGAACAGAAATGGAAATGTACTTTTTTAAGCAACACAATGTCTATTCGATTAACCTTTTTAAAACATACAGTGAACATCTTTGCAACCATTAATTCAAATACAATCCGCGTAGAATACAACACTAAGTAATCCTTATTAAATTCCCAACAACTTCCAGAAGACAAAAGACACTTTTAACACATAGATCAGGTTTTAGAGACAAGGAACCCCCCCCCCCCCCCCCGACAGGCCGGACGGCGGAGGAGGAGAAGCGGCAGCGGCAGCGGAGGAGCGGAAGCGGCAGCGGAGGAGGAGCGGCGGCGGAGGAGGAGCGGCGGCGGCGGAGAGGCGGCGGCGGCGGCAGAGGAGCGGCGGCGGCAGAGGAGCGGCGGCGGAGGAGAGGCAGCGGCGGCGACAGGGGGGCCCAGCAGCGGCAGGTCCAACCCCTCTCCCTCCCCCCCTACGCGGGCCAGGAGCGGTGCGGCAGCGGCGGGCCCTCTTCTCTCTCCCCCCACCCCCCCCCCCCCCAGACGCGGGCCGGGAGCGGTGCGGCAGCGGCGGGCCCTCTTTTCTCCCCCCCCCCCAACCAGCAGCGGGGACCCCCCCCCCAAACCAGCAGCGGGGACACCACCCAACCAGCAGCGGGGACCCCCCCAACCAGCAGCGGGGACCCCCCCAACCAGCAGCGGGGATCCCCCCAAACCAGCAGCGGGGACCCCCCCCCCCCCAACCAGCAGCGGGGACCCCCCCCCAACCAGCAGCGGGGACCCCCCCCCAACCAGCAGCGGGGACCCCCCCAACCAGCAGCGGGGACCCCCCAACCAGCAGCGGGGACCCCCCCCCAACCAGCAGCGGGGACCCCCCAACCAGCAGCGGGGCACCCCCCCCCCAACCAGCAGCGGGGACACCCCCCCCCCCCAACCAGCAGCGGGACACCCGCCCCAACCAGCAGCGGGGAACCCCCCCCAACCAGCAGCGGGGACACCCCCCCCCCTTACCAGCAGCGACCACCGGCCCACTCGCCCCTCCCCCCCCCCCAACTGCAGTGGCCACGACGTGGCAAGGACAAAGGGACTCTCTCTCTCTCTCTCCTGGGTGAGTGGGGAGAGAAAACAAAAGAAAAAAGAGACTTATATTTCTGTTCTTTTTAAAAAAAAACCCAAAAGAAAACTGGTAAAGAGAAAAGGGGTAAAATAAAGGGGTAAAGGAAAGAAGGGGGGAAATAACATTTTTATTAAAAAAAAATATATATATATATATATAATAATAAATAAAATAAAAATAGGGTGCAGAAAAGGGGGAAAAGAAGAACAAGGAGAGAAGAAAAGATGAAGGGGAAGGGGGAGAAAAAAATGCCAGAAGGGAGCCAAGAGAAAGGGGGCACCGGAAGTAGACGGGGCAAAGGGCAAGCCAGCTTGGGCGAACGAGTCAAAACGCGAAGCGGCGGGAAGGATGTATCGCCGCATCCAAAAGAGCTGGAAGGGCGGGCAACCTCTCCCCTGGGGTTAGAGGGGGGCGTGAATTGGAAGGAAGCCTTTGCCGAGGTGGTGAGGGAGCAGCTGCAGGCAATCAAGGCAGAGTTAAAAGCAGACGCAGAGGCCGCAGCACAGGCAGCAGTGACCAGGGCCATGTCAGGGGTGCAGCAGGCTCTGACCAGATTGGAGAAGAAAGTGGATGCCCAAGGGAAGATACTGGAAGCACAGGGGGCAACCATTAAAGAGCTGGAGAAGGCAGCGACTGACGTGAGCGACCGGGTCATGTCCCTGGAGAGGGAAATGGCGAAACTGAGTGCAACACAGGGGAGCCTGAAGGGCAGGGTAGACGACCAGGAGAACAGCTCGAGAAGGCAAAATATTAGGATAGTGGGCCTGCCAGAGGGGATCGAGGGTAGAAATCCCACAACATTCGTGGCTGCGATGCTGGGCTCCTTAGTGGGGCGGGAAACTTTTCCCACCCCACCGGAAATGGACAGAGCTCATCGGTTACAGCACCCGAAGCCCAAGGAAGGGGAAAAACCGAGAGCAGTTATAGCCAAACTGCACCGGTACCGGGATAGGGAGACAATCCTGCGCTGGGCCAAGGAGAATAGAGCCTGCAAATGGAACGGGCACGCCATCCGAATCTACGAGGATCTTGGAGCGAACATAGCTAAGAGACGGGCGGAGTTCAAAAGAGCGAAAGCAGCTCTCTACAAGAACAAAGTACGTTTTGGTATGCTGTACCCAGCAAAACTCTGGGTCACATACCAAAACAAGGAATATTTCTTTACAGCCCCTGCCGAGGCGAATAGATTCGTCGAGGAGCACGGGCTGGAAAAACGCCATGGGAAGTAGGGACGAGGGGCCCATGGCAAGGAGAAACGTCATGCCGACGGGGGGGGTGGGGAGGGGCGAGGCAAAGCCAGCCCCCTCCCCCCTGGCAGGAACACCCAGAACGAAAAACAACCCAATGCCCAAGGGCCCGCTCCAGGTAGGAGGCCAGGCCCCGGCACGAGGGAATGGGAGTACTGGAGAGGGGAGAGGAGAAGCGGGACAGCAACCTCCGAGAAGGGAGCCACTGTGCTAGCAGGAAAGCTAGCGACGGGGGCGCGCAACAGATCAGAGCCGCAGCGCACCCCCAACAGGGGGGAAGGCGCCAGGCAGGGGAGGGGGGGATCACCCATCAAAGGTGGGAGAGCAAATGGGGACAGGAATGGGGGAGAGAGGGGCAATGGAGGGGTATACAGGGGAGGGGGGAAAGGGATAGAACGGGGGGGGGGGCACTCGGGGGGCGAGAGACCAGGGAGGGGAAATGCAGGGACGAAGGGACAAAAGAGGCCAGAAAGGGAATAGGGCCACAAAGTGCCACAGACAAGGGCTCGAAACAGGGAACCGCTGCAAGCACCCACCCAGTACGGTCTGTGGGTGAAGGGGCCCCCCGGAGTGCAGGGGACTACCCGCGTGGCGGACACACAGTGGACGGCCATGGCGGGTGTCCCCGGGACAAGGGGGAACCCCGGAGCGCAGGGAGCCGACCGCATGGGGAGAGCAGTGATAGTGGACATCCTGGACGGCCCCCTAACAAAGGGAAACCCCAGAGGGCAGGGGTGCGTCTACCGGACAAATATGGTTAACCCCACAGGAGCAAGGGGGCAGAAGCCCCCCACCAGAATAGTCACCTGGAACGAAAGGGGACTTAACGGCCCAGTGAAGAGATCTAGAGTCCTCACCCACCTTAGAAACATGAGGGCCGACATAGTCTTCCTCCAAGAGACGCACCTGAGGGAGCAGGACCAACTGCGGGTAAGAAAGGGCTGGGTGGGACAAACCTATCATTCCTGTTATGGGGCAAGGGCCAGGGGGGTGGCGATCCTGATTGGCAAGAGGACAATGTTTAGGGCGACAAAGACGGTCACGGACTCAGGGGGACGGTATGTCATGGTCAGCGGGGCCCTGGATGGGGCGCCGGTAGTTCTAGTTAATGTGTACGCGCCCAACTGGGACGACACGAGCTTCATCCAAAAGACCATGGCAGAAATCCCGGACATAGCGACGCACCGACTAATCATGGGGGGGACTTCAACTGTGTACAGGACCCAAAGACGGACAGATCAAACCCCAGAACGGGGAAAACCTCAAACATGGCAAGGGAACTCAGTCACTATATGGAGCAGATGGGAGCAGTGGACCCCTGGAGATTCGCCCACCCGGGGGAGAAAGAATTCTCTTTCTTCTCCCCAGTACACAATGTTTACACCAGAATTGACTTCTTTGTGGTGGGTAAAACGGTGCTTCCAGGGATAGACAAGGTGGAATACTCCGCAATTGTGATATCAGACCACGCCCCACACTACATGGACGTGCGGCTGGAGACGGGAAGGGCCCAGCGCCCCACATGGAGGCTGGACGGTGCCTTACTAGCTGACAAGGTCTTCAGCGAAAGGATAGCGCGGGCCATAGCGGAATACACGGAGAACAACCAAAACGGGGAGGTCTCATCCTCCACGTTCTGGGAAGCGCTTAAGGCCGTACTAAGAGGGGAAATCATTGCCTCCAAAGCGCAAAGAGATAGGGAGGAAAGGGTGGCTAGGCAGAAGCTGGTCGACTCCATACTGGAGGTAGACCGTAAATACTCCGAGGCCCCGACCGTAGAGCTCCTGGCGGAGAGAAAAGAATTACAAAGGAACTTTGACCTGCTCTCCACCAGGAAAGCAGTACACCAACTCCGCCAGGCACGCGGGGCCCTGTACGAACACGGAGACAAAGCCAGCCGCCTGTTGGCACACCAGCTGAGAAAGCAGGCAGCCAGCAGGGAAATTGCGCAAATCAGAGGTACCAGAGGCACGTGGGAAACAGAACCAGAGAGGATTAACGAAACCTTCAATGCCTTCTACCAAGAGCTATACACCTCGGAGCCCCCAATGGGGAAGGCTGGGATGAACCGGTTTCTTGATGGACTGGACATACCAGTCGTGGGAGAGGGCAGAAAACGGGATCTGGAGCACCACTAGCACTGGGAGAGATCATGGAGAGCATTAGCTCCATGCAGACGGGGAAGGCGCCGGGACCGGATGGATTCCCGGCGGACTTCTACAAAAAATTCGCGACAGCGCTGGCCCCGCACCTGCGGGAGATGTTCACAGACTCGCTAGCTAGGGGCACACTGCCACCCACGTTAGCACAGACCTCAATCTCGCTGATACCTAAGAAAGACAAAGACCCAACGGAATGTGGGTCATACAGACCCATATCTCTGCTGAACGCAGACTCCAAAATACTGGCCAAAATCCTAGCCAAAAGGCTAGAAGACTGTGTACCTGAGGTGGTCATAGAGGACCAGACGCGCTTCGTCAAAGGTAGACAGCTTACCGCGAACATCAGGCGCCTGCTGAACGTGATAATGACCCCCTCCGGGGAGAGAACACAAGAGGTGATCGTCTCCCTGGACGCAGAAAAGGCCTTCGACAGAGTCGAATGGAAATACCTCATAGAGGTACTGGAGCGGTTCGGGCTTGTAACAGGGTTCACCGCTTGGATAAAGCTCCTATACAACGCTCCCATGCCGAGTGTACGGACCAACAATACCAACTCCCAATAATTCCAGCTGCACAGGGGCACCAGACAAGGATGCCCACTGTCCCCGCTGCTGTTCGCACTAGCAATCGAACCGCTAGCAATCACGCTCAGGGCAGCAAAAAATTGGAGGGGGATCCGAAGGGGAGGTAGAGAGCACGGAGTCTCACTCTATGCGGATGATCTGCTCCTCTATATCTCGGACCCACAAAGCAGCATGGACGGAATCATAGCGCTCCTGAAAGAGTTTGGAGCCTTCTCGGGCTACAAACTCAACATGAGCAAAAGTGAGATCTTCCCAGTACACCCGCAAGGGGGGGGGGGGGGGGCAGCACTAAAGGGGCTGCCGTTCAAACAAGCCCGAAATAAATTCCGCTACCTGGGGATCCAAATAGCCCATGACTGGAAAGGGATCCACAAATGGAACCTCACCAGCCTGACGGAGGAAGTTAAAAAGGACCTGCAAAGATGGAACACACTCCCGCTCTCCCTTGCGGGGAGAGTCCAGACGATCAAAATGAACGTACTGCCCAGGTTCATTTTCCTGTTTAGATCCATTCCGATTTACATCCCCAAGGCCTTTTTCAAAGCGCTGGACAAACATATCATGGCGTTCGTATGGGGGGGGGGGTAAAAATGCTAGGATCCCAATGAGGTCATACAAAAAACAAAATCCAGGGGGGGGGCTAGCCCTCCCGAATCTACAATTCTACCACTGGGAGGCAACAGCCGAGCGAGTAAGGGGTTGGATCCAGGAGCCAGAAGCCGAGTGGGTGCGTGCGGAGGAGGCCTCCTGCATGGGAACCTCCCTCCGGGCCCTCGCCACCGCAGCAATCCCATCCCCACCCAAAAAACACTCCACCAGCCCAGTGGTGACAGCCACCCTCCAACCCTGGAACCAACTGCGGCAGCAATTTGGCCTGTACAAAATGTCGGACAAGGCTCCCATCTGCAACAACCATAGGTTCAAACCAGCACTGACCGACGCCACCTTCAAAAGGTGGAGACAGGACGGGGGGACACTGACAGTCAGGGACCTATACACGGACGACAGGATCGCAACACTGGACGAACTGACAGAGAATTTTCAGCTAGCTGGGGGGAACGAGCTACGGTACCTGCAGCTCAAAATCTTCCTACGAAAGGAGACAAGGACATACCCACAACCGCCACGACAGACACTATTGGAAGACCTACTGGACGCAAGTATCCTAGAGAAAGGGAACTGTAGTGACATGTATGACCGACTGGTAGATAGGGACGACACCGTACTGGACGCAACAAGAAGGAAATGGGAGGACGACCTGGGGATGGAGATAGGGTGGGGACTCTGGAGCGAAGCACTGCATAGGGTCAACTCCACCTCCACGTGCGAAAGGCTCAGCCTGATGCAACTAAACGTGGAATATAGAGCCCACTTAACGAGAAACCGTATAAGTAGGTTCTTCCCGGAGGTGGAGGACAAATGTGAGCGGTGCCAGAGAGGCCCGGCCAACCACTCCCACATGTTCTGGTCTTGCCCCAGACTTGTGGAGTAATGGGCAGCCTTCTTCGAGGCTATGTCCAAAGTGGTGGGGGTGAGGGTGGAGCCATGCCCGAGAGTGGCGGTCTTCGTGGTTTCAGACCAGCCAGATCTATTCCTGGGGAGGAGGGCGGACGCCCTTGCCTTTGCCTCCCTGATTGCCCACCGTAGAATCCTGTTTGGCTGGCGGTCAGCAGCACCACCCAGAGCTGCAGACTGGCTGTCCGACCTCTCGGAATCTCTCCAAATGGAGAAAATCAAATTCGCCATCCGAGGGTCGGACGACGGCTTCCACAGAACGTGGGAGCCATTCATGCAACTGTTCCGGGACCTGTTTGTGGCCAACGTACATGAGGAAGAATAGTTGGGTGGCCAAGAACCAGGGGAAAATGGACGGGAATCGGGGGAAGGTAGCCGGGGGGAGCGGGCTCGGTATGGGGGTTTGATGGCAAGCCAAGGCCCAAAACCAAACTATAAATAAATGCCTATAAACATGTGCCTCGGCCATATTGGGGAATGTAAAATATGTATGCTGGCTAAAGGGGGCGGCCACAATTATTGTTATGAAGATGCTTACCTGTAAATATTCATGTTAAATTTTTGTGTTTTCCTTTTTTTTTCTCTCTCTCTAATAACTTGTAATTTGTCATATATAAAATATGAAAACTCAATAAAAAAACATTTATAAAAAAAGATCAGGTTTTAATTCGTTAATGCGCCTTTGGAATCACCCAAATTAACACTCTTTAGCTTGTAGAGAGATCCATTTACATCTGCTGGCTTTCACTGCAACTCCGGTTTACGAATGAGAGGGGGTATATTGTTGCAGAGGACAGTGTGAAATAGAGGTAAGCTCGATGAATGCTTGTTATGAAGGAAGATGCGCATTTTGAAAAACTTGAGGGCAGACATGCCCCCGGACCTGACAGAATACATCGAAGGATTTTATGGGAAGCAAGAGATGAAATTGCAGAGCCGTTGGCAATAATCTTTTCGTCGTCACTGACAACAGGGGTTGTGCCAGGGGATTGGAGAGTGGCGAATGTCGTGCCCCTGTACAGAAAAGGGAATAGGGATAACCCTGGGAATTACAGGCCACAGTCTTATTTCGGTGGTAGGCAAAGTAATGGGAAGGGTACTGAGGGATAGGATTTCTGAGCATCTGGAAAGACATTGTTTGATTAGGCATGGTCAGCACGGATCTGTGAGGGGTATGTCTTGCCTCACAAGACTTATCGAATTCTTTGTGGAGGTGACCACGCACGTGGATGAAGGTAAAACTGTGGATGTGGTGGACAAGGATTTTAGTAAGGCATTTGATAAGGTTTCCCATGGTACACTTATGCAGAAAGTAAGGAGGCATGGGGTAGTGGGAAATCTGGCCAGTTGGATAACGAACTGGCTCACCGATAGAGGTCAGAGAGTGGTGGTGGGTGAAAAATATTCAGCCTGGAGCCCAGTTACCAGTAGCGTACCGCAGAGATGAGTTCTGGGTCCTCTGCTGTCTGTGATTTTCATTAATGACTTGGACGAGGGAGTTGAAGTCTGGATCAGTGCATTTGCAGACTACACGAAGATTGGTGGAGTTGTAGATAGTGAGGAGGGCTGTTGTCGGCTGCAAAGAGACATAGATGGGGTGCAGAGCTAGGCTGAGAAGTGCCAGATAGAGTTTAACCCTGTAAAGTGTGAGGTTATCCATTTTGGAAGGACAAATATGAATGCGGAATACAGGTTGACAGTAGGGTTCTTGGAAATGTGGAGGAGGAGAGAGTTTTCGGGTCTATGTTCATAGATCTTTGAAAGTTGCCACTCAGTGGATTGGGCTGTGAATGTCTGTTGTGTGCTCGCGTTCATTAGCAGAGGGATTGAATTGAAGAGCCGTGAGATGATGATGCAACTGTACAGAACCTTGCTAAGGCCACATTTGGAATACTGTGTGCGGTTCTGGTCGCCTGATTTTATGAAGGATGTGGAAGATTTGGAAAAGGTGCAAAGAAGGTTTACCAGGATGTTGCCTAGAATGGAGGGTAGGTCTTACGAGGGAAGGTTGAGTGTGCTCATCCTTTTATCATTATATCGGAGAAGGATGAGGGGCGACTTGATAGAAGTTTATAAGATGATGAGGGGAATAGAGAGTACATAGTCAGATACTTTTTCCCCGGGTGGAACAAAACATTACAAGGGGACATAAATTGAAGGTGAATGGTGGAAAATATAGGGGGGGATGTCAGAGGTAGGTTCTTTACCCAGAGAGTAGTGGGGGCCTGGAATGCACTGTCTGTGAAAGTAGGTGAGTCGGAAACATTAGGGACCTTCAAGCGGCTATTGGATAGGTATATGGGTTATGGTAGAATGATGGGGTGTAAATTAATTTGTTCTTAATCTCGGACAATAGTTCGGCACAACATTGTGGGCCGAAGGACCTGTTCTGTGCTGTATTTTTCTATTTTTCTATTTCCTATCTCTGAAAACGAAACTAAAACCTCATTATATTGCAGCCTGCTCAAAAACGAAAGTAAAACAGAAAGACAGCCCCGCTCCACCCACTCTGACCTCACTGCAGTAATAAACACTAATTTCTTAAAGTTACACCGACTACAGTTATTAGGTCAAAAAAACACCCATTTCTTCAATGTACTGTCACACGACACATGGTAACAGAGAACCTAAGACCTCAATCGGAAAGTTTACATTTCAAAACCGTGACACATTCGCTTTTGTATTGAAGTCGACACATAAACGTTTGGTTTCACCTCGTGGATAAAATACAGAGTTGCATGTGGCGCTGGAGGACCCTGGCGCTGTGCAGCTATAGTGCTAATCGTTATGCTATCGTGCTGCCCTAAAATATAGAGTTACATGTGTGATCCTGTGTTTCAATGCATAACCATTGTTTTTGTTCGGAACCAGCTGGTTGACCTACTCGTCACTGTCGGCACCTGCATTGCACATACATATAATTCATGCCTGTCTCTGAATAGAACTTGTACGCAGTAGCACTCTTCACAATTCTTGGTATTTACGATTCACTTTACCCGCTGGCTGGCAACTACTTGGCCTCAATGGGATCCCATTGCCAAGCGGCGGGATGATCGAAAGCTCCCCTTGCCTAATTGACCGGGATTCTCCGGTACTCCAACCATGTGGCCGGAATTCTCTGATAATCGGACTATATCCCCCCGCCCGCTATAAAACGTGCACGAATCACTCTGGACTTACCTGAAGAATCGCGGCAGCAGCGTCAGACCGGATTGCAGGTTCGACGCCCAATTCTCCGCCCCCACGCAAAGCGCGATTGTGGCGCTGAGGCTTAGAGGATTTCTCAACTGCACGCCATGAGTATTTCAATAGCCATTCATAACAGCTTCACAGGAGAAGGAGCACAATGTATGCTTAATAGCTCAAGGCTCCCAGATACAGATAGGACACATCCTTATGTTGCTCCTGAGTGACCTCTGCACAAATGTATTTGTGTGATAACTGGGATGCTAAGAAAATTGATAAACTGCATGGAATAAATTGTGATGCGAATAGTGTTGATTGTTTGTAGGGCAGCACAGTGGCGCAGTGTGTTTGCCCTGCTGCCTCACAGCGCCGAGGTCCCAGATTCGATCCCAGCTCTGGGTCACTGTCTACGTGGAGTTCGCACATTCATCCCGTGTTTGCGTGGGTCCTGCCCCCGCAACCCGAAGATATGCAGTGTAGGTGCATTGGCCAATCTAAATCCCCCCTTAATTGGACAAAAATGCATTGGGTACTCTAAAATTAAAAAAAAATAGAGTTTATTCAGTGTATGTAAATGCGAATGCAACTAATTCCGTCCCTGGAATCTGTACATTCACCCAATGCAAACCTTAGCTCAAGTGACAAAGTACAAAGTCTTATAATAACAGGTTGAAGTCCAACAAGTTTGTTTCAAACACTAGCTTTCTTATCACTGCTACTTCGTCAACTGAGGAAGGCGCAGAACTCCGAAAGCTAGTGTTTGAAACAAACATGTTGGACTTTAACCTGGTGTTGTAAGACTTCTTACTGTGCGCACCCCAGTCCAACGCCGGCATTTCCACAGAATAACATAAGAACTAGGAGCAGGAGTATGCCATCAGGCCCCTCGAGCCTGCTCCGCCATTCAATTAGATCATGGCTGATCTTTTGTGGACTCAGCTCCACTTTCCGGCCCGAACACCATAACCCTTAATCCCTTTATTCTTCAAAAAACTATCTATCTTTACCTTAAAAACATGTAATGAAGGAGCCTCAACTGCTTCACTGGGCAAGGAATTCCATAGATTCACAACCCTTTGGGTGAAGAAGCTCCTCCTAAAGTCAGTCCTAAATCTACTTCCCCTAATTTTAAGGCTATGTCCCCTAGTTATGCTGCCACCCGCCAGTGGAAACAACCTGCCCACATCTATCCTATCTATTCCCTTCATAATTTTAAATGTTTCGATAAGATCCCCCCCAATCCTTCTAAATTCCAACGAAGTCCCAGTCTACTCAACCCCTCCTCATAATCCAAGCCCTTCTGCTCTGGGATTAACCTAGTGAATCTCCTCTGCACACCCTCCAGCGCCAGTACGTCCTTTCTCAAGAAAGGATCCCAAAACTGAACACAATACTCCAGGTGTGGCCGCACTAACACCTTCTGCAATTGCAACATAACCTCCCTAGTCTTAAACTCCATCCCTCTAGCAATGAAGGACAAAATTACATTTGCCTTCTTAATCACCTGTTGCACTTGTAAACCAACCTTCTGTGACTCATGCACTAGCACACCCAAGTCTCTCTGAACAGCGGCATGCTTTAATATTTTATCGTTTAAATAATAATCCCGTTTGCTGTTATTCCTACCAAAATGGATAACCTCACGTTTGTCAACATTGTATTCCATCTGCCAGACCCGAGACCATTCACTTAACCCATCCGAATCCCTCTGCAGACTTCCAGTATCCTCTGCACTTTTCGCTTTACCACTCATCTTAGTGTCATCTGCAAACTTGGACACATTGCCCTTGGTCCCCAACTCCAAATCATCTATGTAAATTGTGAACAATTGTGGGCCCAACACGGATCCCTGAGGGACATCACTAGCTACTGATTGCCAACCAGAGAAACACACATTTATCCCAACTCTTTGCTTTTTATTAATTGACTAATCCTCTATCCACTACTTTACCCTTAATGCCATGCATCTTTATCTTATGCAGCAACCTTTTGTGTGGCACCTTGTCAAAGGCTTTCTGGAAATACAGATATACCACATCCATCGGCTCCCCGTTATCTACTGCACTGGTAATGTCCTCAAAAAATTCCACTAAATTAGTTAGGCATGACCTGCCCTTTACGAACCCATGCTGCGTCTGCCCAATGGAACAATTTCTATCCAGATGCCTCGCAATTTCTTCCATGATGATAGATTCCAGCATCTTCCCTACTACCGAAGTTAAGCTCACTGGCCTATAATTTCCTGCTTTCTGCCTACCTCCTTTTTTAAACAGTGGCGTCACGTTTGCTAATTACCAATCCACCGGGACCACCCCAGAGTCTAGTGAATTTCGGTAAATTATCACTAGTGCATCTGCAATTTCCCTAGCCATCTCTGTTAGCACTCTGGGATGCATTCCGTCAGGGCCAGGAGACTTGTCTACCTTTAGCCCCATTAGCTTGTCCATCACTCCCTCCTTAGTGATAACAATCCTCTCAAGGTCCTCACCTGTCATAGCCTCATTTCTATCAGTCGCTGGCATGTTATTTGTGTCTTCCACTGTGAAGACCGACCCAAAAAACCTGTTCAGTTCCTCAGCCATTTCCTCATTTCCCATTATTAAAACTCCCTTCTTATCCTCTAAAGGACCAATATTTACCTTAGCCACTCTTTTTTGTCTTATATATTTGTAAAAACTTTTACTGTCTGTTTTTATATTCTGAGCAAGTTTACTCTCATACTCTATCTTACTCTTCTTTATAGCTTTTTTAGTAGCTTTCTGTTGCCCCCTAAAGATTTCCCAGTCCTCTAATCTCCCAGCAATCTTTGCCACTTTATATGCTTTTTCCTTCAATTTTATACTCTCCCTTATTTCCTTAGATAGCCACGGTCGATTTTCCCTCTTTCTTCCGTCCTTCATTTTTGTTGGTATAAACCTTTGCTGAGCACTGTGAAAAATCGCTTGAAAAGTTCTCCACTGTTCCTCAACTGTTCCACCATAAAGTCTTAGCTCCCAGTCTACCTTAGCTAGTTCTTCTCTCATCCCCTTGTCATCTCCTTTGTTTAAACACAAAACACTAGTATTTGATTTTACTTTCTCACCCTCCATCTGTATTTTAATTTCCACCATATTGTGATCGCTCCTTCCAAGAGGATCCCTAACTATGAGATCATGAATCAATCATGTCTCATTACACAGGACAAGATCTAGGACCGCTTGTTCCTTCGTAGGTTCCATTACATACTGTTCTAGGAAACTATCGCGGATACATTCTATAAACTCCTCCTCAAGGTTGCCTTGACCGACCTGGTTAAACCAATCGACATGTAGATTAAAATCCCCCATGATAACTGCTGTACCATTTCTACATGCATCAGTTATTTCTCTGTTTATTGCCTGCCCCACCATATCTTACTCTTTGGTGGCCGATAGACTACTCCTATCAGTTACATTTTCACCTTACTATTCCTGATTTCCACCCAAATGGATTCAACCTTTTCCTCCATAGCACCGGTGCCATCACTTCCTATTGCCCGGATGTCATCCTTAAATAACAGAGCAACACCACCTCCCTTACCATCCACTCTGTCCTTCCGAATAGTTTGATACCCTCGGATATTTAACTCCCAGTCGTGACCATCCTTGAACCATGTTTCAGTAATGGCCACTAAATCAAAGTCATTTACGATAATTTGTGCCATCAACTCATTTACTTTATTCCGAATACTACGAGCATTCAGGTAAAGTACACTTTTGTTGGGTTTTTTTTACCTCTGTTTTGAATCTTAACACCTCCAGTTTTATTCCATTTGTTATTACTGGGCCTATTCACTGAGCTCCCCTCTGTCACTGTACCTTGTACTGTCGCCATTTTAGATTTTTGACTATGTCTTCTCTGCCTAGCACTTTTCCCCTTACTTCCTTTTGCTTCTGTCCCTGTTTTACTACCTTCCAACTTCCTGCATCGGTTCCCATCCCCCTGCCACATTAGTTTCAACCCTCCCCAACAGCTCTAGAAAACACCCCCCCTCGGACATCGGTTCCAGTCCTGCCCAGGTGCAGACCGTCTGGTTTGTACTGGTCCCACCTCCCCAGAACCGGTCCCAATGCCCCAGGAATTTGAATCCCTCCCTCTTGCACCATCTCTCGAGCCACGCATTCATCCTATCTATCCTGACATTCCTACTCTGATTAGCTCGTGGCACTGGTAGCAATCCTGAGATTACTACCATTGAGGTCCTACTTTTTAGTTTAACTCCTAACTCCCTGAATTCCGCTTGTAGGACCTCATCCCGTTTTTTTTACCTATATCGTTGGTGCCTGTGTGCACCACGACAGCTGGCTGTTCACCCTCCCCCCCCCATAATTTCCTGCAGCCGCTCCGAGACATCCTTGACCCTTGCACCAGGGAGGCAACATACCATCCTGGAGTCTCGATTGCGTCCACAGAACCGCCTGTCTATTCCCCTTACGATCGAGTCCCCTATCACTGTAGCCCTGCCATTTTTCATCCTGCCCTGCTGTGCAGCAGAGCCAGCCACGGTGCCATGAACCTGGCTGCTGCTGCCTTCCCCTGGTGAGCCATCTCCCTCAACAGTATCCAAAGCGGTATATCTGTTTTTCAGAGAGATGACCGCAGGGGACACCTGCACTGCCTTCCTACTCTTGCTCTTTCTTTTGGTCACCCATTTTCTATCTCCCTCAGTAACCTTCACCTGCGGTGTGACCAACTCGCTAAACGTGCTATCCACGACCTCCTCAGAATAGCGGACGCTCCAAAGTGAGTCCATCCACAGCTCCAGAGCCGTCAAGCGGTCTAACAAGAGCTGCAACTGAACACACTTCTTGCATGTGAAGGATCCAGGGACAGTGGACGTGTCCCTGAGCTCCCACATCGCACACGAGGAGCATGACACGGGTCTGGGATCTCCTGCCATGTCTTAAACCTTTGGTTTACTTGAACAACTAGAATTTCAAAATAAAAATAAATAAATTAGACAACGAAAAGAAAAAGAGAGACTACTTACCAGTCACATACCAGGGTTAAAAAGCACCTCCTCACACTCTGCACCGAATTACCTCACTGCACCAAATTACCAAGTTTCAATCTCCACTCTGGATGAGTCTCAATCCGGATGTGTCTCCTGGAAAAATGGTAGCTTACTGTGTGCGCTGTCTGTCTGTCTTTTATACAGACCTCAGCTAACCGATGACTCAAAAAATACCTTAACTTCAAAGAGAAGAATACAATGTGCCCCTAAACAGGCCTCAGGTGATTGACAGATAACTGCCTCTCAGCAATTAGGGTGGGGGCAGCTTCATCCAATCAGACACTAAGCTCCACACTGCACTTTTAACTGAAAAACAGCAGAATTAGATTTTCCAATTACCTTTGCTGATTTACCTCACTGCACCAAATTACCAATTTTCAATCCCCACTCTAGATGAGTCTCACTCCGGATGTGTATCCTGGAAAAGTGCTAGCTTCTCTCCTGGAAAAGTGCTCACATCAAGTGAGAAAGGGTATTGCGAGGCAACAGAGTTTCCAATCTTTCTCTGAGAGCTCTGATATAATTAACTGCTTCTTTACTCATTGAAAAAGGTCTCAGTGTGAATATGTTCCGCTCTATCAAACGGCATAGTCGGCAGAATGTTGCTGAGCCGGACGCCGATCGAGACTGTGGACAAGGTGAGTAGTCAAACGTTTGACCGACAGAAATTAGAGTCACACAGCGAAATGTACGAATGGCGAAGCAACATCCAACAAATTTGGTATCAAGGCCAAATGAATAAATGACTCAGTTTAAAACGTTTTCGTTTGTCAATTATACCTCTGAATATTGTAATAATCGGCTGCTCGAGGACCCATGCTGAGCCTGAATTATGGGGGCAATTGAGCCTCACGTGAAGGCAAGAATTGGTTCGGATTCCAAGGCGCACAGATTGTTGAGTGTTACCGGTTGCGGAATTTGCCGTGACAAAGTGACAAGCCAGCACAGCCAGCATAATAGAGTGGACGATAAATTAAAGCCCATGAGCACAGTCGCCGAGTAAACTGGCCACGCAGTTGATACAGCGACACATCATGGAAAAGAGAGGCACAAGTCCGCTTTTCATTGAGTCTGGCGGACGGACAAGTGCAAAAGACTCTGGTACAAACAATGATCGGAGATGGGTGGGATCCGGAAGCAGCCCCAGTAGAACAAAGAACATGGTGGGATACTTCCATCTGAGAGGACCTTGAAGAAATGGGTGTGTGTAAAATACTTGCAGTGGATGTACCTTTAGGAAATGGGTGTTTATCAGTGATGTCAGTGTGTTGGAGCTGGTCTGTCTGTCTGCTTTTACTTTCACTTTGGGCTCGCAGCTACAGGGTGTGTTTAGTCTGGTTTTAGATTTGGAGACTCTGCAGCCACATCAAGATATGTATGATCTCTGCAAGTTTATGATTGTTAATTTGGTAATTTCAAAGTGGTAACTGTTCTCAGTATGGAAGTTGAACCTGGTATATTTCTGTAAAAAAGGACTATGTTTGGCTTATGGATGTAGCAAGGGAAGATGGAGAGGTAGCTAGAGAGTACTGTATTTTTTGGGGGATTTATTGGTGCTGATAGTTGTTAAGATGTTTACTGTGGGTTTATAAAGTATAAACTGGTTTCAGAAATATACATTGTTTTAATTTAAAAGTAATGTAGATTTCTGTTGCATCACACATGCAGAGTGTGCTCCCCATGACCACAACCTATTAAAGGTTGTGGGTCAGGTGAACTCCATGATGCACTTTGTGGTTCTCGAAACCCTGGCCCATGACAAATGGGGTTCTCGAGGGGGATAAAAGTCTCTCTATTGGATTGGCTTAGTGAACGTAATGACAGTGAGTGGTGAGAATAGTGTGTTTGCTTTTCAGCTGTGCTGTTCCAGTTTAAGTACGGATTGTGTTGTGGACAATGTCTCTTTCAAAGGCTCTGAAGTTTTTGGGGGTGGAGACGGTCACACGCAGTACCTTACGGTCAGAGACTAAAAAGACGCTTTGAGTTTGGCAAAAACTTTTCAATTAACATTACCTGACAAAATGCTAAAAGATGAGGTAATTATCGCTGTGGCAAAGCGTTTAATATTGCCTGAGATACAGTCTGACTCGTTGGAAATGAGAAATAATTGAGTTACAAATTAAACAAAATGGAACATGAGAAAGAATTAAAGCAGCTTGAAGACGAAAGGGAGAGAGAGGAAAAGCAAAAAGAGAGAGAAGAAAGGGAAATATCAAGAATAGGCCTAGCAGAGCAAAAAGAAAGAGAAAGGGCGATACAGATCAGGAAAAAAGTGAGTGGAAAAGGAAAGAGATAGAGAGCGTTTGAACTTCCGAAAATGGCTATGAAACATGAGTCAGGTAAAATTGGCGGACGTAAAGGGAAACCTACATTTTGAGGTTAGTGATGAGGATAAAGCGAAAGAGCGTCAAAATCGAAAGCTTAGTTGGGATCTATTTAAATATGTCCAAGCATTGACAAGGTTTGATTAGGTGAAGGTGGAAGCCTTTATCATTTCATTTGAGAAGGTAGCTAAATAAATGGAATGGCCACAGGAGATGTGGGTATTACTACAAACAAAGTTGGTTGGTCGAGCTAGCGAATTGTTTGCATCACTGTCAGAAGTGGTATCTGAGTCGTATCAGGTGAAAACATCAATTTTACGTGCATATGAACTATTGCCTGAAGCCCGCAGACAACGCTTTAGAAATTTGAGGAATGAATTTGGTCAAACATAAATGGAGTTTGAAAGGATCGAACCGAGTAATTTTGATAGGTGGATGAGGGCTTTGAAAATAGTCCTAAGTTATGAAGCTTACAGAGAAATTATACATTTGGAGGAGTTTAAAAATTCAATTCCTGATGCAATGAGAACTCATGTGGAATAACAGAGGGTTAAAACTGAGGGGATAGCAGCAGAAATGATAAATTATTATTTATTAGTTCATAAATCAAACCTTGGTTTCCGACATCAGTTTCAGCCTTTGAGGGAATGTAACTGGGGAAAAGAGAAATACTAAAGTGGTAAAGGTGAAGGAGATCTGATGGGAGTTAATACGGAGAGTGTACCTCAGATTAGAAAAAGAAATCCAGGGGTAGAAAAGAAATGAAAAGGTTCAAATGTTTTCACTGTAATAAACTCAGCCATGTAAAGTCACAGTGTTGGTGGTTGAAGAAAAACACTGGGAATGTGAAGGACTAACCTGGTCCCTCAGATTCACCGCCGCCGAGACGCGCTGGACTCCACAACAGTTCTTGTCCTGGAGGGTGAAACTAAAATCTCTTCCGAGGACGATGCACTCACCCACCGGAATGGTGCATAGACGATTTGACACTTTTTCAAAGAAAGTCGCCTGTTGCGGCCCGACCAAGGGAGCGTAGACATACACAAAGTGAGGCACCACATCCCCGTCACGGCATGTTAAGTGCAACAGATGGCCTTGCACTGGCTCCTCCCCCCTCCATATCTCGGGCTGAAAATCTGGAGACAACAAGATAGCCAACCTGCCCGAACATGGGGACAAGTGACTCGTGAAGACACCGCCTTGTCAATCCAGGGTCAGCTGAGCTTCGTCACCCGCAATGGTGAGGGTTTGCTGCAGGAAGCACACCCCATACGTTCCGTCCCGAATTACAGAGAAGCACTGGAAACGGCGCTGTGCGTCCTTGCTGCTGTTGATGTTGAGGCTGGCTATGGTTACGTCCATGTCAGTTGTAGCGTGTGTCCTGCACCAATCATCTCAATGGCCTATAATTACCAGGGTCATTCCTATTCCCTTTCTTGAACAGAGGAACAACATTCGCCACTCTCCAGTCCTCTGACACCATCGCCGTGGATAGTGAGGACTCAAGGATCAAAGCCAAAAGCTCTGCAAATTCATCCCTTGCCTCCCAAAGAGTATATATACCATCTAGCGCAGGGGACTTGTCGACCTTCAGGTTTTTTCAAAATTACTAATACATCCTTCCTCAGAACATCTACCTCCTCCAGCCTACTCGCCTCTATCACACTCTCATCCTCAGAGACATGGTCCTTCTCCTCGGTGAACGCTGAAGTAAAATATTGATTCAACGCATCTCCTATTCCTTCTTACTCCATGCACAAGTTCCCACTACTGTCCTTGACCGGGCCTACACTCATCCTGTTCACTCTTTTATTTCTCACACAAGAGTAAAAAGCCTTGGGGTTTTCCTTGATCCGACCTGCCAAGGTATTCGCATGCCCCCTCCTAGCTCTCCTAAGCCCATTCTTATCTCATTCCTTGCTACCTTATAACCCTCAAGCGACCCAACTGAACCTTGTTTTCTCATCCTTACATACTCTTCCTTTTTCCTCTTGACAAAACATTCAACCTCTTTTGTCAACCATGATTCCCTCACACGGCCATTTCCACCTTGCCTGACAGGGACATACCTACCAAGGGCACGCAGTCTTTGTTCCTTGAACAAACTCCACTGTTAATTGGTGCCTTTCCCTGACAGTTTCTGTTCCCATCTTATGCTCCCTAATCCTTGCGAAATCGGATCTTAAGTACCCCTCCGCCAATTATAAACCTTTCCCTGCCGTATGGCCCTAACCCTCTCCATTGCAATAGTGAAATACAGCGAATTGTGTTCACTATCTCCAAAGTGCTCTCCCACAAACAAATCTAACACTTGGCCCGGTTCATTACCGAGTACCAAATCCAATATGCGCCCCCCCACCCCTTGTCGACCTATTCACATATTGTGTCAGGAAACCATCCTGCACAGACTGTACAAAAACTGCACCATGTGAACTGTTCGACCTATAGAGGTTCCAATCAATATTTGGAAAGTTAAAGTCATCAATGACAGCTACCCTGAGACCTCCACACCTATCCTTAATCTCTTTTGCAATGCCTTCCTCCACATTTCTATTACTATTTGGGGGCCTATAGAAAAGGTCTGACTGTGTGACTGCTCCTTTCCTATTTCCAATTTCGGCCGATATTACCTCACTAGGCAGATCCCCTTCAAACTGCCTTTATGGAGCCGTTAAACTATCCTTGATTAATAATGCAACACCTGCACCTCTTTTCCCAGCTTCCCTCCTGTTACTGAAACATCTAATCCCCGGAACTTCCAACAACCATTCCTGTCCCTGTTCTAACCATGTCTCTGTAATGGCCACAACATCGTAGTCTCAAGTACCAATCCACGGTCCACTTTCACCTACCTTATTCCGGATGTTCCCTGTATTGAAGTAGACATACTTCAACCGACCTTTTTGTCTGTCGGAACAATCCTGCAACTTGTTACCCTCCTCAGTACCTCACTACTCTAAACACTGCCTTCTTCACTACAGCTCGTTTCCTCAGCACCCCCACCCCCTCCCGACAAATTAGTTTACTCCGCCCCCCCCCCCCCCCCCCGGCCGGGAGATCCGTAGCAAATTTCCTCCCTGGATAATGGCGCCACTCTGGTTCAGGTGCAAAGTCCTGTCTGTATTTGTCCCATCTCTGCCAGAATGTGTTCCAATTATCCACGAACATGAAACCTTCCCTCCTACACCACCCCTGCAGCTACATGGTTTTCTGCACTCTCTTCCTATTCCTCACCTCACTAGCACGTGGCACCGGCAACAAACCAAAGATGACAACAGGGTCTGTCCTCGCTCTCAGCTTCCACCCTAGCTTGCTCAATTCCTGTTTTAAAACCCCGTCCCTTTTCTTACCTATGTTATTGTTAAAATGTGTACCACGACTTGTGATTGTTCCCCGTCCCCCTTAAGGATTCTGAAACCACGGTCCGAGACGTCACGTACCCTGGCACCCAGGAGGAAACATGCCATACGTGAGTCTCTTTCGTTGCCACAGAACCGTCTATCTGTCCCTCTAGCTATCGAGTCCCCAATAACTATTGCTCTCCTGCTCTCCCTCCTTCCCTTCTGAGCCACAGGGACGGACTCCGTGCTGGAGATCCGTTCACCGTGGCTTACCCCTTGTAGTTCGTCCCCCTCAACAGTATACAAAGCGGTATACTTGTTACTGAGGGCAATGACCACAGAGGACCCCTGCACTGACTGCTTCCTCCCACCTCTTCGCACCATCACTCATCTATCTTTATTCTTCGGACTAACTACATCCCTGAAGCTACTATCTATGACAACCTCTGCCTCCCGAATAATGCGACATTCATCCAGCTCCAACTCCCGTTCCATAATGCGGTTTCTGAGGAGCTGGAGATGGGTGCACTTCCCACAGTTGAAATCAGCAGGGACACTGACGGCGTCCCTCACCTCAAACATTCTGCAGGAGAAACATTGCACTGCGTTCCCTGCAATCCCCTCTAGACCAGAAAAAAGAAAAAGAAAGTCTTTACCTGTTATTCACTCTACCCCTTAGGTTAACTGAGGTGGAAGTGTGGTGGACACTACAAGTGTAGTGCCTAAGGTTTAGGGACTTTCCAACTTAAGTACAGGAAAACATATAGCACTTAACCAGCAACCACTGCGCCCCACACAAGAACAGCAATCAGCTGTTATGGGCCTGCGCAAACAATTTAAATGTTTACTACTTACCCAGCAGTCACTCTGTCCTCACTCCGACCGGGGTCAGCTGGAAACTCCCAACAGTACGCATTTACAAAATTTACTCCACTTCTCAGCAAGCACTCACTCTGCACCCAGTACGATAACATCTCAGTAAAAAGAAAAACTACTTACAGTCACCAACCAACCATTTACCTGCAGGCTGTGATGTCACGGTTCGACTTCTTTCTACTTCTACCTGCCCTCAAGTCTCCCTCGTTATATTTACTTGTCTGGGATCCTCAGAGTGATTGTCTTTTTTGGTTACGGGAGGACTTAGGGAGGGAAACACTGAACAAGTGTTTGGGGTTTAACTATCGCTGGACAACAGCTCCTCCACAAACCACCTTCAAGATACGGTGACCGCAGTGCACTGGTGGTATTTTTCCCCGCAACAGCCAAATAGCAGCACAGCTGTACTGCGCTCTGCTACATGCTTGCCTTCACTTGAACACGGAACAAGTGTTTTGCTCAGGTCCACGTTATGGAGGCAGTGACTGCAATACACTGATGCAAATTTTTCCCACAACAGCCATTCAGCTGCCCCGCTCCACTGTCCTCTGCTGGATCAAAGTGCAGTTTAACCTGAGCAACATTTAGTTTTCAATGTTTCACAGAGAATGGCCATAAAACGATTAAAAGCAAAATGACAGTGAACTAGACAGAGCACTTTGTGGCGGCATTTCTCACAACATATTAAATACTGCAAACAGTCGGGAGGTCCAGGAAGCACGGAGGGAAATGGAAAGCATTGATGTAGGTAAGTATGGGGACAGTGATAATGACCAGTAAATCTGCCACCTCCATGACCACCAGGTAGCTGTGGTGCGAATGGAGAGGCCACACTTCCCTCGGCTCAGAATCAGATTCCCAATAAAATAGCTGTCAGAGAGCGAAAGGAGAACAGTCTGTAAATTACTCAGTAAACGTTTACCGTGTCTGAATTGACAAGAAAGACATGATTTCAGTATCAATGAAATGGACGAAAACCAGGCATGTTGTTGGCGAAGTGGTGTATCAGATTTAAATAGCGATACATCATACAGCCTTCCATGCCATAAATTCTGACTATGGCTGAGCATGCAACTCTGTAGTGTGGAATTTGGTGTTCCACTCTGTAGAGTTAAATCTGATGTTAATATCCCTGCTGTTTGGCCGTTCACATATTTTGTTCTCTCTGGGGACTTCCATTAGCACCCTTTCCCTTTGGTATGTGTGGCTATTAGCACCCGGTTTGTCTGGGTTTCTGTGGCTGTGACCCATATTTCATTCCTATTCCACAGTAGAAATATTTCCAACTTTCTCTGTCTGTTAGCTTTGACAAAAGTCATCGGACTCGAAACGTTAGCTCTTTTCTCTCCCGACAGATGCTGCCAGGCCTGCTGAGATTCTCCTGCATTTTCTAGTTTGGTTGCATGAAACTCGGAATCTGTTGCAGACCTCACCCACCGATATCGTTTGATCCCTTTCAACCCATGTTCTGTATCTTCCTTACTCTTTCAAATTATACATTATTTTTCATTCTATTAGTGCTATATAATTCCACAAAATCACCAGTCTCTGGGTAAAGAAAATGTCTTCTCAACTGAGTTCCATGAATTTTCACTCTTAGTTCTGAACTCCACGGCATTGGGAAACTCACGCGGTTTAATCCTGTTGGCATTTTATTTGTGACAATGAGATCGTCCCTCATTATCCCTAACTCCATATAATGTAACCCTAACATAATGCCTCCGCAGATGTTAGTCCTGCCACTGGCTTAGCACAGTGGGCTAAATAGCTTGCTTGTACAGCAGACCAAGACCAGCAGGACGGTTCAATTCCCGTAGCAGCCTCCACGAACAGGCTCAGGAATGTGGCGTCTAGAGGTTTTAAACAGTAACTTCATTGAAGCCTCCTTATGACAATAAACATTTTTTTCTTTCTTTCACCTCAGGAATTAGTCTGGTAAACTTTCGATGCACTCACTTTATA
The DNA here is from genome assembly GCF_902713615.1 of Scyliorhinus canicula. Lineage (NCBI taxonomy): Eukaryota > Metazoa > Chordata > Chondrichthyes > Carcharhiniformes > Scyliorhinidae > Scyliorhinus > Scyliorhinus canicula. The sequence continues at coordinate 8,708,760 of NC_052166.1, forward strand.
GCAAAACATTGTTCCTCAATTAATGAGATGAACACTGCACACAGAATTGCAGCTATGGTCTCAACAAAGCCCGTTAAATTGCAGCAATACTTTGCTGCTCTTGTATTCGAATCCCAAAATTTACCCATTAAAAAATAACTATTCCTCTTGTTGTTAATGAAGTGGGTAGCCTCACATGTATTCACACTTTACTGCATCTTTCTGCCATTTGTCCACTCACAACGTGGTCTAATCACTTTAATGCATTTCTGCATTCTCCTCACAGCTCAACTTCCAATACACCTTTGTGCCATCGGAAAATTTGAGATTTATTATATTTAGTAATCTAATCTAAATAATTAATACATATCTTGTAAAGCTGTGTTGCTGGCTATGAATTCTGGTGAACACCACTAGTGACTGCCTGTCGCTTGGGAAAACAGACTGTTTATTTCTACTTTTTGTTTCCTGTCTAACAACCAATTTTCTATCCATCGCAATGCATTACACTCAATCCAAAGAGCAAAGTGGAACCCTGGCGAAAGCTAGTTGGCTTTACAAATAAACCACATACGCATCTCATCAACGCTACGAGTTATATACTCGAAGAATTCCACCAAACTTTTCAAGCATGATTTCCTTTTCTAATATCGGTGCCAATTCTCTCCCAGCTTGTGCACTAATTTCAAGCGCTTTGCTGGCAAATTATTAATTTTGAATTCCAACAATTTCTTATGACAAACTTCAGGCTGAGTCGTCTATAATTCAGTTTTTCCACTTACGATCTCGTTTTCTCAATAGCTGGGCTACATTATCTACTCTTTCAATCCATAGTAACTGGGCCACATTCAATGGAATCTTGAATGACAATCACCAGTGCTTCAAATATGTGTTTACTACTATGTGAGGCAGTATATGACGAGCGATCTTTCGGCAATTCATGTCCATAGCAACTCCAATTCAATCAATCAGCAATCGCGATTTCTTTCAGTTCCCTACTTCTACTGACGCCCATATTCCTCTACATTTCTGGCACGTTACCTATGTCCTTCTTTGTGAATTGATAACAAAAGTATGCATTCTATTTATCAGCCAATTTTCTATTTCACATATCGTCTTCCTGAAGACCGACTGCAAGCGACCTGCATGTATCTTCACCAATCCTATTTTACACTTCGCAAATCTATCGATGAATTTACAGACAGTTATATGCTCCCTGCTAGCTTACTCACTTAGGCTATACTCTCCCTCTTCAACAACCCATCTGTCCAACTGTGCTGAATTCTAAACTGTTCCTAATGCTCAGCTCTTCTTTTTCATTTCTGGCCAAATTCATTCCGTCTTCTTGGATCTAATACTAACTTATTTCCACTAGAAGGCATGGTTATCCACCTTTTCCGTTGTATGTATGCACTGGAAAGGAATGAATAATAATTACAGTTCACGCATGTATTCTCTGAATACAATCCTAATCATAGAACATAGAACATAGAACAGTACAGCACAGACAGTACAGCGCACTACAGCAATCCATTACATAAAATTCGCAGCTCCTACTTTTTAGGGGTTTTTACTTACATTCAGGGCGCTCGACGCGGAATGAGCAAAGTCACTCACTGTCTTGACAAAACTTCTTCCGCAATATGGTCGCTCATCCCCAATCTGCCTCGCATCAGTTGATTGTCAATTTTTATTTTCTCATTGCACAAAACCTAGTCTCGAATTGGCCTTCATGATCTGCTACCCGATCCATATAAATTCTATATCTTCGGAGCTAAAATAATTCCTCACTGTTTAACCAGTTGTGCTATCACACTGTGTTTTCGTTTTCATCTATCCTTCCTTGAATATGGAATGTCTATGCATGTTTAGCTCACATCCCTATTACTCTGCAGCAATACCTCCGTAATTCAAAGTAAACCGCATCCGTTTATATCTTTTTGAATGATTGATTCATCCACTTGATACGTGCGATTGGCGAGATGGGGGAAGGGGGGAGAGGTACCTGCGGGACGGGCGGTGAGAAAACTGTGTGCTACACAGGAAATCATTATTAATTCAAAAGTTTTGAGTTTTTGGATTTCTCCTCAAAGTGCCTTGCAGTTTTCAGACATCCAAGTTCCCCAAAGGGATAAAAAAAACGATGGACATGCAGCACATTGCCCCACACAATTACCGGTTGCAACCTGGAATTAGAGACTTCTCTCGACTGGCCTCCTGATGTAATTGGACGGCAGTTATGGATAAGCTAACGAGGCTAAAGGCAGACAAGTTTCTTGGCCCTGATGGAATGCATCTCAGAGGCAAAAAGCCATGGCTAGTGAAATTGTAAATGCACTAGTAATAATTTTCCAAAATTCACTTCACTCTGGGATGATCCCGGCAAATTGGAAATTAGCAAACGTGACACACTATTTAGAAAAGGAGTTCGGAGAAAGCGACTAATTATAGACACGTGAGCTTAACTTCGGTAGTAGGGAAGATGCTGGAATCTGTCATCAAAGAAGAAATAGTGAGGCATCTGGATGGAAATTGTCCCATTGGGCAGAAGCATGGGTTCATAACGGGCAAGTCATGCCAATCTAATTTGGAGGAATTGTTTGAGGACATTGCCAGAGCGGTAGATAATGGGCAGCAAATGGATGTCCATTTCTGGATTTCCAGAAAGCCTTTGACAAGATGCCACACAAAATGTTGCTGCATCAGATAAACATGCATCACATTAAGGGTAACATAGTAGCATGCATAGAGGATCGATTAATTAATAAAAAGCAACTAGGGTGGATTAGAAGTTGGGGACCATTTGCAATGCTACTAATTGCAGACGGCACTAAGATGAGTGGTAAAAATAAAAGTGGAGAGGAATGCGGAAGTCTGAAGAGGGATTTGCATAGGTTAACTGAATCAGCTAGGGTCTGGCAGATGGAACACAATGTTGACAAATGTGAGGTTATCCATTTTGGTAGTAATAACAGCAAAAAGGGATTATTATTTAAATGATAAAATATTAAAACATGCTGCTATGCAGAGAGACCTGGGTGTGCTAGTGCATGAGTCGCAAAAAATTGGTTTACAGGTGCAACAGGTAATTAAGAAAGCTAATGGTGTTTTGTCCTTCATTGCTAGAGGGATGGGGTTTAAGACTAGGGAGGTTATGCTGCAATTGTATAATGTGTTAGTGAGGCCAGTTCAGTTTTTGTCTGCTTACCTGAGAAACGACGTACTGGCCCTGGAGGGTGTTCAGAAGAGATTCACTAGGTTAATCCAAGATTTGATGGGGTTGGATTACGAGGAGAGGTTGAGTAGTCTGGGATTGCACTCGTTGGAATTTAGAAGGATGAGGGGGATCTAATAGAAACATATAAAATGATGAATGGAATAGATAGGATAGATGCAGGCAGGTTGGTTCCTCTCGCGGGTGAAAGCATAATTAGGGGGCATAGCCTCAAAATAAGGGGAAGTAGTTTTCGGACTGAGTTTAGGAGGAACTTCTTCACCGAAAGGGTTGTGAATCTATGGAATTCCTTGCCCAGTGAAGCACTTGAGGTTCCTTCATTAAATGTTTCTAAGATAAAGATATATAGTTTTTTGAAGAATAAAGGGATTAAGGGTTCTGGTGTTCGGGCCGGAAAGTGGAGCTGAGTCCACGAAAGATCAGCCATGATCTCATTGACTGGCGGAGCAGGTTTGAGGGGCCATATGGCCTACTCCTGCTCCTAGTTCCCACGTTCTTATGTTCTTATGTTCTTGTGACTTGAATCCTACAAGATCAGTGCAAAAATAGTCGGGTCGCTTCAGGAATATTTGGCTAATGGTAAAATTCTAGGTAGTGTGGTGAGCAGAAGGATCTAGGTGTCCATGTACATAGATCCCTGAAAGTTGCCACCCTGGTTGATAGGGTTGTGAAGAAGGCCGATGGTGTGTTGGCCTTTATTGGTAGAGGGATTGAGTTCCGGAACCATGAGGTCATTTTGTAGCTGTACAAAACTCTGGTACGGCCGCATTTGGAGTATTGTGTACAGTTCTGGTCGCCTCATTATTGGAAGGACGTGGACGCTTTGGAACGGGTGCAGAAGAGATTTACCAGGATGTTGCCTGGTATGGAGGGAAAAGCTTATGAGGTAGGCTGATGGACTTGAGGTTGTTTTCGGTAGAGAGAAGAAGGTTAAGAGGTGACTTAATAGAGGCATACAAAATGATCAGAGGGTTAGATAGGGTGGACAGTGAGAGCCTTCTCCCGCGGATGGAGGTGGCTAGCACGAGGGGACATAGCCTTAAATTGAGGGGTAATAGATATAGGACAGAGGTCAGAGGTAGGTTTTTTACCCAAATAGTGGTGAGGCCGTGGAATGCCCTACCTGCAACAGCAGTAAACGCGCCAACATTGAGGGCATTTAAAAGTTTATTGGATAAGCATATGGATGATAATGGCATAGTGTAGGTTAGATGGCCTTTAGTTTTTGACTTCCCATGTCGGTGCAACATCCTGGGCCGAAGGGCCTGTACTGCGCTGTGTCGTTCTATGCTCTTTGTTCTAGGTCACGCTAATCGCAGTAGAGTCTGCCCAGTGTCCACACCGTTGCCACAGCACTATTCCAAATAATAGATGGTCCAGGTCATGAAATTGTCATGTTTGACAGTGTTCATGATTGGAAGTTCAGCCGGGCACACACTTCATGAGAACCAACAACGTCTATGTTTGCACACTTCCTCGGCCACAGTCTCAAACGAACATGCGCAACAGCAGCAGATTTGGGCCGCTGAGAACTTTGAGACTCCTCCACCAATACATAAGATAATTGCTGACCTGACAATGTCCAATTACCTACCTTCTATCTGTTACCATAAATTCCCTTGCGGATTAAAAATCTATCGAACTCAGTCTTGTCAATGTTTAATAACTTATCTTCCAGAGTTTTCTGGTGTAAAGAATTAAGATTGCACTGGAGTGCTGAGCTTATTGCATTTGAGTGCCACAGTGAGAGTTTGGTGACTGAGGGAGTATAAGGGTTCATTTTTATTTAAAGTCTAGTATTTCTTTTATTTAGTTAATTAACTTAAAATTTGCAGTTTGGTCTATAAGAAGGTGAACTTTGAATCAGCTTTAAACAAGGTTCTACTTGTACTTACTTGCAGCTGGAGCTTGTTAATTAGTTAATTGGATTAGGCCAGTTTTCAGAGGCTAGAGTTACAGTATAAATTTGAGCTAGTTATAGTGCAGACTTTGTTTGCACTGGAGTGCTGGGCTTGTTGCATTTGAGTGCTACAGTGAGTGTTTGGTGACTGAAGGAGTTAGGTGAGGAGGGGTAAGGTGCTCCTTACATTTCATTTTCTATATTTATCAAAGAGCGTGAAGGGAGCCAGCAGTTTAGAGTACAGCTGACTGGAAGCAGAGTCAGAGTCCGGAGGTTCAGTTGGTCGACGGGGCAGCTAATTCTGCCCCGTAAGAGGCGATGGAGGCTAGGGCAGTTGCATGCTCCTCCTGTAGGATGGGGGTGGTGAGGGATACCACTGGTGTCCCTGCTAACTATACCTGCGGGAAGTGCACCCAACTCCAGCTCCTCAGAGACCGTGTTAGGGAACTGGAGCTGGAGCTGGATGAACTTCGGATCATCCGGGTGGCAGAGGGGGTTATCGAGAAGAGTTACAGGGAGGTAGCCACACCCAAGGTACTGGGCAAGAGTAGCTGGGTTACAGGCAGGGTAAGTAAAACTAACAGGCAGACAGAGCAGGGATCCCTCGTGTCCATTCTCCTTCAAAACAAGTATACCGTTTTGGATGCTGTTGGAGGGGATGACCTACCGGGGGAAGGCCCTAGCTGCCAGGTCTCTGGCACTGAGTCTGGCTCTGGGGCTCAGAAGAAAAGGGGGAGCATAGAAGATAAATATTAATTGAAGTTTCAATGGTTAGGGGAATAGATAGGAGATTCTGAGGTCGCGTGCGAGACTCCCGAAAGGTATGCTGCCTCCCGGGTGCCAGGGCCAGGTATGTCTCGGATCAGGTATGTCTCACCAGGGGAAGGCAGAAGTAGCCAGGCTCGTGGCACCGTGGCTGTCTCTGCTGCACAGAAGGGCGGGAAAAATAGTAGCAGGGCTATAGTCATAGGGGATTCAATCGTAAGGGGAGTAGACAGGCGTTTCTGTGGTCGAAAACGAGACACCCGAATGGTATGTCGCCTTCCGGGTTGCACGTGTCAGGGATGTCTTAGATCGGTTGCAGGACAGACTGAAGGGGAGGGTGAACAGCGAGATGTCATGGTACATACAGGCACCAACGATATTAAGTAAGCATGTGTCTTTTGCAATTGTTTAGCTACTGTTATATACTCTGCACGATGTCATGATTGGACACATATTCTGCACTGACAGTCACGAGTGGACATAGATAACGAGTCACAAATAATTGGTATTTGGTAATTTTCTGCAATCAAATGTTGAATATGACTGTTGGTGCAAACTTGAATCAGTGCTCTCCGGCGTGCCAACTTTGAACGTCTTAATCCAGGCCGTGGCTGTATTAAAGACCTTGACAATAACGCCAAGAATCTTCGCCTGGGCTCTCATTGGGATGAGGGTTAAGTAAGTGTAGTGGAATGGCTGTATAGGTTTCACTCAACATCCAAAACAGAAATGAAAACGTCAGTTAAGGATCATAATACTCATGATAGTTTGTAATTAAATCCTTTGTGTTCAGAGTTGCTGCTGTTGAGCTGGTGCACAATATCCTACCAGTTATTTAAAAAAAAAAATTATTGTTTTTTTTTTAAACTATGTACTATTTCCTTTTCTTTGTTATGTTTGAGTGTGCCTTTCTCTTCTATATATATATATGTTTCTTATTCTGTGTACATAACGGTAAATCAACCTTGTTTGAAAACCCAATAAAAACATTTATAAAAAAATAAATTATCAGGTGTAAAAGAGAAAGAAAATCCTTTGCCATCTGACTGTGTCCCAGAATTGTGAGAAACGTCCCTTGTCTCACGGAGTCATCACGTGTTATATAACACTATGAGCTAAATCCAACATTAAGTCGCACCCACGAGTAATATTCAAGTTTAAAAGTCTTTCTTCTTTTCAGCACAGGTACCTTTGAAGATTTTCATATCAGAGCTTCCAGCCTAAAATTTGACTTTTGGCGGCTTCCTTTTTCAAGTTGGGCATCGTAACTGTTTTACAGCGTAATCTTTTCTCTCTTATTCATTGCATCTCCCCGGTCAGTACAGAACTTTCCGGCAGTGATGCGCGCTGTCCCAAATGTTGTTCGCCCAAGCGATCCAACTGCTAGCAATCACACTCAGTACAGCAAAAACTAGGAGGGGGATCCAAAGGGGATGCAGAGAGCAAAATACTCGCTCGAGGCAGATCAACTGGTCATCTCCATCTCGGATCCACAACGCAGCATGGAAGGAATCCTCGCGCTCCTGAACGAAATGGTTTGCCTTCTCAGGCTACAAACACAATATAATCAAAGGTGAGATCTTCCCTGTGAACCTGCGAGCGGGAGGGGAAGTCAGAGAGGACTGCCCTTTACACAGGCTCTACACAGTTTCCGCTACCTGGGGATCCAAATAGCACATGACTGTGCAGGGGTTCGCAAGTGGAACTTAATCAGTCTGACAGAGGAAATCAGACCACGATAGATACTCAGAATGCCGATTTTTGAAAACGTGGTTGTCAGATACGTCACAATAGCATTAAATGAAAATGAAAATCGCTTATTGTCACGAGTAGGCTTCAATTAAGTTACTGTGAAAAGCCCCTAGTCGCCACATTCCGGCGCCTGTCCGGGGAGGCTGGTACGGGAATCGAACCGTGCTGCTGGCCTGCTAGGTCTGCTTTAAAAGCCAGCGATTTAGCCTGGTGAGCTAAACCAGCGATCGTAGTGGGGGTGTAATTACCGGGTAGACAGAGGAATGGACAGCAAGGTAGTTACATTCTCCATTGTTTACTGCAGGACTGCCCTGTTGCCCACCATCTCCGTTGCGGGAGTGGGAACACGACTGGGGCAGCACGGTAACATGGTGGTTGGCATAAATGCTTCACAGCTCCAGGGTCCCAGGTTCGGTTCCCGGCTGGGTCACTGTCTGTGCGGAGTCTGCACGTCCTCCCCGTGTGTGCGTGGGTTTCCTCCGGGCGCTCCGGTTTCCTCCCACAGTCCAAAGATGTGCCGGTTAGGTGGATTGACCATGCTAAATTGCCCGTAGTGTCCTAAAAAGTAAGGTTAAGGGGGGGGAGGTTGTTGGGTTCCGGGTATAGGGTGGATACGTGGGTTTGAGTTGGGTGATCATTCCTTGGCACAACATCGAGGGCCGAAGGGCCTGTTCTGTGCTGTACTGTTCTATGTTCTATGTTCTAGGGCTGCACGGTAGCATAGTGAGGGCGGCACGGTAGCACAGTGGAGGGCAGCACGATAGCATGGTGGAGGGCAGCACGGCAGCATAGTGGTTAGCACAGTTGCTTCACAGCTCTAGAGTCCAAAGTTCGAATCCCGGCTTGGGGCATTGTCTGTGTGGAGTCTGCACCTTCTCCCAGTGTCTGTATGGGTTTCCTCCGGGTGCTCCAGTTTCCTCACACAGTACAGGTTAGGAGGATTGGCCACGCTAAATTGCCCTTCGTGTTCAAAACGTTTGGGCGGGGTTACTGGTTTGGAGGGAGGGTGGAGTTGCGGGCTTGGGTATGGTGCTCCTTCCGAGTTTAGGTGGAGGGTCAAAGGGCCGAATGCCCTCCTTGAACACTGTAAATTAGATGATTCTATGACTAGATGATTCACAATGATTCATGAGAAATTTGGGTGTGGATTCGGTCGTGAACAATTTGAAATTCCACAGTCGAATTATCTCACTGGTGGAAAACCTGGCTGTGCGCTCACTACGTTTCCTTTGTATCCGTCAATTGTCTTTGAATCAGATTTGTGTTTGTTCGGACTTTTAGCCAGTGTTAGTTTACATTCTTACATTGTGATGACTGTGAGACCCATTTGCTTTGATTTCGAATGTTTGAGCAAAATGTAGTCTTCTTTCCCGAACAATTGCTTTTCACAGGATCAGTCTGCTGCACACCCTAACTCTTTGCGCCAGAAACTCAGGACGACAAGTTATTAGGCATTCACAAGGCTGAGTTCGATAGATTTTTAATCAGCAAGGGAATTAATGGACACGGAGAGAAGGGAGGACATTGGACATTTTTGGGTCAGCAAATATCTTATGTATTGTTGGAGGTGTCTCAAAGTTCTTAATAGCCGAAATCTGCTGCTGCTTCCTCTAGTCATTTGGGAGTTTGGCCCAGGAAGTATCCAAACATAGACGTTGTTGGTTCCCATGAATGGTGAGCTTCCAAACATGGACACTGTGAAATCATGGCAATTTCATGACCTGGCCCATGCATCGACCAAATATCTATTACTTGGAAGAGTGATGTTGGAAGGTTCTGGACACTGGGGAGGGGCTATTGTGATTAGTGTGATCTGAAGCGACCCGGTTATTTTTCCACTCATCGTGTCGGGCTCAAGTCATCCTGGAGTGCCGTCCAATTACATCAGGAGGCCAGTCCAGAAAAGTCACTAATTCCAGGATACAATTGGCAATTAGGTGGGGCAATGTGCTGCATGTCTATCCGGTTTTGCCCCATTGGGACGATCGTTAGAAATGTCAAGATCATTTACATCTGTCAGGGGTGCAATGGCAATGCTGCTGCTCCACTAATCATCGCTTACCACGATAGATACTAAGAATGTCGATTTCTGAAAAGGGTTTTTGTCATTTTCTTCAAAATAGCATATTGACTAATCACAGTGGGGGTAGCGGGTAGACAGGAGAACGGACGGAAGTTAGATCAATTTATCATTGTTCACCGCAGGACTGCACTGTTTCCCACCATCTCTGTCGTGGGAATGGGATCAAGCCATGGGCAGCACCGTAGCATAAAGGAGGGCAGCTGGGTCACAGTGGAGGGCTGCACGGTAGCATAGAGGTTAGCACAGTTGCTTCACAGCTCTCGGGTCTGAAGATCGAATTCCGGCTTGGGGCACTGTCTGTGTGGACTCTGCGTGTTCTCCCCGTGCCTGCATGGGTTTCCTCTCGTTGCTCCAGTTTCCTCTCACAGTCTATAAATGAGCAGGTTACGAGGATTGGCCATGCTAAATTGGCCTAAGTGTTCAAAAAGTGTGGGTGGGGTTACTGGCTTGCAGGAAGGGTGGAGGTGTGGGCTTGGGTAGGGTGCTCTTTCCAAAGGCTGGAGGAATCTAGGTGGGCCGAATGGCTACCTTTTGCACAGTAAATCCTATGATTCTATGACCAGATTGTTCACACGGATTCAGGTGCAAGCAGTTTGTCAGAAAATATTTGGTTTTGGATACTGTAGTGAACAATTTAAAATTCCACACTCGAAGTCTCTCACTAGCGGAAAACCTGGCTGTGTGATTGCTACGTTTCCCTTGTCTGGTATGTTGGTTCAATTGACACTGATTAAGATTTGTGTTTGTGGGTATTTTTTGCCAGTTTTATTTTCCATTCTTGCACTGTGATGACTGCACGACCCATTTGCTCCATTTGTTTTGATTCAAAATATCTGAGCAAAATTTATTCTGCTTTCCCGAACAATTGATGTTCACAGGATCAGTCTCCTGCAGATCTTTTTGAGAGAGAGAGAAATGCAGCACAGAACAGGCCCTTCGGCCCACGATGTTGTGCCGAACTTTTATCCTAAGTTAATCATAGAATCTTGGACACTAAGGGCAATTTATCATGGCCAATCCACCCAACCTGCACATCTTTGGACTGTGCGAGGAAACCGGAGCACCCGGAGGAAACTCACGCACACACGGGGAGGATGCGCCTCTGGAGAAAGAACATCATGAGACAGACAGAAAGATTGTTGGCAACTGGACATTTCAGTGCTACCAATTTCTTTTGGAACAATGAGAACAAGGCTATCTGAAGTTCGACAAATGCCGAGACACAAAATATTAATGTAACCTTTATTAAATAGTAGGCAATTCCGAGATTCAAAAGCGATAACCCCAGTGACCAACCTCCCAAAGAGCAGACATAGGATTGAAATCTCACAGCCATACTGCTTTCACAGTGAGCCTGGATAAAGTCTCTCTATATATATTTGTGCAAGTCATGAGTTTTGAAATGCATTTCTCTATATGAATAAACTCCTCTCCAGAAAATTCAGATCAATAACAACATCAGTATGAAAGTAAATTAAACTTGTAGTGAGTATTCAATTGGTATTTTTCGTCAGGAATTCCGCCAACAGAATTCATAAACAATGTCCAAGGAACATTTCCAGGGTATCCAAATCTAGTGTAATGCGACATCTTCGGTCAGACTGACTGACTGACACGAGACAGCTGTTGAGAGGTTACATTTGGCTTGAAGGATGTTTCCAGTCTGGGTGGGTACAGCACAATCAACAATCGCTCAATACCCCCTTTTTATTGAAGTCCATGTTAAATTCTCCAATCTCCGAAATGGATGTGATAGCATAAGTGTGTCGGTGCAGACTTGGTGGGTCGAATGGCCTCTATCTGCACTGCATGCTCTATGTTCGAGGTTCCTTGGATGAGGACGGCTCCAAACATGCGTAAGAGGCATTTCACCATCCTGGACAATGATTCCGTTTGATTGGCAAACCTTCCACCACGATTTCCTTCCTCCGTTGCAGACACACTGCAGCATGTTGCACCCAGAGGAAAACAGTGCAGCAACTCGGGAAAACATGTCAGGCAGCAACGTTGAAACACATGACAGCAGGCACACGGAAATCTGATGTTCCTGGAAGACCCCTCCAAATCGCTCATTAGGCTTACCTGAAAATATGTCGCTGTTCATTCAAAGTCACTGAATCATATCGTCGACCTCCCTCTCGAACAACATTCTGTGTGTAACTGCACCACAGTCATTGCATTGGGTTCCGATGCTACTCCGCCACCTTTCCTTTCTCAAAGCCCATAAATGTAGGTTCTCTGTGTTAGCCCCCATCCAGGCGTGCTGAATTATGAGGTTTCCAAAAATCGTGTACTGCTTAGATGAACAAGAAAGATGGAAATAATATTCAACCCAGATAAGTGTCTGATGGTGCATTTGAAGATGTCAGTCAAGGCAAAGTAATACAATAATAATACAATGGGGCCTCACGGTAGCAGGGGCCTCACGGTAGCATGGTGGTTAGCATCAATGCTTCACAGCTCCAGGTTCCCAGGTTCGATTCCCGGCTGAGTCACTGTCTGTGTGGAGTCTGCACGTCCTTCCCGTGTGTGCGTGGGTTTCCTCCGGGTGCTCCGGTTTCCTCCCACAGTCCAAAGATGTGTGCATTGGCCTCAATTTGGCCACGCTAAATTGCCCGTAGTGTAAGGTTAATGGGGGGATTGTCGGGTACACGGGTTACGTGGGTGATCATTGCTCGGCACAACATCGAGGGCCGAAGGGCCTGTACTGTTCTATAATTCTATAATATTGTTGCAGAGGACAGAGCGACATGTTGAAAAATTGGTCATCGATACTATTTATTACAAGGTATCTGTAAAATATAATTATAGCAGAACAGCACAGAGTAGTAGCACTTAGAGCGTGCAGCGTGTGCGAAGCCATGGAATTCAGCATGCCTGCCTCAGACGTCAGAACTGCTGGATAATGCAGCACGATGGCACAGTGATTTTCACTGTTACTGCATGACGCTGCGGTCCCAGGTACGATTCCGGCTCTAGGTCACTATCCGCATGGAGTTTGCACATTCTCCCCGTGTTTGCGTGGCTTTCGCCTCCACAACGCAAAGATGTTGGGGGCCTCACGGTAGCATAGTGGTTAGCATCAATGGTTCACAGCTCCAGGGTCCCAGGTTCGATTCCCGGCTGGGTCACTGTCTGTGTGGAGTCTGCACGTCCTCCCTGTGTGTGCGTGGGTTTCCTCCGGGTGCCCCGGTTTCCTCCCACAGTCCAAAGATGTGCGGGTTAGGTGGATTGGCCATGCTAAATTGCCCGTAGTGTAAGGTTAATGGGGGGATTGTTGGGTTACGGGTATGCGGGTTACGTGGGTTTAAGTAGGGTGATCATTGCTCAGCACAACATCGAGGGCCGAAGGGCCTGTTCAGTGCTGTACTGTTCTATGTTCTATGTAGGTTGGGAGGATTGACCACGCTAAATTGCCCCTCAATTACGAAAGTATAAACTGGGACCCCGAAAATAAAAACAAAGATCTGCATCACGTGACAGCAGCTGCACAACCTTGAACAACTGGAGTGGAATTATTCAATGTCGCGCCGGAGTGACCTCGCAGTCATGAACTCCGTTGAGTTTCACAACGGCGCGAAGCAGCCGTGATGGCGACCAATTCTGGCCCCGGGAATGGGCTAGCATCGTTGGGCGCGAGGAACACGCAGGGCGTGGCGTACAATGCGCGTCGTCAGCGCGCGAATGACGCCGTGCCGCATCTTAAAAGGTGCGATCAGCGCAAAGAAAGACCCGCAGCAGAGGACGAAGGAAAACGACGGAGCCATGGAGGGGCGCCCCGGGATTCCATGATGCTGACCTTGAGACCGTCCTCAATGAGGTGTAGCAGCGCAGCGACATCGTCTTCCCAATGAAGACCCTTCCAGCACTGTGCGAAGGGCCTGACGTGAGGAGGGCATGGTTGTGCTGTGGGGCAGACCCCTCGGTCCGGGGAGCAGTGCCGCAAGAAGCTCCATGACCTCACCAGGGCTGCCACGGTAAGTGCCACGAGGGTGCCCCAGGGTCACAAACAGCCCCCCCCCCATCTGCCTCATACCCCCCCCCCCCAGCACGAGGGGGACGACATTGAGTGGAGGAGGGTGAACAACGTATCACAGACCTTCATGAGCACTGCAATCTCCTGGAGAGATGACATGGTGTGGCTCCAACTTTCCCCCCACGCAGCATTAACGTAGCATATAACTGAACGCTCTGATGATACCCGCCTAATTGTGATGCTTCATCCATGCCCCCCCCCCCCCGCAATAGGACAAGACGGCGCAAAACAGCCGGGAGCAGAACAGAACCGGAGGGGGTTCGCCCATCCTGCACCTCTTAACAATGTTCGAGCAGAGGGCACTGGACCTCGCTGGGTGATCCACCACCCGGGAGGAGGCTGAATGCGAGTTTTGGAGGCGCAGATACAAGTGAGACAACCCTGCATGCCCCACCAACCCACTCTTTCTCCCTTCACACTCTGCCCACAGGACCACCCATCCTCTCACCCCTCTCACTCTGCCCACTGGAGAACCCTACACCCGGCCGAGCATGTCTAACAAACCCCGTATCATTCTGTTCCCCAGGGCCTGCTGATGAATGTCCAGGGCAGTCTGGTTCCACACAGTGCCGACCATCCGTAATGACACACGCAGCTAGGGTTGCACGACAGAGGGTGGCAGGAGGTCGGCCCGGAGGCCCATCTTCTAAAACCGGCACTTTCGAGGGGGATGTTGCAGTGCATTGCCCTAGGTTCGGCAAGCGAGACAGGTGCCTGTGGACCCAGATGCACAAAGGATGGCGACACAGTCAACGGACGCACCCGACGCTGAACTGTAAATGGACCACGTGGGCCCTGCGCCGTGTCATGACTGGGACCAGGACACAATGGACATACTGATGGACCAGGACCTCGAGCTTGCGGCACTGCTGCCTCCCACACCATACAGCATCCCAGAGATAATCACATCGGTTGGGCAATTAAGTGATAAGGCTCCTGGGTAACGGTCTGGTGTGCACCACACAGCCAAGCCAGTACAGCAGGTGGAGATCGGAGCAGCCGAGGGGCTGGACGGTCGGAGGGGTCCAGGCCCAGCATCCAGCTGCCGCCCAGATGGTTCACGGGTTCCTGGATTTACTCGACCCACCCGGACAGCAGATGCATTTTGAATCCAAAGGACAAAATAACGGGATGAGTGCCATCTTCCGGCAGCTGCAGATGCAGTTGGAGGAGTCCATCCCCGTCCAGGAGCAGGGAGTGGTGCCGCTCATCGCAGCCACCTAGGCCGAAACAGCATGGGTGGCGTCCGTGGTCGAGGCAATGGGTGAAACGGTTTCGGCAATGGATCAGGTTCTGCAAGGCGTTGGGCTTCATGTGCACGGGTCATCCATAGCACAGGTGTGGGATGCGCTCTCACAGGCAGCAATGCGCCAGAGCCAAAACGACATTGCCGGCGCATTACTTTGGTTGCGATGATGTGGAGCTAAGCCGCACGTTCGGTAGCTGCCGCTATTTTCGGTCTTTTGGGCTCTTTTAAGGGCCCGTTGTGCTGGCTAGAATTTTCCTGGTGTGGGAACACATCCACTGCGCTCTTCTGCCGGTGGATGGACTGGACCAAAAGCGGAGCAGTTACAAAATCGGCTGTGGAGCAGAGAAAGGTGCGGTGCAGTAGAAACAAGATGGCGGCAGGTGGGGTGCCGGCAGCGTGGCAGCAGTGTGCGCAGGAGCAGCAGGAGCTACTTCTGCGCTGCTTCAGAGAGCTGATGGCTGAGCTTTTGGAACCGCTTGAGGCCTCGCTTGACAAGCTCATGGGGCAGCACGGTAGCATAGTGGTTAGCATAAATGCTTCACAGCTCCAGGGTCCCAGGTTCGATTCCCGGCTGGGTCACTGTCTGTGCGGAGTCTGCACGTCCTCCCCGTGTGTGCGTGGGTTTTCTCCGGGTGCCCCGGTTTCCTCCCACAGTCCAAAGATGTGCGGGTTAGGTGGATTGGCCATGCTAAATTGCCCGTAGTGTCCTAAAAAGTAAGGTTAAGGGAGGGTTGTTTGGGTTATGGGTATAGGGTGGATACGTGGGTTTGAGCAGGGTGATCATTGCTCGGCACAACATCGAGGGCCGAAGGGCCTGTTCTGTGCTGTACTGTTCTATGTTCTATGCGACTCAGACGGCCCGGGGTGTCGAGATCCGGGAGCTACGGCAAAAGGCCTCGGAGAGCGAGGACAAAATCCTAGGCCTGGCAGTGAAGATGGAGTCGCACGAGGCACTCCACTAGAAATGGCAAGCGAGGTTGGAAGAGATGGAGAATCGCTCCCGTCGGAAGAACTTGTGGATCCTGGGCCTCCCGGAGGGCCTGGTAGTTTCGGACTTGGGGGCCTATGTGGCGGCGATGTTGAACTCGCTCATGGTCATTGCAGGGGCCCTTGGAACTGGAGGGTGCCCCTCGAGTGGCCTCATGGTAGCATGGTGGTTAGCATCAATGCTTCACAGCTCCAGGGTCCCAGGTTCGATTCCCGGCTGGGTCACTGTCTGTGTGGAGTCTGCACGTCCTCCCTGTGTGTGCGTGGGTTTTCTCCGGGTGCTCCGGTTTCCTCCCACAGTCCAAAGATGTGCGGGTTAGGTGGATTGGCCATGCTAAATTGCCCGTAGTGTAAGGTTAATGGGGGGATTGTTGGGTTATACGGGTTACGTGGGTTTAAATAGGGTGATCATTGCTCGGCACAACATCGAGGGCCGAAGGGCCTGTTCTGTGCTGTACTGTTCTAAGTCTAAGTCTAAGAGTGTTGATGAGGAAGGCCAATCCGAATGAGCCGCCCAGGGCATTGCTGGTCCTTTTTCACTACTTCCTTGACCTTGAGTGTGTGCTGAGATGGGCGGAGAAGGAGAGTAGCATCAAGTGGGAGAATGCAGAGATTCGGATTTATCAGGACTGGAGTGCGGAGGTGGCAAAGAGAAGGACTGGTTTTAATCGGACAAAGGCAGTGCTTCACATGAGGGGGGTGAAGTTTGGCCTGGTACAGCCAGCACACATCTGCTTCACTTACAAAGACCGCCAGCTATACTTCGATACCCCAGACGATGCCTGGGCCTTCGTCCAGGCAGAGAAGTTGGACTCGAACTGAGGACTGCGGGGCTGGGGACTGATGTAGATAGTCCAGAGGCTTTGGCCTCCGTGGTAGCCTTTCGTCTTTCTGGTTGTGGTTGTTAATGTCTTTTTGCCCTTTGTTTTGCTTTTTCGCGCGATTTTGAGTCTCTTATTTATTCATTTCGGTGCTTTATTGTGTTCTCACTGGTGAAGGGCTGGGGAGCTGTTCGCGGGCCTGCTGGGTCACTCGCCCTTCTTTTTCCCGCGTGTTCGTTCGGGGGGGGGGGGGGGGCGCAGGGTCTGAGATGGAAGCGTGGGCTTTCTTCCTGCGCTGGAGGAGCAGTGGGCGGGAATAGGGGGGAGGTACCGAGTTACTGCTGGAGGGGCTGAAGGGGAACTGCTGGCGATGGGGGTAGTTGTGAGGTGGGTCTGCAAGCGTGGGAAACGGGCATGGGGGGGGGGTTTGTGGGCACGTGGTGTGCCGAGGGAGAGTCATGGCTCACCAGCGCAGAGGGCGGGGATGACTCCCCCGATTCGGCTGGTCACATGGACTGGTG
The DNA here is from genome assembly GCF_902713615.1 of Scyliorhinus canicula. NCBI lineage: Eukaryota > Metazoa > Chordata > Chondrichthyes > Carcharhiniformes > Scyliorhinidae > Scyliorhinus > Scyliorhinus canicula. Next base: position 8,726,088 of record NC_052166.1, read on the forward strand.
AAGCGGTCGCGGGTCTTGGCGCACTTGAAAGGGCTGGGTGCGGATATAGCTCCAGGAGACGCACCTTAAGGTGGCGGACCACGTGAGGCTGAGAAGAGATTGGGTTCCACTCGGGGCTAGATGCGAAGAACCGAGGGGTGGCGATTTTAGTTGGTAAGAGCTTGTCGTTTGTGGCGTCGAGTGTAGTGGTGGATAGCTGTGGCAGATATGTAATGGTGAGTGGTAGGCTTTAAGGGGAGCGGGTGGTTCTGGTTAAAGTGTACGCCCCCAATTGGGATGATACATGGGGCAGCATGGTAGCATAATGGTTAGCATCAATGCTTCACAGCTCTAGGGTCCCAGGTTCGATTCCCGGCTGGGTCACTGTCTGTGTGGAGTCTGCACGTCCTCCCTGTGTGTGCGTGGGTTTCCTCCGGGTGCTCCGGTTTCCTCCCACAGTCCAAAGATGTGCGGGTTAGGTGGATGGGCCATGCTAAATTGCCCGTAGTGTCCTAAAAGTAAGGTTAAGGGGGAGTTGTTGGGTTACGGGTATAGGGTGGATACGTGGGTTTGAGTAGGGTGATCATTGCTCGGCACAACATCGAGGGCCAAAGGGCCTGTTCTGTGCTGTACTGTTCTATGTTCTATGTTCTATGTTCTATGTTTCATGCTGAGAATGTTGAACCGGATTCCGGACCTGGAGTCAGGGGGGGCTTGATTTTGGGATGGGATTTTAATATGGTGCTGGACCCAGCTCTGGATCGTTCGAGGTCTAAGACGGGCAAGAGGCATGTGGCGGCCACACTGCTGAGGGGGTTTATGGAGCAGATGGAAGGGGTAGATCCTTGGAGGTTTTTGAGGCCGTGAGGTAGGGTGTTCTCCTTTTTCTCCCATGACCACAAGGCTTATTCCCGGAATGATTTTTGTCTACTCAGCAGGGCGCTTATCCTGAGAGTGGTGGGGGCGGCGTATTCGGCGATAGTCATATCGGTCCACGCTCTGAATTTGGTGGACTTGGAGCTGGGGAAGGGGAAGTATCAACGCCCGCTGCGGAGGCTAGATGTGGGATTTCTGTCAGTGGAGGGAGTATGTGGGCGGGTCCGTAGTTGCATAGAGGGGTATTTGGAAGCTAATGATAATGGGAATGTGCAAGTTGGGGTGGTCTGGAAAGTGTTGAAGGTGGTGGTCAGAGCGGAGCTGATATCTATTCGGGCGCACAGGGAAAGGGGGGAAGGAGCTGGTAGGGAGAGGTTGATGGAAGAAATGGTGAGGGTGATCAGGAGGTATGCGGATATCCCGGACGGGGGGCTTTTGAGGAAGCGTTGTAGTCTCCAAGCGGAGTTCGATATACTAACCACCCAGAAGGTGGAGGCGCAGTGGAGGAGGGTACAGGGAGCGGTATACGAGTATGTGAAGAATTCAAGTCGGATGCTGGCCCACCAGCTTCGGAAGTGGGAGGCAGCGAGAGAGATAGGGGGAGTTAGGGATGTAGGAGGGAACCTGGTGTGGGGTGCTAGGCACATTAATGGGGTGTTCAGGTCCTTCTAAAGGAGCTGTTCCAGTCGGTGCCCCTTCGAGAGTGGGGTGGAATGCCCCGCTTTCTGGACAAGTTGGAGTTTCCAAGAGTGGAGGAGGAGAGGTTTGAGGGGCTGGGGGCCCCAATCGAGTTGGAGGAGCTGATTGAGGCGCTCGGGAGCATGCAGATCGGGAAAGTACCGGGACCTGATGTGTTTCCGGTGGAGTTTTATGAGAAGTTCTCAGACCTGCTGGGCCCGCTGTTAGTGGGGACCCTGCATGAGGCGAGGGAGGGTGGCTTTGCCCCCGACGATGCCTTGGGCAATAATTTCACTGATTCTGAAGCGGGATAAGGACCCCCTCCAGTGTGTGTCTTATAGGCCGATCTCGCTTCTCAACGTGGACGCAAAGCTGTTGGCTAAGATACAGGGAACGGTATACGAGTACGGGGCAAGTCGGATGCTGGCCCACCAGCTCCGGAAGGGGGAGACAGCGGGAAAGATAGGGGGAGTTAGGGATGTAGGAGGGAACCTGGTGCGGGGTGCTAGGGACATTAATGGGGTGTTCAGGCTCTTCTACAGGGAGCTGTACTGGTCGGTGCCCCCTGAGGACGGAGCTGCACTCCGAAAGCTCGTGTTTGAAACAAACCTGTTGGACCATAACCTGGTGTTGTAAGACTTCTTACTGTGCTCACCCCAGTACAATGCCGGCATCTCCACATCATGGCTAAGATACTGTCCAGGAGGGTGGAAGATGTGGTTCCGCTGGTTATCCATGAGGACCAGACGGGGTTTGTGAAGGGTAGGCAGCTAAATGTCAATGTGCGGTGGCTACTTAATGTTATAATGATGTCGGCGGTGGATGTGGAGGTGGAAATAGTAGCATCGATGGATGCGGAGAAGGCCTTCGATAGGGTGGAGTGGAGCTACCTAGGGCAAGTGCTGAGGAGATTTGAGTTTGGTGAGGGATTCATTAGGTGGGTGAAGCTGCTGTACAGTGCTCCGGTAGCGAGCGTGGTGACAAAAAGGAGGAGGTCAGAGGAATTATGGTTGTCCCGGGGGATGAGGCCGGGGTGCCCCTTGTCTCCCCAGATCTTCGTGTTAGTGATTGAGCCCCTGGACATGGCGCTGAGGGATTCGAAGACATGGAGGGGAATTGTGCGGGGGGGGGGGGGGGGGGGGGGGGGGGGGCAGTAGCGTCACTGGCTGTCGCTGTACGCGGATGATTTACAGCTGTATATTGTGGATCCGTCGGGTGGGGGTGGGGGATGCCTGAGGTGTGGGTACTTGGGGAGTTTGGGGATTTTCGGGCTATAAGCTCTATCTGGGAAAGGGTGAGATGTTTATGCTGCACTTGGGGGACCAGGAGAGGGATATTGGAAAACTCGCGTTGAAGAGGGCGGAGATACCTGGGCACCATCTGCCTTCTTAACAGCCCTATCAACCTGGGTGGCAACTTTCAGGAATTTATGTACCGGGATGCCGAGATCTCTCTGTTCATCTACAGTAGAATCTTGCCATTAGCCCAGTACTCTGCATTCCTGTTACTCCTTCCAAAGTGAACCACCTCTCACTTTTCCGCAATAAACTCCATCTGCCACCTCTCAACCCAGCTCTGCAGCTCATCTATGTCCCTCTGTAACCTGTAACATCCTTCAGCACTATCCACAACTCCACCGACCTTCGTGTCATCTGCAAATAAACTAACCCACCCTGCTACACCCTCTTCCGGGTAATTTATAAAAATGACAAACAGCAGTTGCCCGAAAACAGATTCTTGCTGTACACCAATATGAATTGAACTCCAGGATGAACATTTGCCATCAACCGCCACCCTCTGTCATCTTTCAGCTAGTCAATTACTGATCCAAACCGCTAAATCACCAACAATCCCATACTTCCGTATTTTCTGCAATGGCCTTCCGTGGGGAACCTTATCAAACCCCTTACTGAAATCCATATACACCACATCAACCGCTTTACCCACACCCACCTGTTTGGTCACCTTCTCAAAAAATTCAATAAGGTTTATGAGGCATGACCTACCCTTCACAAAACCGTGTTGAGTATCGCTAATCAACTTGTTCTTTTCAAGACGATTATAAACCCTATCTCTTATAACCTTTTCCAACATTTTACCCACGGCCGAAGTAAGGCTCACAGGTCTATAATTACCAGGGTTGTCTCTACTCCCCTTCCAGAACAAGGGGATAACATTTCCTATCCTCCAGTCTTCCGGCACTATTCCTGTCCACAAAGACGACATAAAGATCAAGGACAAAGGCTCTGAAATCTCCTCCCTGGCTTCCCGGAGAACCCTAGGATAAATCCCATCTGGCCCAAGGGCCTTATCTATTTTTACACTTTCCAAAATTGCTAATAACCTACTTGTGAACCTCAATCCCATCGATCCTGGTCGACTGTACCTGAGTATTCTCCTAGACAACATTGTCTTTCTCCAGTGTAAACACTGACGAAAAATATCCATTTAACGCTTCCCCTATCTCCTCCGATTCCACACACAACTTTCCACTACTATCCTTGATTGGCCCTAATCTTACTCTAGTCATTTTTTCTTCCTGATATACCTATAGAAATCCTTAGGGTTTTCCTTGATTATATCCGCCAACGGATTTTCGTGTCCTCTCCGCCCTCTTCTTCTCACCCTTTAGGTCCTTCCTGGCTAACTTGTAACTCTCAAGTGCCCTAACTGAGCCTTCATGTCTCATCCTAACATAAGCCTTCTTCTTCCTCTTGACAAGTGCTTCAACTTCCTCAATAAACCACGGTTCCCTTGCTCGACTACTTCCTCCCTGCCTGACAGGTACATACTTTCCAAGGACACGCAGTACCTGTTCGTTGAAAAAGCTCCACATTTCGATTGTACCTACCCCTGCAGTTTCCTTCTCCATTCTATACATCCTAAATCTTGCCGAATAGCATCATAATTGCCTTTCCCCCAGCTATAATTCTTGCCTTGCGGTATATAACCTATCCTTGCCCATCGCTAAAATAAACATAACCGAATTATGATCACTATCACCAAAGTGCTCACCTACATCTAAATCCAACACCTGGCCGGGTTCATTACCCAGCACCAAATCCAATGTGGCATCGCCCCTTGTTTGCATACTGTGTCAGAAAACCCTCCTGCACACACTGCACAAAAACTGACCCATGTATAGTACTCAAGAGAGTCACCCAGCTGGCTGCTTAAAATAAATAATAATTTATACCTGCAAATTAGTCTTAAACTTATTGAGACCAGACTGACAGCAAAATAATCAGGATGGTCATTTGGTGCCGGAACCCTGGATTTCTCCAGACAATCATCTCTTATCTGCGAAATCAGAATTGGACAGATCTCGGACGGGGAAAGAGGAAATGTGCCCACGGTATGAGTAGCTGGAAAATGACCATGTCGATTTTCCTCTCTTTCGTAGTCTGATTACAGTCTGATCACTCGCATTAGATCAGGTAAGAGCGTCTCGACGAAATGAAAGGTCAGCCTGGCGGATTAGAATAGTTAATTTCAGTCGATGTAGGTACGACTGAGGGTTGATGAGAACTGAAGGAATATCATAGTGATAGTTCAGTTAAAGGTTGATTACGGGTTGAGGGAATGTCACAGAGCCAATTCAGTTAAGACCGCTGACGGAATGTTCTGGAGACAATTCAATTCCGTACAATTAGAATTGGCTAAATTAAAAATTCATTCTTAGGAATATGGGTGAAACAATGAATTCAGAGATGAATGGCCACTAGGAGGAACCAGAAGTTTAGAACTTTATCGGAAAGTGGAGCTCTCAGTATTGTTAAAAGTAAGGTTAAGGGAGGGAGGGGGGGGGGGGTTGTTGGGTTACGGGTATAGGGTGGATACGTGGGTTTGAGTGGGATGATCATGGCTCGGCACAACATTGAGGGCCGAAGGGCCTGTTCTGTGCTGTACTGTTCTATGTTCTATGTTCTATATTGTGGGTTTTCTGCAAACTCAAACTTTTATTATTCGGTTGGTTGAGGTGACTGGAAGTACAATGCTTGAAATTCCTTTTGTTGAATGGAGATCTCCAACGAATCAATGAGTCTGTTTAATAGGAATTTGTGAACTTCCTCTGGTATTCTTGGTTTTAAAAATGTGTTCTGCAAAACGAAATTACACATCAATTAGGAGGAGAGAATACACGGCAGTTAAAGTGAGATTTAAAACGGGGTAAGTATTTGAAATTTCTTTAGAAACTCAGTAATAATGAATAATATTGTGGGAGTTAATTAGGACACAATTCTCAGGAAGTAAACAAAAAGCGAAATTAAAATGTATCAATTGGGATTCGTAAATGATTAGTTTGAACTCGGCAAAGTCCTGGAGCAAAGGGATCTAGATGAGTCTGAGGCGTTGGAAGTGATATGGCAGAGCTCTACCGGATCCTAGTACCCGCTTCCTTGCAAGAAGATGGAGCGTTAGGGAATATATATCTGGGACTGGAGCTTAGATTGGGAATATTACTTGCAGTATCAGGAAATGAGAATCTGATGGAAGGAAAAGATTAATAAAATAGATGCATAAAAATAAAAATTAAGATAAGAAAATTACCGACTGGTAACTGGAGGAAATTGTGAAAGCAAAAATAGCAATAGAAAGAATGACACAGGGTTAATCAGCACACAATTCCAGCACACAATTCATGGAAACCGACACAGGCCGTAAAAGCAATATCCCTTGACCCGACGTGCCAAATTCGAGTTAGAGATAATGATCAAAGACTTGAAACAGCAGGGAATCTTTCAAGAAGTCACATATGCATCGACGAATAGCCCACTTCAGGCAATTAGCAAGCCTGATGGTACATTTAGAATGTAACGAATTACAAAGCATTAAACAAGGTCACAAAAAAGAAGGATAAACGGTATTTAATAAATTCACAAACTACATTGGAGAAGGTGGCAGGCAAAACATTAGCCAACGGTTTCTGGAGTGTTTCGTTAGACCCAGACAGCAGGGAAGAGACCGTCTTAACCTTTGGCACCAAACATTGCGTAGACTGTAATTTGCCACAAGGATGTGTTAATTCCCCGAACCACATTCAGCCAATAGTAACAGAGCTGATTAAAGATGACTTGGCTTTAGTATATGTTGATGATGTGTTAATTGGTGATGATGATCAGTGGACACATGTTGAAAGATTGACCAAAGTTATTAAAACACATAGTGAAGTATGATTTAAAATAGGGGCAAAAAAATGCTAGATTGGCAGGAGCGAAGTCGACAATTTAGGATATTCAGTGTCAAAGGCAAGGAGGGAAGCCAGTGTTGGGATGAGAGAGAAAGTTACGAGAATTACAGCGCCCATTTCATGAAGTGCGGTTCAGCAAATCATGAGGAAATTTGGGGTATTTGAGACCAGTAGTGGAAGACTTTAGTCTTCATGCTAGACCCATTTATGAAACTTTGGAAAATAGATTTTAGGTGGACCAGTGAAGCACAGCTTGGACTAGTTAAAACAGCTGTAGCAACACCCGGGCCCGAAGGGGAGAGACATGAAGGGAAGATTTGAGCATTAAATTTGATCTGTACGCAAATGGATCTGATATGATGCTTGCTAATCATAGTACTCAGACACTTATCAAACATTGACAGGAAATTGGGCAAGGGCTGAACAAAAGTTTTCAGACATCGCAAAATGTCTGGCAGCCATAAAAAAGGATAGCAGAGGGTTACAACTGAATTTTAGAATTGACAGATTTAACCAAGAGACAGGGTTGCCAGAAAGGCGCGAATACAGCTCGATGGGAAAGATGGGAAACGATTCTTTCACACCCTGCCTTAATGTTTATTCATAAATTACAAAGGGACATAAACTTGATAAATCAGTTAGCAAAACAGAGTTGGTATATACGGATGGTAGGAAAGTTAAGGGAGACGAAAACAAGCTAGATGGACATCCATTTTAAATATTTCAGGAAAGAAAATGGTGGAGAGACAGGGTGTAGCATAGAAACTGAAACACCGATGGAGGAATGGTCATGAGTGTATGCAGGCCCTCTTTTTCCTCGGAGCAGCAAAAGTAATTTGTGCTTTTTAATTACACCTGACAGAAGCACGGGGGAAGTTGCATTAGAGAATTGGTCCCCAGTTTAAAATGATTCATTGTGAACATAATGAAACATCTTGTCAAAGGTGTGGCACGTCCAGTAGTTTGGTTAAGGAGTAACCATATGAAACCTAGGAGAATGACAAATACAGCGTAGTCAGACGATTTGATAGAACGATTGAAATTATGAAATGCTTCAACTCAAAGCAATAGTGGTGATTGACGTTTGTATCCACAAGATCAATTTTGATTATGGGATGGTGTGCTAATGACAAATTGTAATTACTGCAGAGAAAACCAAGCTGACGACAAGTGATTCGGAAAGGGTGTGCAAGCTTGTGGACAAGTGACAAACTTGTGGTATCGATTAGTGAGGGAGTTCGTAGTTTATGCTCTTGGGGTGATCTGGGGACGTAAAATTATGCCTAACAGTGCTTTGAGACTGTATCACTGCAATGATGCCTTGCCACAGGATATATTATATCTCCCAACCGCTCGGACAAGGTAAATCAGAATACCAGTGAATTGAAACCTGTTAGGAGCATCGATAGGACAGATAATACAGTGAAATTGTTATGTTCGGAACTTAGGTTTCAGACAAAATTCTGTCACAATCAGAATTAAAAACATTGAAGTAGAGGCAGTAGCAATATCCGAACTGTATCAGGGAAAGTTTCGAACTGATTGAATCACTGAGTAAGAAAAAGAGGAATGGTGGCAACGGAAATCCGGAAGTCCTGGAGAGGGTGCTTCTGGAATATCCAAGCAAGGATAGGAAGATACAAATCAAGAAGTAGGGCCCTCTACGCCTTTGACCATTTCGGTTTCAGATGAAGCAACAATAATACAGATGTAGAACCTGAACAACACTTCGGAGAAGAATGTTTCATACAGTATGGGGGAAAAACTAATGATGCAATTGGCTATATATTTGAGGGAATTAAACGATAAAGCCCGGAAGAAAAAACTTGCGGTTTAGAAACAAATCAAAACATTAAATTATTACTGAATAAGTGAAACCTCCGGTCAGACATCTCTAACCGGACGATAGCTGATGGATGATCTGTGGTCTCCATGAGGCGCATATTAGGCGGTGGAGTTATTAAGGCGCTCGGCAGACAGTAGTGACGGACGAGGAGCCCCCGTATTTTAAATGACAATAGTTTAAGAATCTTGGCAACTTGATGCCACGAGGGGAAACTTGAAACAAATGAAGCAACTAATATAGAATTCAAGAGTTATTACAGTATAACAGTTATTACCGACGAAATGTCATATAAGTTGTTAGGGACTGTTATGTATGGAATCAATTGGTTTGCAACCCCAAAAAGTTAACTGCATTAAATGTGCGAGTAGTATTATTGCAAAGTTAAAAAAAAGCCAAAAAATAAACAATAATGGCAAGTATACACTTCATGCTGTAAGGAAAATGATAACGGACGAAAGGGATTTGATGAAAACTGAACTATGGTCTCAAGTAAGCCAGGGCTGGCAGACGTTAGTGTAAGGAAGTCAGGAATAGAAACATGATTGGTTGAAGCTCCTGCAATTAAAAAAGCAAGGCAACCAGTGGATTATACATGCCGTCATAATTTGTCATTCCAATGAGAAACGAAAAGCACTTCCTAAAAAAAACAGTGCGGGATAAAAGACCTTTTGGTCTCTGATGGACTGAGTTGTGTGCTGTTTCGAAAGGACATGAGGAACCTTCTACGGTGCTGCTACCCCAAGGTAGTCAGATGCCTTGGAGGTAGTGGAACACACTGAAATTGCTATTGTGCTACCTTCCTGAGCGGCCACAGATATGGCTCACGGTGATTGGACTTGGGGAAAGAATAAAGGTTCTATCGACACTGGTCTGCAAGATGGATGCATTTGCCATTGATTTCCGTGCACAGTTACAAATCATGACATGTACATATGAATGACAAGGGTGAAGGATAGTTGCTAGTCAGTACACCTATAAGAGGGATATAAGCCCTACAGCAGGATTCAGCTCAGAGTTTGCTCTCACAGCTCGGTCATTGTGTTTTACCTGATGCATGGATTGATAATACTTGTTATTATATTTGTATACTGTATAATCATTGGATGCCTTAACATGTGTTGTTTTCTGGCTATGGCTTGGATGATGCCGATAGACTCGGCCCTTCAGCGTTCACCAAGATGACATCCCATTACTGGTGACCATCACACCAGAAGTAAGCTGGACGGAGAGCCAGTGGCTGTAAAACTGTGACGATGTGTTTATGTACGGAATACCAGCTCTGTTAAGTCCTGATAAAGGTCCACATTTTATTGGACAGATTAACAAGGAGTTCTGCTCCCAGTTGGACACACGGCAGCAGTTCCACTGTGCGCACTGGCCGCAGACGGCCGGCTTGTTTGAGAGACAGTCAGACCCTCAAAACCAAATTGGCCAAATTACGAGCGGACACGAGGTTAACCTGGCTTAAGTTGCTCCCAGTTGCCCTCTTCTAGCTGCGGGTCACACCTGCGGGACCGGCCCAGCTCTCTCCTGCCGTGATTTTTTTATGGCAGGCCCATTAGTACCCCCTGGAACATGCCTGTTCACAGACTGGTCCAATTTCGCCATATGACTGAAGAAAGGACTAACTATGTTCTAGCCCTCACTAAATCCCTCAAGGAACTCCATATCCAGGTTCGAGCGGCTCACCCATCCCCATCCCCATTACATACCTCGCGTGAAAAATGAAAAATGAGTGCAGCCTGGTAGTTATGCCATGGTTAAGAACTGGACTCGGAAAGGGTTGGATCCACAGTGACAGGAGCCCTTCCAAGCTCTCCTTAACCACCCCCACTGCAGATAAAGTGGAGGGGCGGAGTGCTTGGGTCTACCTCCAACAATGCAAAATGGTAGGTCACTAACCTGTCTCATTTCCCCAGCGCTGTTTTACAGGTGTGGAGCATGACGGATTGCTGTCCTCGGCTTCGCCTCACTTGGAACACCATTTTATGTCTGTAATCCCGACCAAACTACAAGGACATTTCACTTATCCAGAGGTGACGTTCTCCGCTGCCCCCATGTACGAGGACATAGTATCGACTCATGAAAAGTTATCAAGTTAACGGACAATGAAGGACTCATGAAAGAATAATATCAGTCCCGGCGATGGGAAGGTAACATTGCATGGACATTGCCTAGTTTCCGGAGGACATGTAAATTTTATTTTGGATGTGATAAGACTGGTGCCATAAAGGTAAAATCAGACCGTGAGGAGGGGGTAGGAAAAGGTTGTAGGGACAATAGGAGGAATAGCAAGAGGACGGAACGAGTAAGAAGGGAAGCACGACGAGAACGCAGGTTATCAGGAGGTGTACTTACTACACAGGACAGAGAACGAGGGAAACCTATGTAGTATGAATCCCTTCTACCAAATCTACCACTGAATGTATGGCCAGGGATGGGTTATCTGCTACCCGAACTGCACATCGGTGTCTCGGTTATTTTCCTATCACCGCATTGGGAAATTCCCAAAACGGTGGTTCACTGTCAGCGTTCCAAGCCACCACCCGAGCAAGTTACTCTTCCTTACGATCCGGGTTCGGCCCGACCAGCTAGTTGCCATCCACTTCTTCGGAATAAATCCCATTCACAATATGAGAAGCATCAACGGTGGAGGGCGTATATACCCCACCACTTCACTTCCAATAGAGACTCCCGGTCGTACGAGAATTGTTTAAGCAGTGAGGGGTACGGCTGTTTGCTGGTAGAGGGGGAAATGAATATAACATGTCTGTTCTCCACTTGTACTGATCGCGTAACGCTGACATCTGGTCAATGCGTCTGTTACAACACTACCTGTGTCCCATTGAAGGGAGGCATTCAGCTCTTTTGGGGCTGGGCGAATGCCTCTCATATCACTGTTGTGACTCCGGCTCTCCGCATACAAGGATGGCCGAATGGGCATTCCAAAGCAGGATAAACTGGGCTATTGGGGGATCCCTGCTCAACCGATATACTGATTGAGATGCTCATCTGGATAGGGATCAAGGATACTTCTTCCTTTTTAATGACACAGTGACCAATGTTTTGTCACCTCCATTTCGCCGCCAAATCGCTCTCGGTACTCTAGTCCCTACCACAGTCCCCAGCCCCTCTGCGTGCGGGCAGTTTCAGCATAATTCTGCGAGAGGGGAATCCTGAGCACAGCTGGGGATTGGACCAATTGGTTATCATGAAATGATAAAAGGAGGGAATGAGGAATTGAACAAACGAATGTGATACAAAATGGTTGAAATTAGTTAGGATAATGTAGAGGATAACCGGGTATAGGAGCCGGAACAAAGGAACTGGGCAAAGCATGGCTTGGATGGGGGAGAGGGGGGTGGTGGTGGTGGGAATTGCTAGGACCAGAAGGCTGAGCGAAAGGGCCCTCCCAAGGGCTGAAAAATGCGAAGTGAGCACAGGACTGAGGAATGTGAAATGAGCCAATCAGGATATACGGCCAGGTCACGTAGTGTATAGGGATTGCCGATGAATTTTGCATTAATTACTGATGCCTTATTTGGTCGTATGCATGTGAAATTTGATTGAATGTATCTGTACAGAAATGTTTTGTCCGTTTGTTCACTCGCTGTTGAAGATCCAGGAGACATGGTTGGGTCCTGCTCTCCCAATAGAGTGAGTCACCCAGCTAGCTGGTTAAAATGAACAATAATTGATACCGACAAATCCGTCTCAAACTTATTGAGACCAGACTGACAGCAAAATAATCAGGATTGTCATTGTCCGTATAATGATTTTCCTGTATGGGCCGAAAACGTCTGTTATTCGGGGTTAGTAATACACATAGTTTACAAACTTTTCATGTCTATTTTCCTTGTGGTTACGCGCCTGATTATGTTGTGCTTGAACCCGACCCTGGCGTGCTTATCACTGTTCAAATAGCCAGTTTATTATAACTCAACTGTCTCAAATTTCTGAAGCTACTGCAAATCCCGTTCCACTAGCAGCTACTTGTTAAGTAAAACACAAAGGTTTCATTCCGGTTGGGGAAGAGTGGGTTAACTAATCTGAATATATCTGACAATTCAAAACTTCAGACTTATAATTGCCAATTAATAATACATATTCAGCTGTTTTTTTAAATCACTGCATCAGAATTCCAAAATCAGAGCTCAGAGTGTGAACAGGGGCAAACGAATCCAGCTCCTCGACTGCTCCAAAAACCGATTCAAATTGAATCGAATTCATAGTCACCACAAGAGAGTCAGACGAAATCTAGGCATGAAGAAGCATGTGTAAATCATCTGTTGGTTTGAAAAGGGGAGTAAGAGTTCTCGACCAGACGTCATTTTATCATAATTTTCCTTTTGTTTAAACAAGAAAAATGTTCATGGACATACATTCTTTACCCATCTGTCCTTTACACTTCATTCCGCAATCTCAGAATGAATGCGTTGTGTCAGGGAAATTTTAACCCTGGACTAATCCAACACCGAATTGGTCATAGATATTTCAACTATCCGAACTTCCAATGAACGCAATAAAACTAATATTTTCTTTTTCTCACAAATGTGAATTTGTATCCTGATTAAAATTCTTCGTCTATCAAATGTACCATATAAATGTTAATGATAAATTTTGAGAAGAAAAATGTGTTAATTATACCCAACCCACTGAAACTATGTTATTTAAATCACAATGTCAGACGCCACACAAATGTCACCACTCTCACAAAGCACTTTCGTGCTTTAACCAAAATTAGCTAGGTAAAAATCCTTTTGCGTCCTATTCTAAACTTCCAAATTATAAACTCAAGTTTACTTCGCAGAAGATAAACCTTAGCAGAAAGAGATGGACATTCACAAACCAAACACACTCATTCTCAGAGCTCGCAAATATCATAGTTAACTAGTAGCCCTCTTTCATGGCTACAGATTCTCAAAGAGACAGCAATTTCACAATCGCTTAATTAATATACTAAACAAGATCCTCCATTCTCCTTCATCATAAAACTTTATGTATTTCATTTCGTTTTTGTCAATTTCCACTGATTGCGTTTATAGACATTAGCTATCTTAGATCCGTATATGTTTTACAGATAACTGCTTGATGAAGTGGTTAAAATTTGTACAGAATCTAAGGGCGGATTGTGGGCGGAGAACGTGGAATGATGCCATTTGCGTCTTTTACGTGTTCTAAAACTTTAATTATTCTTTCCTTTAATGTTATACAACTTTATTTATTGTTCTTTATACTGTTCTTTATACTGATTTCAATTTTCAAAGTTCGCTATTTAACCAGTGTTTGAAAGAGATCTTACTAGTTATTTTAAAAACTCTACTGAATTGAATTACTGCCGAGCTTTTATGTAGGGCTTGAATGGCTTAATTTTAAACTGAAATCCGAACTCCAAATCTAAAACGAAACTAAACACAACCTGTCGCTACGAGCCCAAAGTGAAAGTAAAATCACACAGACAGCCCAGTTCCACCCACACTCTGACATCGCTGATAAGCACCCATTTCATAAAGGCACATCCACTACAGCTATTTTATAAACCTACATTTCTTAAAGGTACGCTCACATGACACCACCCCCATGAAAAAAAATACACCATCAACTTCAAAATGGTTTCATTTTTCACCTTTTCATTTATTTTCCTTTAAGAAATATGGGCAATGGATACGTTATTTTTTTTACAAAACTAAACACGCAAACATTTGGAACATAGAACGTAGAACAGTACAGCACAGATGCCGGGGTGAACAGGATCGGGGACGTGCTGGGTGGCGGAGGAGCGGACTGGATGACACTCGAAGAGGCTGCGAGGCGTGGTGCGGTATCTGTCTGTGGAACTAGGGGACCTAGGGCGGAGTGTGCTGCGCATGGTAGTGCCGTGCCACCATCGTTTGAACCATCTTCCGCGTCTCGTTCGCGGCCGGGTGTCCCTGAAGCGGGAGCATGCGGTGTCCATGGGCGCATTCATGGCCTTCCATGCTCGGTGTGCACCGCAGGGTTTGGATTGTATCATCTACCCCGAATTTCACACATCACTTTGACGGGTTTTTGATAAGCCTTGTTTCCTTTCTCGTTCTTTTTGGGTTATGCTACACTCGTTGTTTTGGGACACTCACCTCTTTTGCTTTTATCTGTCAGTTATTTTATGTTGTTTTGCTTGGTTGTCACACCCAGCCTCAGGTCAGTGTCGGATGCTGGCCTAATCCTGCACGTTTAGATAAACGTTAAGGTCATAAACTCTCAAAAAAACCCACAAAAAAACAAAAAAAAAGGCAAAAACACATTAGCAAAAATATTTCCTTGTTTGTTAAATTAGAGTAGTAAGACTACACAAAAGGTCTAAACCCAAACAGCACCTTTGTCGTGAATTAAACAAAGTAAGAGATTCAGCCTGGACTCGGGGCTCAAAGCTGCCTTATTGTTTCTGCCATTTGCCCAACGTCAACCTTACCCTGCCACACCTTCTGTCCTTCCAGCCCTGTGTCTGTGGTGGGAGTGGGAGCACCTGGGGCCTCCCGGGGTGAAGACCCTGCTGCCTGCCACTGTTCTCCCACCCCTCTGCTTGAGCTGTGGAATGGACCATCAGGGGCTGCAGGCCAAGCCTTCTGTCGTTCCACCCCACTGTCTGAGTTGGGAGTGGGACAACCTGGTGCCTGGTGCTGTGCCCCCTTCCGGGGTGAAGAACCTGCTGCCTATCCTCTGTCCTCCCACCCCTCTGCCAGAGGTGGAAGTGGGTCCATCCAGAGCTGCAGGTCCTGCCTTCTGTCCTGCCACCCCTCTGACTGAGGTGGGAGTGGGACCACCTGGGGCTGCAGTGAAGATAAACGACTCTTTCGGGCCTCCACAGGGTTGAACAGCATCGTCCGCCAGCCTTTTCTCCACCTGTGGCCGGTCTGGGGCAGCTTGTTACATTGTTTTAGGCCCCTCCAGGGCTGAAGAATCTTGTGGCACTTGTGCTTAAGGTGCCTCATCCACCCCCCTATCCTTTCATTTTTATACACGGCCAGGTGGTACCTGGGATGGGCATGGCCAGCACATTAGGGGCATCCTTCTCTCTTCCGGGGGCAGGGCGGCCACGAACCAATGGTGGAGCGGCACCCTCTCGACCTCCCACTTCCTCCGCGGCACCAACGCCCTTCCGCCGACTAACGCGGCAGCTGGGGGTTGAATGCTATGCCCACCTTACCGTGACCATCGAGGCTTGCACTCGATCGGTGGCCGGTGCTGTTGGTACCTCGGCCATTGTAGCCGCCACGAGGATGTACAGCAAGACCGTGTTTTTCCTGCAGGCCGAGGAGGTGGTCCACCATGTCCTGAAAGGGGACTAACGGTGGGCGGGACACCCATGGCGGTGGAACCGCTGGACACCACCGCCGAGATTGTCGTTCTATCCAACGACCCGCCCTACCTCTCCACCAAGCTCCCCCTCCCCATCTCAACTTATTGGAGGAGGTCAGGTCGAGGGTGGCGCCACTGAGGCTCGTCCTTCGGGACCCTTCCCTCCGCCATGTATACTCCTTCCGGCGTTAGGTTTTTATCCGCCTGACCCAACAGGAGGTCACGGAGGGACGTTTTGTAGTGTCCCACCAAGGAGAGGACCACACAGTGTTTTTGATCGGCGGATGGCATGTGGTGCCATGCGTGCAGCCGGCGTGGACATATTCTCCTGAACTGCCTCACCCGAACATCCGCTGCCAACACGAACTACATGGCGGCAGCGGCTGACAAGGCCATCCTCGCTTCCACCACTTCTTCGTATGCCCATCAGTCGGCCCCTGGGAGTTGGGGTGGTGGGGGGGGGGGGGGGAGCGTCCGCTAGACCCGCGGCAGCCTAAAACGGCCAAACGGAAGACTGTTCGGGCCCAGCTCCACCTTGGCCCCATCACGAGCACAGATCCCGGACCCATTCGAATGAACTCAGAGGCCGCAGCGTCACCTCGGGATACTGTCATCGCCTCGCAAAAACCTGAGGTTCGTGAAGAGAACACCACGTGCTCCGGAGGGCGGTGGAGAGCCTATCTACGGTCCCGAGCTGGAGGCTGTTCCGGACTCGCCACAGTCCCAGTAGCTGGGCGATCCGGAGGGGGGATGCTGCCTCGGATCCTCCAGCGGTGGTCCCCACAGGAAGATGAGCCTGCCTTCTGCAAGCGCCGCCTGTCCGGGATGGAGGAGGTGGTGGATCTCGCTACCCCTCCCGCGTCGAGCGGGGTTGGGTATCTCCAATGTTTGTGCGGATCACCCTGACCCCCAGCCCAGTTAAAAAGGCCAGGGAGGCATCCAAGGCCGAGCTTCCGTCTTCTCCCGAGCAGGGAGGCCCAGTGCCGTTCAGAGACGTGACACCCAAGGGCTTGTTCCGCCCGGTGGTTTTACTCCCCGGTCACCTCCTTTTGTTCATCGCCGGATGTCGGTGGCAGCCGCCAGTGTCCTTATATATTTGGGTCGTGGGCGGGCGACGGCGACGAGGGCTCCCGCTCACGATACCCAAGCAGGCGATGCCAGGGAGCCCAGGCTCCATACCGGATCTGTTCCCGGGGGTTTTCCAGGGTCCCTCCGAAGGCACAGCATCGGCAGTGGAGGTGGGGTCGGTGCCCTCACCGCCCACAGACCCATACTCTATGTGGCGGGGAACTTGGGCTCGGGTGGTGACCGCTCGAAGTAGGAAGGCTGCTCGGTGACGAGTGAGGTGAAGGATTTCTGGATTCCCATTCGATCGATCCAAGTCCCGGAGCGGTAAGAGGCCAGCATGGCTAAGGTGTTGAGGGGATTTATGGACCAGATGGAGGGGGGGGGGGTTTCCCTGGAGGATTGCGAGGCCAAGGGCCAGGGAGTACACGTTTTTCTCCCACGTGCATTGATTGATTGATGGAGGATTGATTTTTTTCCTGAGAAGGGGACTGGTTTCGAGTGTTGAGGATGATGTATACTCTGCCATTGCCTTTTCTGACCATGCCCCGCACTGGGTGGAGCTGGGGCTGGGGGAGGAGAGGGACCAACGTCCCCTCTGGCGCTTGGAGGTGGGGCTGCTGGCAGATGAGGAAGTGGCCTAGAGGGTTCGGGGGTGTATTGAGAGATACCTTGTGGCCAACGACAACGGGGAGGTCCGAGTGGGGACGGTCTGGGAGGCATTGAAGGTGGTTACTAGTGGGTAGTTGATTTCCATCCGAACCCATAGGGAGAGGGGGGAGCAGAGAGAGAGGGAGAGACAAATATGGGAGATGGTGAGGGTGGATAGGAGATATGCGGAGGCTCCGGAGGGGGGATTGCTGGCGGAGAGGTATAGCCTTCTGGTCAGGTTCGACCTATTGACTACCAGGAAGTCAGAAGCTGTGGTGGAAAGCAGAAAGCTCAGTGGTGGGCAGTGCATGAATATGGGGAGAATGCGAGCAGGACGCTGGCACACCAGCTCCGAAAGCGGGACGCGGCCGGGGAGATTGGGGGAGGGACGGATAGAGCTGGGAAGGTGGTGCGGGGGGGGGTAGATGTTAATGGTGTCTTCAGGGAATTCTATGGGGATCTGTACCGGTCAGAACCCCCGGTGGAGGGCGGAGGAATGGGGCGCTTCTTGGACAAGCTGCGATTTCCGAGGGTGGAGGAGGGGCAGGTGGATGGACTGGGGGCGCCGATCGAGCTGGAGGAGTTGGTTAAAGGGATTGGGAGCATGCAGTAGGGGAAGGCACCGGGGCCGGATGGGTTTCCGGCGGAATTCTATAAAAGGTATGCAGACCTGTTCGACCCCCTGTTGGTCCGGACATTTAACGAGGCAAGGGAGGGGGGGCTTTGCTCCCAACTATGTCACGGGCGCTGATTCCCTTGATCCTGAAGCGGGACAAAGACCCTCTGCAGTGTGGGTCATGTAGGCCGCTCTCGCTGCTAAATGTAGACGCCAAGCTGCTGGCAAAGATCCTAGCCACAAGAATAGAGGATTGTGTGCCGGGGCTCATTCATGAGGACCAGACGGGGTTTGCGAAGGGAAGGCAGTTGAATACAAACGTACGAAGGCTCCTCAACATTATTATGATGCCGGCTGTGGAAGGGGAGGCAGAGATAGTGTGGCATTAGATGCGGAGAATGCCTTTGATAGGGTTGAGTGGGAGTATCTGTGGGTGGTGTTGGAGAGTTTGGGTTTGGAGAGGGGTTTGTCCGTTGGGTGAGGTTGCTCTATGAGGCCCCGATGGCGAGCGTAGCTACGAATAGGAGGAGGTCGGAGTACTTTCGGCTGTACCGGGGACGAGATAGGAGTGTTCCCTGTCCCCCTTGCTCTTTACGTTGGCAATTGAGCCCCTGGCCATGGCGTTGAGGGAGTCAGGGAACTGGAGGGGCCTGGTGCGGGGTGGGGAGGAGCATCGTGTCCCTTTAGCGGACGACCTGTTGCTGTATGTGGCAGACCCGGTGGGGGGGGGGGGGGGATGCCGGAGGTGATTAGGTTTCTTAGTTAATTGGGGGCTTCTCTGGGTATAAGCTGAACCTGGGCAAGAGCAAGTTGTTCGTGGTGCACCCGGGCGATCAGGAGGAGGGGATTGGTAGACTCCCACTGAAGCAGGCAGGGAAGTGCTTCAGGTAACTAAGAGTCCAGGTGGCTGGCAGCTGGGGGGCTCTGCACAAGCTCAACCTCACAAGGTTGGTGGAGCAGATAGAGGAGGAGTTCAAAAGATGGGATATGTTACCCCTGTCATTGGCGGGGAGGGTGCATTCCGTTAAGATGACGGTGCGCCCGAGGTTTTGGTTCCTGTTCCAGTGCCTCCCCATCCTTATCCCGAAGGCCTTTTATTAGGAGGGTCAACAGGACTATTACAGGATTTGTGTGGGCGCATGGGACTCCGAGGGTGAGAAGAGTGTTCTTGGAACGGGGCAGGGATAGAGGGAGTGCCGGCATTGCCCAACGACTGTGGGTACTACTGGGCTGCCAAAGCAGCGATGGTGCGTAAGTGGGTAATGGACGGGGAATGGGCAACATGGAAGGAGATGGAAGTGGCGTCCTGTGTGGTCACGAGCCTGGAGGCGCTGGTAACGGCGCCATTGCCACTCCCTCCAATGATGTATACCACGAGCCCGGTGATGGCAGCTACCCTCAAAATTTGCGGGGAATGGAGATGGCATAGGGGAGAAGTGGGCCTCACGGTAGCATGGTGGTTAGCATCAATGCTTCACAGCTCCAGGGTCCCAGGTTCGATTCCCGGCTGGGTCACTGTCTGTGTGGAGTCTGCACGTCCTCCCCGTGTGTGCGTGGGTTTCCTCCGGGTGCTCCGGTTTCCTCCCACAGTCCAAAGATGTGCGGGTTAGGTGGATTGGCCATGCTAAATTGCCCGTAGTGTAAGGTTAATGGGGGGATTGTTGGGTTACGGGTATACGGGTTACGTGGGTTTAAAAAGTAAGGTGATCATTGTTCGGCACAACATCGAGGGCCGAAGGGCCTGTTCTGTGCTGTACTGTTCTATGTTCTATGTTCTAAGTGGGGGGCTCGATGGAGGACCCGATACGGGGGAACCATCAGTTTGTCCCAGGGAGCATTGATGGTGGATTTCTGGGCTGGCACAGGGTAGGGGTTAGGAGGTTGAGGGACCTGTTTGTGGAGCGGAGGTTCGCGAGCTTGGAGGAGGAGAAGTTTGAGCTCCTTCGGGGAACATGCTTCGGTACATGCAGGTTAGGGCGTTTTACAGGCGGCAGGTGGAGGGGTTCCCCTTGCTGCCCCCATGTAGGGTACGGGACAGGGTTCTCTCGGGGGTGTGGGTTGGAGGAAGGAGCATTTCTGACAAATGCCATGTAATGCAAGAGGTAGACGAGGCGTCGGTGGAGAAACTGAAGGGTAAATGGGAAGAGGAGGTGCGTGAGGAGATTGAGGAGGGGACACGGGTGGATGCCCTGGAGAGATAGAATTCGTTCTCTTCCTGTGCGAGGCTTAGCCTCATACAGTTCAAGGTGCTGCATAGGGCCCACATGACTGGGACGAGGATAAGTAGTATTTTCAGGGGCGAAGACAGGTGTGCTAGCTACTCGGGCAGCCCAGCGAACCATGCCCATATGTTTTGGGCGTGCCCAGTGCTGGGGGTATTTTCGAAGGGGGTAGCAAGGGCGGTATCGAGGGTTTTGGGATCCAGGGTCAAGCCAGGCTGGGGACTAGCCATTTTTGGGGTCGCAGTGGAGCCGGGAGTGCAGGAGGGGAAAGAGGCCGGTGTTCAGGCCTTTGCGTCCCTAGTAGCCCGGCGGATGATCTTGCCCCAATGGAAGGATGCGAGGACCCCAAGCGTCGAGGCCTGGATCAATGATATGGCGGTGTTCATTAAATTGCAGAAGATGAAATTTGCCCTGAGGGGATCAGTACAAGGGTTCTTTAGGCGGTGGCAGCCTTTACTGGACTACCTGCCGGAACGGTAGGGAAATAGGCTGGCAGCGGGGCGGGGCGGGGGGGGGGGACTGTATACATGGGTTTGTGGGATGTCGCGGGTGTTATCTCTTTCCCTTTTGTTGTTTGGGCTTTTTTTTGTTTTTTGTTTTGTTTGCATTTGCATTTGAATTTGGGTGGGTGTTGGCCTTGGGTTTTTACCGCAGTTGGTCTGTTAATATTGTTGTGATATTTATACTTTGTAAAAACTTTAATAAAAAATATTTAAAAAAAATACATTGCCAAGAACCCGACCGTTAACCCTGTATTCCACATTTATATTTGTCCTTCCAAAATGGACAACCTCACACTTGTCAGGGTTAAACTCCATCTGCCACTTATCAGCCCAGCTCTGCATCCTATCTATGTCCCTTTGAATCCGACAACAGCCCTCCTCACTATCCACAACACCACCAATCTTCCTATCATCTGCAAATTTACTGACCTACCCTTCAACTCCCTTCCTCCCAGTCGTTAATCAAAATCACAAACACCAGAGGACCCAGAACTGATCCCTGAGATATGCCACTGGTAACGGGGCTCCAGGCTGAATATTTGCCATCCACCACCACTCTCTGTCTTCTATCGGTTAACCAGTTCGTTATCCAACTGGCCACATTTCCCACATCCCCATTCTTCCTTACTTTCTGCATAAGCCTACCATGGGGAACCTTATCAAATGCTTTACTAAAATCCACGTACACTATATACACTGCTTTACCTTCATCCACATGCTTGGTCACCTCCTCAAAGAAGTCAATAAGACTTGTAAGGCAAGACCTACCCCTCACAAATCCGTGCTGACTATCCCTAATCATGCAGTGTCTTTCCAGATGCTCAGAAACCCTATCCCTCAGTACCTTTTCCGTTACTTTGCCTTCCACCGAAGTAAGACTAAATGGCCTGTAATTCGCATGGTTATCCCTATTCCCTTTTTTGAATAAATGCATGACAGTCACCACTCTATAAGCCTCTGGTACCACCCCTGTTGACAACAAGGACGAAAATATTATTGCCAATGGCTCTGCAATTTCATTTCTTGCTTCCCATAAAATCCTTTGATATATCCATTCAGGCCCGGTGGACCTGTCTATCCTCAAGTTTTTCAAAATGCCAAACACATCTTCCTTCCTAACACGTATCTCGTCGAGCTTACCAGTCCGTTCCACACTGTCCTCTCCATCAATATGGCCCCTCACGTTTATAAATACTGAAGAAAAATACTTGTTTAAGACCTCTCATATCTCTTCGCAATACACAATCTCCCGCTACTGTCCTTGAGCGGACCGACCCTCACTCTAGTCATTCTCATATTTCTCACATATGTGTAAAAGGCCTTGGTGTTTTCTTGATCCTACCCGCCAAAGATTTGTCATGACCTCTCTTAGCTCTCCGAATCACTTTCTTCAGTTCCCTCCTGGCTATCTTGTATCCCTCCAGCGCCCTGTCTGAACATTGTTTCCTCAGCCTTACATAAGTCTCCTTCTTCCTCTTAATAAGACATTCAACCTCTCGTGTCAACCATGGTTCCCTCACTTGACCATCTCTTCCCTGCCAAACAGGGACATACATATCAAAAACACGCAGTACCTGTTCCTTGAACAAGGTCCACATTTCACTTGTGTCCTTCCCTGACAGCCTATGTTCCCAACTTATGCACTTCAATTCTTGTCTGATAGCATTGTATTTACCCTTCCCCCAGTTGTAAATCTTGCCCTGTTGCACGCACCTCTCCCTCTCCATTACTGAAGTGAATGTCACAGAATTGTGGTCACTACCTCCAAAATGCTTCGCCACTAGCAAATATATCACCTGCCCTGGTTCATTACCAAGTACCAAATCCAATATGCCCCCCCCCCCCCACTCTGGTCGGGCAATGTACATACCGTGTTAGAAAAGCTCCCTGGACACACTGCACAAACACAACCCCATCCAAACTATTTGATCTAAAGAGTTTCCACTAAATGTTTGGGAATTTGATGCCACCCATGACTACTACCCTGTGACTTCTACACTTTTCCAAAATCTGTTTCCCAATCTGTTCCTCCACATCTCTGCTGCTATTGGGGGGCCTATAGAAAACACCCAACAAGGTGACTGCTCCTTTCCTATTTCTGACTTCAACCCACATTAGCTCAGTATGCATATCCCCCTCGAACTGCCTGTCTCCAGCTGTTATACTATCTCTAAATAACAACGCCACCCCCACCTCTTTTACCATCCTCCCTAACCTTGTTGAAACACCTATAACCAGGTTCCTCCAACAACCATTTCTGCCCCTCTTTTATCCAAGTTTATGTGATGGCCACTACATCGTAGTCCCAAGTACCGATCCATGCCTTAAGTTCACCCACCGTATTCATGATGCTTCTTGCATTGAAGTATACACATTTCAACCCATCTCCTGGCCTGCAAGTACTCTCCTTTGTCAGTGTTACCTTCTCCACTGCATCACTACGTGCTTTGGCGTCCTGAATATCTGCTTCCTTAGTTGCTGGACTACAAATCCGGTTCCCATTCCCCTCCCAAATTTAGTTTAAACCCTACCGGAGACTACTAGCAAACCTCACTCCCCCCCCCCCCCCCCCACCAATTCCCACCCCCTCACGATATTGGTGCCCCTCTGGTTCAGATGCAACCCGTCCTGCTTGTACAGGTACCACCCACCCAGAATGCGCTTTAATTATCCAATTCCCTGAAGCCCTCCCTCCCACACCATTCCTGCAGTATTACTACTTCCCCAGCCACATTCTCCAGTGGTCAAAAGTTTATTTTTGCCTCCCTCCTACATTTTGTATATTGAAAACAACTCTTACTATCTTGCGTTATATTACTAGCTGGCCTACACTCATATTTGATCTCGTCCCCCCTTATTACTTTTTTAGTTGTCCTCTGCATGCTTTGAAAGGCTTCCCACTAATCCTCGCTGCGTTATATGCTTTTTCTTGAGATTTTATGTCCTTGACTCCCTCGTCAGCTATCGGCGCCCTGTCTTCCCCTTTGCATGTTTCCTTCTCCATGGGATGAATTTCTTTTGTGCCTCCCGAACAGCCACCCAAGATTCCTGGCATCGCTGTTCCACTATATTCCCTACTGGGCTCATTTTCGAATCAACTCTGGCCAGCTTCTCACTCACGTCTTTGTAGATATCCTTATTTAACTGTAAGAAGGACATGTAAGTAATGTTCAAGATGGGCAAATGGAGTTGAAATATCCTTTTGTGCACCAAAATATTAATTGTTGCTGCAATTAAAGACATGTAAATGTAAATTCGCTCAACACTTTGAACGATCTGCGGAAGGCAGTGTTAATCGATGTTTTAAAGAGGTAAGCAGATGATAATCTGAATAAAACAAGGTGAGATGGGTGGGGAAATTGAGGGGGATGATACTGGGTCATAATGCTCATCTGGAGAGCCAATGCAGGCCCGCTGGGTAAATTGCCTTCTGTACCGTCCAAATTGTGTAATTCGTATGTTCCTTCTCTCTCTCCCTCTACCATTTTCCTACTTTCTCTTTTTTGGCATGATCAGTGGTTTGGATCAGTAATTGGCTAGCTAAAAGAAGACAGAGGGTGGTGGTTGATGGCAAATATTCATCCTGGAGTTCAGTTATTAGTGGTGTACCGCAAGGATCTGTTTTGGGGCCACTGCTGTTTGTCATTTTTATAAATGACCTGGAAGAGGGTGTAGAAGGATGGGTTAGTAAATTTGCAGATGAAACGAAGGTCGGTGGAGTTGTGGATAGTGCTGAAGGATGTTATAGGATACAGAGAGACATAGGTAAGCTGCAGACCTGGGCTGAGAGGTGACAGATGGAGTTTAATGCGGAAAAGTGTGAGGTGGTTTACATTGGAAGGAGTAACAGGAATGCAGAGTACTGGGCTAATGGCAAGATTCTTGGTAGTGTAGATGAACAGAGAGGTCTCGGCATCCAGTTATATAAATCCCTGAAAGTTGCCACCCAGGTTAATAGGGCTGTTAAGAAGGCATATGGTGTGCTAGCTTTTATCAGTAGGGAGATTGAGTTTCAGAGCCACAAGGTCATGCTGCAGCTGTACATACTCTGGTGCGGCCGCTTTTGGAGTACTGCGTGCAGTTCTGGTCACCACATTATAGGAAGGATGTGGAAGCTTTGGAAAGGTTTCAGAGGAGATTTACTAGGATGTTGTCTGGTATGGTGCGAAGGTCTTACGAGGAAAGCTCAGGGACGAGGTTGTTTTCGTTAGAGAGGAGAAGGCTGAGAGGTGACTTAATAGAGACATATAATATATTCAGAGGGTTAGATAGGGTGGACAGTGAGAGTCTTTTTTTCTCGGATGGTGATGAACAAGACGAGGGGATATAGCTTTAAATTGAGGGGTGATAGATATAGGACAGATATCAGAGGCGGTTTCTTTACTCAGAGAGTAGTACGAGTGTGGAACGCCCTGCCTGCAACAGTAGTAGACTCGCCAACCTTAAGGGCATTGAAGTGGTGACTGGATAGGCATATGGATGAAAATGGAATAATGTAGGTCAGATAGGCTTCAGATGGTTTCACAGGTCAGCGCAACATCGAGGGCCGAAGGGCCAGTACTGCACTGTAATGTTCTATGTTCTACCGCTCTGATTACATCTTTTACGGTCCCCCTCTACCCCTTTATGTATCCGTTTCTCACTTCCTATTTCACTCGATCTCTCACTCGGTGTCTCACTCTCTCACTTTTTGTCTTTTTCTCTCAATGACTCATTACTACTCTGTCACTTCCTCAGTCTTTGTTCTATTTGTCTTCCTTTTTATGTTTCTATCTTCCTCTTTCTATCTTTCTCGCTCTCCACTTTTCTCTCGTTCTCTTTCACTCTCTCTGTCCCTCGCTCTTACTCCACCTGTATCACATTTTCTCCCTGCATCCTTCTTTCCACATTCGTCTTACTCCCCTGCCTAACTGTCCCTCTCATCAATTTTTCTTCCAGTGTTTATCATTTGTGTATCTCTTCGTTCCCACTCTCTGATATTTCATCAGCACTGTGCTTCTGAGGTCATAGTTTCATAGAAATGTTACAGTACAGGAGGTTTTTCAACCCATGGAGTCCATGCCAGCTTAAGGACACTGGCATGCCCTCTCTAATCCCATATTTCTGCACCAGATCCATAGCCCTGTAACTTAGAGCACTTAAGGTGCAGATCCAGATTCTCCACCACCAATTAAGGCAGAGAATTTTAGACCCACTCAAAATCTCTGCATAAACATTTTTCCGTGCTTTCCCTCTATTCCTTCTATTGGTTTACTACTGGTGCTACTGGGGCTGTTTTTGCTCACTGGGCTAAATAGCTGGCTTTTAAAGCAGACGAAGGCAGGCCAGCAGCACCGTTCAATTCCCGTACCAGCCACCCCAAAACAGGCGCCGGAATGTGGCGACTAGGGCCTTTTCACAGTAACAAAATTGAAGCCTACTTTTGGCAATAAGTGATTTTCATTAATTTCATTTCATACTACCTCCCTTGAAAAGGGTCCCTTCGTTCTAGAATTTTGCATCAATGGAAACAATGTTATCATATCTGCTCTGTCCCTTCCCCTCACAATGTTGTACACCTCAATTATCACCCGCTCAGCCTTCTTTGATCCTGGAGAAAATAAACCCAATTCATCCAGTCTCTCCTCGTTGCTGCATTTTTCTTGCCCTGCCAACATTATTGCACCTTCTCCGGCACAATAACGTCACCTCTGTAATGTGGCGATCAGGACTTCACATATTACTCCAGGTGGGGCCTCACCAGTGTTTTATGCACTTCCAACATTATATCTTCACCTTTATTTTCGATACGTGTGCCAATGAGAGCATTTTCTTGACACCCTTGTCTACTTGAGCTGTTCCATTTCGGGACCATTTCACTTGTACGTCAAGATTTCTCACTTGATCTACCCCTCTTGGTACATTCCCATTTGTTTTGTACTCCCTATAACAGTTTGACCTCTCTAAGTGCATGACCTTCCACTTCTTTGCGTTAAATTCTATCGCCCAATTTATCTCCGACTCCACCAGTCCGTCGGTATCATTTTGCAGATTAGAGCTATCATCTACAGTGTCCACCACTCGGCCACAATTTGTGTCGCCTGCAAATAGTGCGACCTCCGTTGACGTCCAAATGGGTAATATATAACAAAAACGGTAATGGTCCGAACACCGATCCGTGTGGAACATCGCTTGAATAACTTTTTAATTGCACGGTCAGCCATTGACTCTTGGTTTCCTGTCATGAAGCCAACATTTTACCCACTTTGCCCCATTTCCTCGTATCCCAGGGACCTTCACTTTCCTGATCCATCTCCATTTGGTACTTCTCAAAATCCTTGCCAAAAGCAATGTGAACAGCATCCACTGCACTGCCTTCATCAACGCTCTTTGTCTCTTCCTCGAAGAATTCATGAAAATTTGTGAGGCAGGGCCTTCCTTTAACAAATCTATATAACTCTCCCTGACTAGTTCAAGCCTTTCGAAATCAAAATTGACCCTCTCTCGGGATTGATTTTGCTGATTTGCTCACTACTGATGCATGACTAACTGGCTTATAATTGTTTGTCATTTATTTTGATCCCTTTTTAAAGAATGGAACAACGTTTGCATTTCTCCAGTATTCCGGCATCTCCCTGTTTCTATTGAGGATTGGAAAATCATCCTCAGAACATCTGTTATCGCCTATCCTTGAGTAGTTTCGGAAACACTACATCTGGTGTTGGGACATATCAACTTTAAAATATTCCAATCCTTGGCGTACTTCCTCTTTCTTTTTTTTTTCTTTTTTATCTTTTTTTTTTTAAATTTAGAGTACCCAATTATTTTTTCCAATTAAGGGGCAATTTAGCGTGGCCAATTCACCTAATCTGCACATCTTTGGGTTGTGGGGGCGAAACCCACGCAGACACGGGGAGAATGTGCAAACTCCACACGGACAGTGACCCAGGGTCGGGATTCGATCCCGGGTCCTCAGCGCCGTAGGCAGCAATGCTAACCACTGTGCCACCGTGCTGCCCTTCCTCTTTCTTAATGATTATCCCATCCAATATCTCACAGAGTTTATCCTGGAATACTTTATCTGCACAATCGATTTCTTCGTAAGCACGGAGGCAAATATTTGTTAAAAGCCCTTCCCACATTCTCTGAATCTGTAATCGAGTTCCCTTCTTTATCTATGATATGTCCTAATATTCCATTAAATAACTACTGCTCCTTACAATATTGGGTAAACATCTTTGGGTTTTTTAAATCTTCACTTGCTAATCTTTTTCACGCGCTGTCACTGATGTCCTTATTTCCTTCTTGACTTTGTCTCTGCTCTTGCGTTATTCCCTTAGGTAACCTGCAGTGCTTAATTCCTTGAGCAAAACGGGCGCTTTCCCTTTCTGTTTGATTTCCCCCTGTATTCCTCCAGATGACAAGGCAGTCTAAATTTGACAGTGCGTTATTTTTGGAGGGTAGGTGTCTACTTTGTCCATTTGCGCTCTCTTTCTTTAGTGCTCCTCACTGGCTATCGTTAAGAAATCTTGGCCAGTCCGCCTCCGCCAGGCTCCTTCTCACTTCTGCAATTTTGGCTTCCCGCAGTTCAAGTTGTTTATTCCAGCTTTGTCTCTGTCCATTTCCACGGTCGCATTTGGTTTTGCCTCTCTGTCTGTTTATTTCTCTCTGTTTCTCTGTCTCCCGAGATCTATCAGTCTTCCACACTTCCCCTCTCGCTCCTCATCTCTTTCTTTCTCCTTCGCTCCATTGAAGCATATCTCAGTCTCCCGCTTTTTATCCCACCCTCTGGCTCTCTGTACCTGTCATTTTGCCTTTCGTTCGCACTGTCGAGCTTTCACTTCTGTTAGCCCCGTTGGTACTATCTGTTCAAACTATCTATTTTCTCACAGAAATTCATGTCCAAGACTCTTTGTCTTTGGCTTTACAGCACGCTGACGTGAAATTAACCTCCACTACCATGATAATTCAGCTCTGAATTCCACTGGCGGATTGCGTATTGTGCCTCTGTTCGCCACATCTCTTACCTCAAAAATCTCTGTGACCTTTACTGCCTCTCACACCCACCACCATTCCCACCACTACCGCACTCATTGCAGTATTTTAGTTTTCCCTATCGTGTATGAAGTATGTCAGATTTCTGTCCGATTAGTATTAGGAGGCGGGGAAAAATGCAGTCGCCAGATCAAATGTGATAGTTTAAGTTTGGAAATTCTGTCCCAACATTGGTCAGTATTATAGAAAGCATGTTTCCCCTGTGAGGGGCCACTCCAACTGCTCGAAAAGTGTGACAGAAAGAGAACATTTGGGAAATAAATTATAATTGGGTCACTTGTTCTCATCGTTTCATGAACCGAATTATTGGAATAAGTGGACATTTAAGCACCTTTTTCCACTCCTCTCTGAACTTAGCCTGAGTCACGGCATAAATAACAGTGTTTGTGCAGCAACTGAGGATTTGCAACATGAAGCCCAATTCCATAATATAACTTTCCATCCAAATAGATCTATTTCCCAAAGCATACATAGTTCGCTCCCATATATAATATATCATTATCAATGACCATGAAATGATGAGATTGGCGGAGATCACCAACAGTAAAATTACGGATTTTCTTCGGCTTTCCATTTCTGGGTCTCTGGGATTTTCCCCAACTTTCGGAGACCGAAGTCTCTTACGGGCTCTGCTGCTCAATAAAATATGTCTGATTGTGAAGGCATTCAATACCACAATTAGGACAAATGGTATGCATGGATTTAGCAAATAGTGGAGGTACTCGATGGCAACCCAAAAGGATGAGAAATTGACACGGAATTTTGAACTACAGAACCAGGGATTGTTAATCAGCCAGTAGCGACCTGTCAACATAAAATACCAGAAAATGTTTTTTAAGGAGCTCAGTACAGTCACTATTCCAAGCACAAAAGTAGCTTTTTTCTCATTGCAATAGTTAGTTTTCAGCTTTGGGCAACAAATGGCGACAAATCGATCAGAGGTGAATGTGACGGTGAACCAAACAGAACAGTCAGTGGCTGCAAAAAGAAGGACGGCGTGGATATTACACACGGGGATAGAAGCCAGAAAATAAAACTGTTCCTGATAAACAATCGGAATGTGTCTCAATATCAGGTCAAGGACAACGACCAGTAGATCTGCCACTGCCATGGCCAGCAGGTAATATGTGATACATTTAGAGAGACCACATTTTCCACGATACAAGATCACAATCGTGACTAGGTTAACTGTGATGAAAGAAAGTCGATATTCAAATAATACATCACACTAGGGGTAAATTGAACATATTTATTAAGACCTTGCTCTCATTTTGAAACGGATCACGGTGTCCTGTGAGGTACTGAACGGTAAATGCAGCCTCTGTCCCAAAGGATCGGATACTTCTATCCCCTTTGAGAGCTGAATGGGGTTGATTTATCCTGATGTTCCATCTTCCTCAGGTGAAGAGCAAGGTTCTTAGAACACAGAACATTACAGCGCAGTACAGGCCCTTCAGTCCTCGATTGTGCGCCGAGCTGTGAAAACACTCTAAAGCCCATCTACACTATTCCCTTATAATCCATATATTTATCCAATGACCTTAATGTTTGCGCGTCCACTACTGTTGCAGGCAGGGCATTCCACGCCGTTACTACTCTCTGAGTAAAGGAACTACCTCTGACATCTATCCTGTATCCATCTCCCCTCAAATTAAAGCTATGTTCCCTCGTGCTAGCCATAACAATCCGAGGAAATAGGCTCTCACTGCTCACCCTATCTAATCCTCTGATCATCTTGTATGCCTCAATTATGTCACCTCTTAAACTTCTTCATTCAAACGAAAACAACCTTAAGTCCCTCAGCCTTTCCTCATACGATCTTCCCTCCATACCAGGCAACATTCTGATACATCTCTTATGCACCCTTTCCAATGCTTCCGCATCCTTCCTATAATGCAGAGACCAGAACTGCATTAAATAGATAGATATAGAAATACAGCACCGAACAGGCCCTTCGGCCGACGATGTTGTGCCGAACTTTTGTCCTGGATTAATCATAGAATTTTGGACACTAAGGGAAATTTACCATGGCCAATCCACCCAACCTGCACATCTTTGGACTGTGGGAGGAAAACGCAGTACCCGGAGGAAACCCACGCACACACTGGGAGGATGTGCAGACTCTACACAGACAGTGACTCAAGTCGAAATTGAACTTGGGACCCTGGAGCTGTGAAGCAATTGTGCTATTCACAATGCTACCGTGCTGCCCTGAAGAAGAAATTAATTTACACTCCATTATTCTACCCTAATCCATGTACCAAACCAATTGCCGCTTGAAGGTCCATAACGTTTCCGACTCAACTACTTCCACAGGCAGTGCATTCCATGCCCCAACTACTCTCTGGGTAAAGAACCTAGCTCTGACACCCCCCCCCCCATATCTTCCACCATTGACCTAAAAATTATGTCCCCTTGTAATGGTTTGTTCCTCCCGGGAAAAGGTATCTGTCTGTCTACTCTATCTATTCTCCTGAACATCTTATTAACCTCAATCAAGTCACCCCTCATCCTTCTCCGTTCTAATGAGAAAAGACATAGCTCCCTCAACCTTTTCTCGTAAGAACTAATCTCCATTCCATGCAACATCCTGGTAAATTTCGTTTGCACCTTTTCCAATGCTTCAACACTCTTGCTGAAATGAGATGACCAGAACTATAAACAGTATTCCAAATGTGGCCTGACCAAGGTTTGATACAGCTGCATCATCATCTCACCGCTCGTAAATTCAGTCCCTCTGCTAATGAACGCCAGCACACCATAGGCCTTCTTTCGCAGCTCTATCCACTTGAGTGGCAACTGTCAACGATCTATGAACATAGACCCCAAGATCTCTCTGCTCCTCTACATTTCCAAGAACTCTACCGTTAACTCTGTATTCCGCATTCATATTTGTCCTTCCAAAATAGACAGCTTCACACTTGTCAGCGTTAAACTCCATCTGCCACTTGTCAGCCCATCTCTGCATCCTATCTATGTCTCTTTGGAGCCGACAACAGCCCTCCTCACTATCCACAACTCCACCAATCTTCGTATAATCTGCAAATTTACTGACCCACCCTTCAACTCCCTCATCCAAGCCGTGAATGAAAATCAACAAACAGCAGAGGACCCAGAAATGATCCCTGCGGTACACCACTAGGCTCCAGGCTGAATATTTTCCATCCACCACCACGCTCTGTCTTCTATCGGTTAGCCAGTTCTTTATCCACCTGGACAAATTCAATGCCTGCTCACATTCTGCATCAGCCTACCATGGGGAACCTTATCAAATGCCTTACTAAAATCCATGTACACTACATCCACTGCTTTACCTTCATCCACATATTTGGTCACCTCCTCAAAGAAGTCAATAAGATTTGCAAGGCAAGACCAACTCCTCACAAATCCGTGCTGACTATCTCTAATCAAGCAGTGTCTTTCCAGATGCTCAGAATTCCTATTCCTCAGTACCCTTTCCATTACTTTGCCTACCAACGAAGTAAGACTAACTGGCCTGCAATTCCCAGGGTTATCCCAATACCCTTTTTTGAACAGGGGAACGACAATCGCCGCTCTCCAATCCTCTGGTACCACACCTGTTGACAGCGAGGACGAAAAGATCATTGCCAACGGCTCTGCAATTTTATTTCTTGCTTCCCATAGAATCGTTGGATATATCCATTCAGGCCCGGGGGACTTGTCTATACTCAAGTTTTTCAAAATGCCTAACACATCTTCCTTCCTAACAAGTATCTCCTCGATCTTACCAGTCTGTTTCACAATGTCCTCTCCAACAATATGGCCCCCTCGTTTGTAAATACTGAAGGAAAATACGTGTTCAAGAGCTCTCCTATCTCTTCAGACTCAAATAACAAAGATCAAAGAAAATTACAGCACAGGAACAGGACCTTCGGCCCTCCCAGCCTGCGCGGGTCCAGATCTTTTATCTAAACCTGTCTCCTATTTTCCAAGGTCTACTTCCCTCTGTTCCCGCCCGTTCATATACCTGTCCAGATGCATCTTACATGATGCTATCGTCCCCGCCTCTACCACCTCCGCTGGTAAAGCGTTCCAGGCACCCACCACCCTCTGCGTAAAAAAACCTTCCACGCACATCTCCCTTATACTTTCCCCCTCTAACCTTGAAATCGTGACCCCTTGTAACTGACACTCCCACTCTTAGGAAAAGCTTGTTGCTGTCCATACCTGTCATAATTTTGTAGACCTCAATCAGGTCCCCCCTCAACCTTCGTCTTTCCAACTAAAACAATCCTAATCTACTCAACCTTTCTTCGTAGCTATCATCCTCCATACCAGGCAACATCCTGGTGAACCTGCTCTTCACCCTCTCCATGGCATCAACATCCTTTTGGTAATGTGGCGACCAGAACGGCACGCTGTATTCCAAATTTGGCCGAATCAAAGTCCTATGCAACTGTAACATGACCTGCCAACTCATATACTCAATACGCCGTCCGATGAAGGCAAGCATGCTATATGCCTTCTTGACCACTCTATCAACCTGCGTCACCCTTCTCCAATTTGAGGCACTCCCTTCCACCACTACTCTCTGTCTCCTGTTGCCCAGCCAGCTCTTTATCCATCTAGCTAGTACACCCTGAACCCCATACGACTCCTTCAGTTTCTCCCTCAATACACACTCTCCCGCTACTGTCCTTGATCGGACCTACCCTCGCTCTAGTCATTCTCATATTTCTCACATATGTGTAAAACACCTTCGGCTTTTCTTTGATCCTACCCGCCAACGATTTTCCATGCCCTCTCTTAGTTCTCCTAATCCCTTTCTTCATTCCCCTCCTGGCCCTGTCTGATCCTTGTTTCCTCAGCTTTACGTAAGTCTCCTTCTTTCTCTCACCAAGACTTTCAACCTCTCTTGTCAACCATGGTTCCCTCACTCGACCATCTCTTCCCTGCCTGGCAGGGACATACATCTCAAAAAACACGCAGTACCTGTTCCTTGAACAAGTTCCATATTTCACTTGTGTCCTTCCCTGACAGCCTATGTTCCCATCCTATGCACTTCAATTCTTCTCTGACAGCATTATATTTACCCTTCCCCCAGTTGTAAACCTTGCCATGTTGCACGCATCTATCCCTGTCCATTTCTAAAGTGAAAGTCACAGTATTGTGGTCACGACCTCCAAAATGGTCCCCCACTAACAAATCTATCACCTGCACTGGAACAAAATGCAATATGGCCTCCCCTCTGGTCGGAAAATGTACATAATGTGTTAGAAAAACTTCCTGGACACACTGCACAAACACTACCCCATCCAAACTATTTGATCTAAAGAGTTTCCACTCAATGTTTGGGAAGTTGAAGTCACCCATGTCTACTACCCTGTGACTTCTGCTCCTTTCCAAATATGTTTCCCAACCTGTTCCTCCACACCTATTGGGGGGCCTATAGAAAACCCCCAACAAGGTGACTGCTCCTTTCCTTTTTCGGACTTCAACCCATATTACCTCAGTAGGCACATCCCCCTCGAACTGCCTTTCTGCAGCTGTTATACTATCTCTAATTAACAATGCCACCCCCCCCCCCCAACCTATTTTACTATTCTCCCTAATCTCGTTTAAACAGCTATAACCAGGGACCTCCAACAACCATTTCTGCCCCTCTTTTATCCAATGTTCCTTGATGGCCACCACATCGTGGTCCCAAGTACCGATCCATGCCTTAAGTTCACCCACCGTATTCATGATGCTACTTGCATTGATATATACACAGTTCAACCCATCGCTTGGCCTGCAAGTTCTCTCCTTTGTCAGTGTTACCTTCCGCATTGTATCACTACGTGCTTTGCCGTCCTGAATATCGGCTTCCTTAGCTGCAGGGCTACAAATCCGGTTACCAATCCCCTGCCAA
The DNA here is from genome assembly GCF_902713615.1 of Scyliorhinus canicula. Classification (NCBI taxonomy): domain Eukaryota; kingdom Metazoa; phylum Chordata; class Chondrichthyes; order Carcharhiniformes; family Scyliorhinidae; genus Scyliorhinus; species Scyliorhinus canicula. Next base: position 8,760,959 of record NC_052166.1, read on the forward strand.
ATTAGTTTAAACCCTCCCTAAGTCTACTGGAAAACCTCCCAGGAAACCAGGATATTGGTGCCCCTCTGGTTCAGATGCAACCCGTCCTACTTGTACAGGTCCCACATGCCCCAGAATGCGCTCCAATTATCCAAATACCTGAAGCCCTCCCTCCTACACCATTCCTGCAGCCACGTGTTCAACTTCACTCTCTTCCTATTCCTAGCCTCGCTATCACGTGGCACCGGCAGCAAACCAGAAATAACAACTCTGTCCTGGCCTATAACTTCCAGCCAAACTCCCTAAACTAGTTTATTACCTCCACGCCCCTTGCCCTACGTACGTCGTTGGTACCAATGTGCACCACGACTTCTGCCTGCTCACCGTCCCCCTTCAGGATCCTGAAGAAACGATCCATGACATCCCTGGCCCTGGCACCCGGGAGGGAACGTACATTCCGGGAGTTTCACTCGCGATCACAGAATCTCCTATCTATTGCCATACCCATTGAATCTCCCATTACTATTGCTTTTCTATGCTCCTCCCTTCCCTTCTGAGCCCCAGAGCCAGACACAGTGCCAGAGGCCTGGCCGCTAGGGCCTTCCCCGGTTAGGTCATCCTCCCAACAGCATCCAAAACGGTATACTTGTTTTGAAGGGGAACGGCCACGAGGGATCCCTGCACTGTCTGTCTGTGTATTTTCCTTTCACTGACTGTAACCCTGTAACTCTTGTTCAGTACCTTGGGTTTGGCTACCTCCCTGTAACTCTTCACGATAACCCCCTCTGCCTCCCGGATGATCCGACGTTCATCCAGCTCCAGCTCCAGTTCCCTAACACAGTCTCTAAGGAGCTGGCGTTGGGTGCACTTCCCGCAGGTATAGGCAGCGTGGACACCAGTGGTATTCCTCACCGCCTACATCCTACTGGATGAGCATGCAACTGCCCTAGCCTCCATCCGCTCTTATTTTACAGAAATAGCTGCTCCGGAGACCAACTGGAACTCAGCCCTCCGACTCTGCTTCCAGTCAGCTGTACACTAATCTCCTCGCTCCCTTCACGCTCTTTGATAAATATAGGAAATGAAATGTAAGGAGCAGCTTACTCCCTCCTCACTTAACTCCCTCAGTCACCAAACTCTCACTGTAGCACTCAAATGCAACCAGTTCAGCACTCCAGTGCAAACAAAGTCTGCACTGTAACTAGCTCAGATTTATGCTGTGATTCTCGCCTCTGAAAACTGGCCTAATCCAATTAACTAATTAACAAGCTCCAGCTGCAAGTACCTACAAGAAGAACCTTGTTTAAAGCTGATTCAATATTCGCCTTCTTATTGACAAAACAGTAACTTTTAACTTCATTAACTAAATAAAAGAAATACTCGAATTTAAATAAAAATGAACCCTTATACTCCCTCAGTCACCAAACTCTCACTGTAGCACTCAAAGCAACAAGTTCAGCACACCAGTGCAAACAAAGTCTGCCCTGTAACTAGCTCAGAATTATACTTAGACTCTCGCCTCTGAAAACTGGCCTAATCCAATTAACTAATTAACAAGCTCCAGCTGCAAGTATCTACAAGTAGAACCTTGTTTAAAGCTGATTCAAAATTCACCTTCTCATGGACCAAACAGTAACTTTTAAGTTAATTAACTAAATTAAAGGAGTACTACTTTAAATAGAAATGAACCCTTATACTCCCTCAGTCACCAAACTCTCACTGTAGCACTCAAATTCAACCAGTTAAGCACTCCAGTGCAATCAAATTCTGCAGTGTAACTAGCTCAGATTTATACTGTGATTCCAGCCTCTGAAATCTGGCCTAATCCAATTCAGTAATTAACAAGCTCCAGCTGCAAGTACCAAAAATAGAACCTTGTTTAATTCTGATTGAAAATTCACCATCGTGTAGAGTCTACACTGTAAACCAAACAGTAACTTTTAAGTTAATTAACTAAATAAAATAAATACTACACTTTAAATAAAAATGAACCCTTATACTCCCCCATTCACCAAACGCTCACTGTCGCACTCAAATGCAGCCAGTTCGGCTCTCCAGTGCGGCCGCAGCAGAGTATTGTACATCTGCAACATGACCTCATGGCTCCCAAACTCAATCCCTCTACCAATACAAGCTAACAAACATAGAACATAGAACATAGAACAGTACAGCACAGAACAGGCCCTTCGGCCCTCGATGTTGTGCCGAGCAATGATCACCCTACTCAAACCCACGTATCCACCCTATACCCGTAACCCAACAATCCCCCCATTAACCTTACACTACGGGCAATTTAGCATGGCCAATCCACCTAACCCGCACATCTTTGGACTGTGGGAGGAAACCGGAGCACCCGGAGGAAACCCACGCACACACGGGGAGGACGTGCAGACTCCACACAGACAGTGACCCAGCCGGGAATCGAACCTGGGACCCTGGAGCTGTGAAGCATTTATGCTAACCACCATGCTACCGTGCTGCCCATTACCAAACGGTACGCCTTCTTAACAACCCCTATCAAAAACCCATAACCTTCTTCTCAACATGGGTGACAATTTTCAGGGATCTATGTACATGGACACCGAGATCTCTCTGCGCAGTCACACTACCAAGACTCTTACAATTAGCCCAGTACTCTGTATTCCTGTTACTCCTTCCAAAATGAACCATCTCGTCTTTTCTGCATTAAACTCCATGTGCCACATCTCAGCCCAGCTCTGCAGCTAATCAATGTCCCTCTGTAGCCAGCAACATCCTTCCGTGCGGTCCACAACTCCACCGACTTTAGTGTCATCTGCAAATTTATTCACCCATCCTTCTACGCCCTCCTCCAGGTCATTTGTAAAATGGCAAACAGCAGTGGTCCCAAAACAGATCCTTGCGGTATACCACTAGTAACTGAACTCCAGGCTGAACATTTCCTATCAACCACCACCCGTTGTCTTCTTACAGCTAGCCAGTTTATGATCCAAACTGCTAAATCACCCTGAATCCCATGCCAATGTATTTCCTGCAATAGCCTACCATGGGGAACCTTATCAAACGCTTTACTGAAACGCTTTACCATCGTCCACCTGTTTGGTCACCTTCTCAAATAACTCAATACTTTTTGTGAGGCACGACCAACCCATCACAAAACTGAGTTGACTATACCTGATCAAATTATTCCTTTCTGGGTGAATATAAATCCTATCTTTTACAAACCTTCCAAAGACTTTGCCCACAACAGAAGTAAGGCTCACTGGTCTATCGTTACCGGCGTTGTCTCTACTCACCTTCTTGAACAAGGGAACACTTATGATCCTCCTGTCATCCTGCACAATTCCTGTAGGCAATGACGACATAAACATAAAAACCAAAGGCTCAGCAATCTACTCCCTAGCTTCCCATCGAATCCTAGGATAAATCTTCTCCAGCCCAGGGGACTTATCTATTTTCACACTTTCCAGAATTGCTAACACCTTCTCCTTACCAACCTCAAGCCCTTCTAGTTTAGTAGCCTGCATCTCAGTATTCTCCTCGAAAACATTATATTTTTCCTGTGTGAATTCTGACGAAAGATATTCAGTTAGCACCTCTCCTATCACTTCCGACTCCAAGCACAACTTCCCATTACTTTCGCTGACTGACCCTTGACTCTTACCCTAGTCATTATTTTATCCCTGACATACCTGTAGAAAGACTTCGGCTTATCCTTGATTCAACCTGACAAAGACATCTCCTGACCCCCCCTGGCTCTTCTTAGCTCTCTCTTTAGGTCCTTCCAAGCTAACTTGTAACTCTCGAACGCCCATCTGAACCTGTTCATGAGTAACCTCAGACAGCAAGTTCATTAAATCTATGTTGTTGGTACCGCTTTGCATCACACACCAGCCATCCAACCAACTGGATTGATTTATAGCCCTTACTCATTTTGGGAAGTATCTCGCTCCAGGTCCTCGGCAATGTGGCGGACTGAAATGCATCTACAGGATTAACTAGCAGCCCACATGTTTGAATTTCTTTGTGGATGGGCGCAAAAATTTATAAAAGAATGCACAATCAAAGTCACATGGTTTCTCTTACACCTATCGCACATACATACACATTTCTATTCACATTTACACTATATCGCGACCACGCACAATAGAAATACCACACTCGCGCACTCGCCCAAACAGAAACACTTACGGGTTCACTAACATTCATACGCTCTGGCGAACACACACAGAAACGCATCAATATACCCAAGCGTTCATACAATTGTTCACGTGCTTTCTCCCTCTCACACATTCACACTTCCACGTTCACAGATATACACGTATGAATTTACCAACCCGCATTTTCGCACAAACACACGTGCAATGAAGTCTCTCAAACACTCGGAACAGACTGCATCAACGACGCAAATATAACATACGCCATCATATCTTCACAGAAACTCACTTTTTTACAAACAATCGCAGAAATCAGGCAGACAGACACTGACACTCCCTGTGGTTATTAGAGTTATCGATGTGAGTTTGTAAATGCATTTGTTTGAAATTATCGACACATTTGCTGTGTGATCGTTCATGTGTGATCTTCTGTGTTGTTGGTTTGTGTGCGTCGTTGATGCATTATGTCCGAGTGTTTGAGAGACTTGATTGCACGTCTGTTTTGTGCGAAAATGTGGGTTCGCTAATTCACACGTGTGTGTTTATGTGTGTATGTGTGTTTGAATCATTGTGAATTGAAATGAGAGTATATGTGCAAGTGTAAGTGCCTGTTTGTGTGTCTGGTTGTGAGTGCGTATGTGTGATATAGTGTGCAGTTGCCTCTGTGTGCTCTCTTTGTGTGCGCAGTTGTGTGTGTTAGTCAAAATGTGATTTGTTCTGGTATGTGTGAAGGTCTGCGACCTTGAGTGTTTCAGGAACATTTCTGTGTGGTGTTTGTTTCGTGTGCATTAAAAGTTTTCTTTATGTTAATAGGTGTGCTTGCTTGCCTTTCTGTGTGTGCGTGTGCGCCGGAGAGTGCAAATCGGGACAGCCTTTATCAGTATATGTGTCGGGGTGTACCTTTGTGATAGTGCGTTCTGTGAGTGAGATTTTGTGCATGTGTGTCTATGAGTGAGACAGTGTGTTTCTATGTGAGTGTATATGTTAACATGTGCCTCTGTGTTACTTTTGTGCAAGTGAGCGTACGTATGTGTGTAGAGAGAGAGGCAGAGAGGCATGGTGATTATTTTGTGTTTGCAAGAGTCCACGAGGACGATGAACTGACGTTTTTTCATTTCACTTTGTTTTTGCCTGTTCTTATGTGTCTCTGCATATATGCCCATGTCGCTTTGTGTTACTGTGTGCATTTCTGTTAATCGTCCATGCTAGGTGGGCCTCGCAGGCTGTGCAAGCATTTACTTCCAGACCCTAATTGCCCTTGAGTGGGGCAACGAATACACAACCAAATTGCCGTGGATCTGGACTTACACCAACATTCGTATAGTCAAATACATATTCACAAACACGCATCGATATGCACAATAACCCAGAGAAACGCTTATGTTTCCAAAGACAATCTCGCTCATCCCCACTCGCAACATCTCAAAAATGCAGATGTTATGCACGTAGGTATATGGAAAGACAAGGACAAGCACATGCATATACAAAAACATTCACGTACATACACGAGCAGCCGCACATACGCACAGGTACACAGGTATTTGCCTCAGCATTTAGAAACACAGTCAAGTGTAGGGACACAAATATAAACCCAATTACACAAACAATTGAATACACAAGCTCATGCAACAGCACACACAGATACTCACAAACCAGAGAACCGTCGGGCTACTACAGTGCATAAATAGGCTCCTCGGCCCATCGAGTCCGCTCTAACCCTCTGAAGGAGCACCCTGCCAAGGCCCAGTACGCCACCCGATCCCCGTAATACATGGCCGCACCTAACCTGTATATCTTTGGACACATTGGGCCAATTTAGCGTGGCCAATCTACCTAACCTGTACATCTTTAGACTGTGAGAGAAAGCTGCAGCACCCTGAGGAAATCGACACAGACATGTGGGAAAAGTGCAAACCCCACACAGTCAACCAAAGACGGCAGAGTGAGACAGCCGTGCAGCCACTATGTCACCATACAGCCCACATGTTAATTAACGGAAGCACACATTCAAACCCACATTCTGACATGCAATTGCACAGTCACCAAACATAGAACATAGAACGTAGAACATTACAGCGCCGTACAGGCCCTCCAGCCCTCGATGTTACGCCGTCCTGTGAAACCCCTCGAAAGTCCCTCTACACTATTCCCTTATCGTCCATATGCCTATCCAATTACCATTTGAATGCGTTTAGTGTTGGCGAGTCCACTACTGTTGCAGGCACGGCATTCCACGCACTTACTACTCTAAGTAAAGAACCTACCTCTGACATTTCTCCTATATCTATCTCCCCTCAATGTAAAGCTATGTCCCCTCGTGCTGGTCATCACCATCCGAAGAAAAAGGCTCCCACTGCCCACCCTATCTAATCCTCTGATCATCTTGAATGCCTCAATTAAGTCACCTCTTAACCTTCTTCTCTCACGAAAACAGCCTCGTCCCTCAGCCTTTCTTCATATGGTCTTCTCTCCATACCAGGCATCACCCTTGTAAATCTCATCTGTACCCTTTCCAATGCTTCCACATCCTTCCAATAATGTGGTGGCCAGAACTGCAAGCAATACACCACATGCGGTCGCAGCAGAGTTTTGTGCAACTGCAACATGAGCTCATGGCTCCGAAACTCAATTCCTCTACCAATAAAAGCTGACACACCGTATGCCTTCTTAACAACCCTCCCAACCTGGGTGGCAACTTTCAGGGATCTATGGACATGGACACCGAGATCGCTCTGCTCGTCCACACTACCAAGAATCTTACAATTAGCCCAGTACTCTGTCTTCCTGTTATTCCTTCCAAAATGAATCACTTTCCACTTTTATGCATTAAACTCCATTTGCCACCTGTCAGCCCAGCTCTGCAGCATATCTATGGCCCTCTGTAACTTGTAACATCCTTATGCACTGTCCACAACACCGACTTTAGTGTCCTGTGCAAATTTACTCACCATCCTCCAGGTCATTTATAAAATTGACAAACAGAAGCGGCACCAAAACAGAACCTTGTGGAACCCCACCAGTAACTGGACTCCAGTCAGAACTTTTCCCAACAACCTTGTGTCTTCTATCAGCGAGCCAATTTCTGATCCAGACGGCTAAATCACCACGAATCCCATGCCACTGTATTTTCTGCAATAGCCTACCGTGGGGAACCTTATCAAACGCTTTACTGAAATATATAGACACCACTTCAACTGCTTTACCCTCATCCACCTGTTTGGTCACCTTCTCGAAGAACTCAATGAAGTTTGTGATGCACGACCTACTCTTCAAAAAACCATGTTAACTATCTCTAATCAAAATATTCCTTTCAAGTTGATTATACATCCTATCTCTTATAAACCTTTCCAAGACTTTGCCCACAACGGAAGTAAGGCTCTGGTCTACAGTTACCGGTGTTAACTCTACTCCCCTTCTTGGACAAGGGGACACCATTTGCTATCCTCCAGTCTTCTGGCACTATTCCTGTGGACAAAGATGACACAAAGATCAAAGCCAACTGCTCAGCAATCTCCTCCCTAGCTTCACAGAGAATCCTAGGATAAATCCCATCCGGCCCAGGGGACTTATGTATTTTCACACATTCCAGAATCCCTAAGACCTCCTCCTTATGAACCTGAAGCCTTTCTATTCTCGTAGCCTGTATCTCAGTATTCTCCACGACAACTTTGTCTTTTTCCTGAGTGAATACAGACGAAAAATACTAATTTAGCACCTCTCCTATCTCCTCGGACTCCACGCACAACTTCCCTATACTGTCCTTGACTGTCCCTACTCTTACCCTTGTCATTCTTTTATACCTGACTTATCTATAGAAAGATTGAGGGTTATCCTTGATCCTACCTGCCAAAGATTTCTCATGTCCTCGCTTGGCTATTCTTAGCTCTCTCTTTAGAGCCTTCCTAGCTAACTAGTAACTCTCAAGCGCCCTAACTGAACCATCACGTCTCCTCTTTACATAAGCCTGCTTCTTCCTCTTGACAAGTGTTTCAACTGCTTTAGTAAACCATGGTTCCCTCTCTCGACCACTTACTCCCTGCCTAACAGGTACATACTTATCAAGGATACGCAGCAGCTGTTCCTTGAAGATGCTCCACATTTCTATTGTGTCCATCCCCTGCAGTTTTCCTCTCCAGCCGATGCATCCTAAGTCTTGCCTCATCGCATCATAATTGCCTTTCCCCCAGCTACAACTCTTGCCCTGCGGTGTATACCTATCCCTTTCCATCGCTAAAGTAAACGTGATCAAATTGTTGTCACTGTCACCAAAGTGCTAACCTACCTCCAAATTTAACACCTGTCCTGGTTCATTACCCAGTACAGAATTCAATGCGGCCTCGCCTCCTGTTGGTCAATCTACATACTGCATCAGGAAACCCTCCTGCACACATTGGACCAAAACGGACACATCTAAAGTCCTCGAATTATAGTGTTTCCAGTCAATATTTGGAAAGTTAAAGTCCTCCATAACAACTACCCTGTTACTTTCGCTCCTATCCAGAATCATCTTTGCAATCCTTTCCACTACATCTCTGGAACTTTTCGGAAGCTTATAGAAAAGCCCTAACAGGGTGACATCTCCTTTCCTCTTTCTTAACTCAGCCCATACTACTTCAGTATTCGAGTCCTCATCAAATGTCCTCTCAGCCACCATAATGCTGTCCTTGACTAACAATGCCACCCCTCCCCCTCTCTTACCACCTTCCCTGAGCTGACTGAAATATCTAAACCCCGCCACCTACAACATCCATTCCTCGCCTGCTCTATCAATGTCTCCGAAATGGCCACAACATCGAAGTCCCAGGTACTAACCCATGCCGCAAGCTCACCTTATTCCGGATGCTCCTGGCATTGAAGTAGAAGCACTTTAAACCACCTTCCTTCCTGCCGGCACACTCCTGCAACTTTGAAACCTTACACATGACCTCACTACTCTCAGCTTCTTGTGTACTGGTGGTACAATTCAACTTCCCAAATTCCCTGCTGAACTAATTTAAACCCTCCGAAGAGCATTAGCAAATCTTCCCGCCAGGCTATTAGTAACCCTCTGGTCCAGTTGTATATACCGTTTGTAGAGGCCCCACCTACCAAAGTATCAGCCCCAATTGTCCAGGAATTTGAAACCCTCCCTCCTGCACCATCCCTGCAGCCACGTGTTCAACTGCTCTCTCTTCTTTTTCATCGACTCGCGAGCACGTGGCACGGTAACAACTCAGAGATAATAACTATTTGTCTTGGATCTAAGTTTCCACCCTCGCTCCCTGAATTCCTACCTTACAACCCTATCTCTTTTCCTACCTATGTCGTTGGTACCTATGTGGACCACGACTTGGGGCTGCTCCCCTTCTCCTTAAGGATCCCGAAACCACGATCCGAGACATCATGGACCCTGGCACCTGGGAGGCAAAACACCAATTGTGAGTCTCTCCTGTTCCCACAGAATCTACTATCTATCCCCCTCACTACGGAGTCTCCAATGACTAATGTTCTTCTCCTCTCCTCCCTTCCCTTCTGAGCAACAGGGAAATACTCTGCCTGAGACCTGTACCGCATGGCTGACCCTGGTAAGTTCCCCCCCCCCCCAACAGTATCCAAAGCAGTATACCTGTTACTGAGGGGAACGACCACAGGGATCCCTGTACTGACTGCTTCCTCTCAACCCCTCTCACCGTCACCAATCTCTCTTTATACTTTGGCGTAACTACCTCCCTGAAGCTTCTATGTATGACCACCTCTGCCACCCGAATGATCCGAAGTTCATCCAGCTCCAACTCCAGTTCCCTAACACGGTCTCTCAGGAGCTGGAGTTAGGAGCACTTCCCACAGCTGAAATCAGCAGGGACACTGACGGCGTCCCTCACCTCAAACATTCTGGAGGCGGAGCATTGCACTGCCTTCCCTGCCATCAATTCTAGATAAAAAAAACAAGAAAAAGAAAGGAAGAGCTTACCGGATATTCCCTCAAACACTTAGGTTAGAGGAGGTGGAAGGGTGGGGGACACGGCAAGTGTAGTGTCTCGGCTTTAGCAGCCGCCCGACTTGTAAACAGGCACTAACCTTCCCGACAGGCCCCTGCTCTCGCTTAAACCCCGGAGGCCGCTCCCGCTGAAAGGTGAGCAAATTTAAAGGCACTCACTCACCTTCCTGACAGGCCCCTGCTCCCGCCGACAATGCGGAGGCTGCTCCCGCTGAAAGGTAAGCAATTTTAAAGGCACTCACTCACCTTCACGACAGATCTTGCTCCCACCGAAAATCCGGAGGCCGCTCCCGCTTCCCAACGACCGCGGTTGTGTTTTTCTTTGGTTAGAGGAGGGTGAAAGGGGGGGGGGGGGTGGGGGGGACTGAGGAAGTGCCCCCCCCCCTTTAGGAACAAAGACGCAGACATAGGTACACAAACGCGCGCACTCACAGAGATGTGCATGCACTCATATTCACAGAAACACCAACAGGCGCAATAAAAAGTGTTCGACAAACACGTCACTCATGTATACACACAGGTCCAGACAAACATATAAACACACACACACACAATTACTTCCCCCAACAAAAACACAAATTAAACTTGACATTTACACTCACAGTTGTAACTTACAGACATTGCCGCCCGGGAAGCACATATTTCACGCTCATTCAGACGCAATCGCTCACATACTCTCCCTCAAACAAACATTCACTCTCGCACTCACGCATATACACAAACTTTCACTCTCACATCTAAAGACACTGATACGCACAGATAGACACAAATTAGAATTATTAATTCCCTACCATGCATTGGAGGCCACTCAGCCGTTCGAGTCTCAACCGACCCTCTGAGAGAGCACCCGACCGAAAGCCTCCTTCCCCGTAACTTTACCTACCCTTTGAACATTAAAGGACAGTATAGCATGTACAATCCACCTAACCTGTACTTCATTGGATTGCGGGAGGAAACCGGACAAAGACACGGGCAGAATGTACGAACGCCAGACAGAAAGTTACCCGGAATTAAACTTGGGTCACTGGCGATGAGAAACAGCAGTGCTAACCACTGTCACAAACTAAACAGACTCGCACGGATGCACTCAACCTTGCACGCACAAAATAACAAGCATTTGCACAGAGACACACATGTGCGCTTACAAACAAGTGGAACACATTGAAACATACAATCATATGCTTTGTCTCTTTTTGGCATACAAAAACACAGCACTAATGCTCACAATCTCTTCCTACAACAAGCATGCAACATGCACACAAATGCAGTGACCCACACTCACAAACACTGACACAAGCAAAGTCACATACACACTCTCTCTCACACAAATACAGGAGAAGGAATAAACAACGTAAACACGCATACACTCACACAATCACACACTCACATTTACCTGCATTTGTACACAAATATATGCTCACAGATGAGGATACACGTGTTCACACGCACATTCACACAAACAGACTCACACAACACTAAATGCAAAACCACCAATGCACACGGACGCAATAATGTTGACACCAAACAAATACGCACACACAATTGTGCACATGGAGACAGACAATAATATGTACAACTACCTCGCTACACACACGCATTCACACAGACACGAACACAAAAAATATGCTTTCAAACACATTAAATCACACTCACTCTTGCGCACACATACAAACACACACACACAGAAACGGACACAGACAGGTATACACACAACAGGTACAAAGGCACGGGCACACTCACGCACTTACATGCAAAATTACACCCACACTTTTGCACGCCTATACACATACACACACATACATGCACAGGCCCAATTCCCAGGTAGACTCACATATAGCACAGTTCCCCGACATACATACAACGCACATACACATAAACACACATATACACTCACACATTCACACACACGATACCCATACACATGAACATGACATAGGCACACTCTGACGGGCAAATATGCACCAAAGGAATCACCTGTATACACATACACTCACGCACACAAAGTACACACACATGCACACAAATATATTTGAGAACACTCCCTGAGCCTATCTCAACAGATCACAATCTGCAATTTATGGCTCGGCATATCCCGCACCACCATTACCACTCAGCTCGGAATCAGCCCTTGTTAAATTAACAAACCAGTAGAGCATGCTGGGAGCAATAACAGCAATACCATTAAATTAATTATCAACCTGGAGAAGCTACGATAGAGGACTTTTTGTAACCAAAAAGTAGCAACTAATAAGTACAATGAAACTTTTCAATGGACCCATCAGATCGAATCTCTGAAGTCTTGTCACCTCCAGCCGCGAATGGTGTCAGCAATTTAAGAAATAACTGGAAGAGCAAGCTCACAAATATCCCCATCTTCAATGATGGAGAATTCCGGCACAACTTTGCAAAAGACAAGGCTGAAAATTCGCAACACTCCTCAACCCGAAGTGTTGTGTGGATGATCCATCTTCGTTTCCCCTGGAGGTCCCCAGCACCATCGATATTAGTCTTCAACCAATGTGATTCACTCCACCTGATATCAAGAAACGTCTGAAGGCACGAGATACTGCAAAGGCTATGCGCTCTGAAAATATTGCTGCCACAGTACAGAAGGCTTCAACTCAGAACTTGCCACACCCGTAGTCAAGCTGTTCCAGTACACTGGCATTTAGCCGTATATGTGGAAAATCTCCCAGATGTGCCCTGTACTAGAGAAACAGGAAAAATACAACCCAGCCAATTCTTCCCCATCAGTTTGCTTGAGCAATGCGAAGGAATGAGTTATCAACTGTGCTTTCAAGTACTTACTCAGCAATAACCTTGTAATTAATGTTCAGTTTGGATACCACAAGGGTCACTCTGCTCCTGACCTCAATACAGACTTTGTTTGAATATGGACCAGTGAGCTGAATTCCAGTGGTGAGGTGAGAGTGGCTGACCTTGACATTAAGGCAGCATTTAACCGAATATGGCATCAATTAATCTGTGGGAATCAGAGGGGAATCCTTCCGCTGTTTGAGGCTATACTTTGTACAAAGACTGTGGTGTATGGAACTTAACCATTTCAGTTCTAGACATCATTGCATGAGTCCTTCAGAGATGTGTCCTAGGCCTATTCATGTTCTGATGCTTTATAAATAACATCCTTCCAACATAAGATCAGTCGTAGGATGTTCGCAGGTGACTGCACAGTGTTCAGCATAATTCGACACTCCTCAAATAATGTTGCCACCCGTGCCTCAATGCAGTAAGACATGGACAGTAACCAGGGTTGGGCTGACAAGTGCAAGTTACATTCGCACCACACAAGTGCTGGGCAAGATCTTTTCTTACAAGATAACCTAAACTTTTCCCCCTGACAATCAATGACATTTCCATTGCTGAACCCCCCCCCCCCCCCCCCCACACACACACAATAAACATCCTGGGGATTACTATTAAATATAAACTGAACTGAATTAGCCATTTTTATTCTATGTTTACCGGAGCAAGACAAAGGCTAGGAATAATCCGGCCCCCAAAGCCTGCTTGTCATTTAAAAAACACAAATGAGGAATTTATGGAATACTCTCCAATTACCTAGATGAGTGCAGCTTAAATAACACTGAAAACCTCGATACCATCCGGCACAAAGCAGCTTGCTTCATTGATCCCGCTTCCACAAACATTCAATCGATCCAGCACCAACGACCAGTGGCTTCCCTGTGTACCATCTGCAAGATGCACTGTAGTAACCCGCCAATGTTCCTGAGGGAGCACCTTCCACACTTACGATAATTACGATCGAGAAGAGCAAGAGCGGCATATATCTGGGAACCACAGCTTCTGGACGTGCACTTCAAGTCAAATACCACGACGTCTTGGAAATAGATCACATATATCAGCGTTCTGCACACAGGCACAAACGTACTAACATGAACATAAATACAAACCAGTCCACAAACACTAATATTTAAATATGCTAAGATGTGCATCAACACACACACACACACTAACGCGCACAGACAGATAAACGCTCTGATACACAGACACACAAAATACGCACACACTCTCACAATCATGCGGACCCATACAACATTACCTTTACACATGTTCCTCCCTCCGTTTCTCTCTGTCAGATACACATACATATACACACACAGAGGGAGAAAAAGTATACGCTTCAGAAAAATAAAAAACCTAATCACGCACACAAAAACAGACATTCATATTTAGGTACTCAAATACACCTGGTCTCGCACACACCCACATGCACAACCATTTTTTAAAAATATGTTTTTATTATGGCATTTATACGAACAACAAATGCACAAACAAGAGCAAGAAAAAACCGGAAATTCCGAATAAATAACGAGCTAATGAGGAAACTAACCCCCTATCCTTCCCCTTTTCCCATCCTGCTTCATCATTTTAGCCCCTTTATTTACCCCTACACCCGCTCCACACACATACTTCCCTCTGCTGGCACCGCAATCATACTTGAAGAAGTTGATAAACAGCTTCCGCCTCTGGGCAAACTCATCGACCGACCCTCTCAAATGAAGCTTAATTTGTTGAAACCTCAGGATTTCTGCCAGGTGAGTGGCCCACATCCCTGATTTTGGTGGCTCGGAGTCCCTCCACCCAAGGAAAGTCCGTCTATCATGTGTCTATCGGAGGCAAAGGCAAAGACATCGGCCTCTCTCACCCCTTGGACTCCCAGGTCTTCTGACGATACAAAGGCCGCCTCCTCTGGACGCGGGACCGCCTTTATCCTCAACTCATCGGACATTTGGTCCACAAATCCCTGCCTGAATACTTTCAGTTTCAGACATGCCCAGAACATGTGGATATAGTTTGCAGGCGTCCCCGCACACCGCCTATTTTCTACCATCTCAAAAGTCTACTCATCCTAGCCACCGTCATGAGCGCCCTGTAATCTAATTTGAACTGGATAAGATTAAACCTTGCAAATGAAGAGGACGCATTCACCCTCCTCGGGGCCTCCTTCCACGTTCCGGCCGACAGTTCCCATCCCCGCAACATTCCTCCTCCCATTATCGTTTGCCTTTTCAGATTGGGATCCCTCCAACTCCATTATCTCCCTATGAATGTCACACTCCTTAGGTTCACCAACTCGCTCCCATGATCGTACCTTATCCTCCAACCCCAGGAGCTGCAAACGCGTAATGGATGGCACATACATCCTCACAACATCCAGAAACAGGAAGTATCTAAACCCCTTCCTGCTGGATAGCTCATATTCTTCCTTGACGTCCTCTAGCCATGCAACTATGCCCTCTGCAAGCAAGTCCCCAAACCGCTCGATACCTGTCTGCCGTCAATTCCAAAACTTCTCATCCAGCCCTCCCTCCCGGTGTAAAAATGTGATTCTCACAAATCAGTGTCCACACCGAGGCACCTTCCAACCTCAGGTGCTGCAGCTACTGCGTCCAGATCCTCAAGACCGCTTCCTTCACTGTGCTCTTGGAGTACCTGGCAAGCGGCAATGGCTGAGGCTCCGTCAACAATGCCCGCAAACCCATTTCACTGCAAGAGGCCGTCCCCATCCACCCACACCCCACCCACTCACATTTACTAATAATAGCTGCCCAGTAATAATGCATTATATTTGTCAAGATCAGCTCGCCCCCTCCTCTCCCTTGCTCCAACAACACTTGGATTGAACCAATCAGCCCACAAAAAAAACTGAAACAGAAAAAGCCTTTGAAGCACAGTCATTTTCAATCAGTACCCGTCCGTCACTGGCAACACATCCCATCTCTTAAATTCCGCCTACATTTGCTCCACCAAGAGAGCCAGATTCAGCTAACGCAGCTGTCCTCACCCCTGCACCAGCTGAATACATACTGAAGACATAGAATATACAATGCAGAAGGAGGCCATTCGGCCCCTCGAATCTGCACCTGCACACATCAGCCCTCACGCCCACCCTATCCCTGTCACCCGAGAACCCCTCCGAACCTGTTTAGACACTAAGGGCAGTTTAGTATGGCCAATCCGCCTAACCAGCACGTCTTTGGACTGTGGGTGGAAACCGGAGAACAAGGTGAAAACCCACCCTGAGGGGAAGAATGTGCAGACTCCACACAGGCAGTGACTCAGCGGGGAATCAATCCTGGGACCCTGGTGCTGTGAAGCCACAGTGTTATCAACCTGTGCTACCATGCTTCCAAAGAATCTGAGGCTCGTCCCCGACACCATGAACGGCAGCTAACCGAACCTCCGCTTTTGGCCCCTGCCCTCGATTGGGAAAACATAATTCTTCCCCATATTCTTCTTATATCCGGGAAACCGGCCACACTCCTCCAGGATACTGATCATTCCCCCGATGCAACTTCGAGACACTGTACTACACCCCTCTCCTCGCTGCACAATCCCTCTCCAACCCATCAGTGTTCGGTGACATTGCCAATGGCTTTAATGCCAAGGCAAAAAGCAACCGGGAGAGTGGGCATGAATGAAATGAATTGAAAAAATGAAAACCGCTTATTGTCACGAGTAGGCTTCAATGAAGTTACTGTGAAAAGCCCCTAGTCGCCACATTTCGGCACCTGTTCAGGGAGGCTGGTACGGGAATTGAATCATGCTGCTGCCCTGCCTTGGTCTGCTTTAGAAGCCAGTGATTTAGCCCAGCGTGCTAAACATCCCTGCCTTGTCTGACATTTAAAAACAAAGTAGCCCAATCTCACCTTGTTCATTCCACATTCCCTAACGATGCCCTGAACAGAGGCCGATCCAATCCATAAACAACAGCCGAAATCCAAACCGTCCACCACTTCCCATAGATACTCTCACTCTATCTGATCAAAGCATTATCTGCCTCCATTGCCACTGTCACTTCCACGCCACATCCCTCCTGGAGATCATTATCACAAGCTCCTAAAATTTGCCGATAATTACCTCCCATTTGCAAACCACGTCTTGTCTTCCCCATCAGCACAGCACACACTCCGCCAAAAACCTTCCCCAGCAACTTAGTTTCGACATTTAATGATGTTATTGGTTAGTAGGACAAACAATGATCTGAGTCTTTCTTCAATATTAGGGGTGTGGATGTCTACAATAGTGTAGTGGTGAGCTCTCGCTTTTCCCTCGTCTCACTCTATGCCCTCACCAGCAGAGGCACCCGAACATCTCATGAAATTCCACCGGAAACTCATCTGGGTCGGTGGCCGTCCCTGCCTCAATTGCCCACATACACTCCATCGCCTTCACCAGCCCAATTGGGACCAATTGGGACCCCCAGCCTATCCTTCAGGTCCTCCTCCAGCCTGTGGAACTCCAACCTATCCAGGAAATTCCGAATTCCTTCCCTCCCGGCCGGGGACTCGAATTCATCAAGCCCCGTAGTCCGGGATCTTCCTAACTGTCTCCTCATAAACTCCACATCGTCCCAGTTAGGGCAAAACCATGAGTATCCCCACCAGCGTCCTTCCCACTAAAGATTGCAAACTTGCCCTGGTATCTGACACAATGTTCCCCACCTCGAATTCCACCCGCATATTTACAAGCACTGTTAAACCCCCCCCCCCCCCCCATCGTTATATCTACTCCAAGCGAAAGACCTGCCCTAACCATTCTTTCCTTAATCTAGTGTGATCTCCGATCCTTAGATGTGTCTCCTGTAAAATGAGCGATGTCCTCATTCAAGCTCGTCAAGTGCTCGAACACACACAACAATTTGACTGGCTCATTCAACCCTGCCATATTTCACGTGACCAACCTTGATGTGAGGGGGGACACCCCTCCACCTGCTTGCCGATCAACCATATCCTTTTTTGAGCGAGCCCGTGGTCCGTGTCACGTGACCTCCCAGATTCGGATGCTCACAATCATCATTCCGCTTCTTGGTGTGACACAACAGCCACACCTTTTTCAGCTGACCCCGTCCCTGCTCTCCCCCTCAAAAAAGTCAATAACCCGCCCCTTCCTTATTTTAACCATCTGGCTAGCACCCACTGCTGTCCCGTTGGCTCGCCTGCACAGCATGCCTAGTAGTCCCCGCCCAAGGCCTCTGAGCCTCTTACCACTCACTACCACCGGCACACCTCCATGGAACAATCAAGAATGAAATAGAGAATAGGTGCACTCAACCTCGATGCTCCCCAAGCATTCCATCACCAAAGCCAACAAACATATCACAGGAGAAAAATGCTCCAACAATCGTCAGATAAAAAGCCAAAAACAATCAAACATCTCCTCCCAACCTGTCTAAAGTTCAATGTCTACCTTCTCCTACGAGTCCATTGTCTCTCAAAAACCCATCATCTCCTCTGGCGTTCCAGGTAATGTTGTGAGCCGTTAAAGCTCACCTAGAGGCGGCCCGAGTACATAGAACATAGAAACAACAGTGCAGAAGGAAGCCATTCGGAACACCGAGTCTGCACATATCCATTTCAGAACTCACGCCCACCCTATCCCCGTAACCCAATCACCCCTCCAAAACTTTTTGGTCATGAAGAACAATTTGGCATGGCTAATCCAACCAACCAGCACAGCTATGAACTGTGGGTGGAAACCGGAGCACCCAGCCGATTCCCACGCAGACACAGGGAGAATGTGCAGACTCCGCACAGATAGTGACCCAGTGGGGAATCGAACCTGGGACCCTCACTATGAAGCCAAAGTGCTATCCACTTGTGCTATCATGCTGCCCATATATAGCACCGCAAACTTGACCAACATCATAAAGAAGGCAGTTTTCAGCCGGTTACACCACAGCCCTCCTCTTTACCATTTCCATGCCCACTTCCTGGCACCCCCGCACCGCGGAAGCTCCTTCCCTTTGTGTATCTACGCATCTACTTCACACATCTCAACATCATTTCTTTATCCAGTAACTATTGGAGGCACACCACCAGCACCCTCGGCCGCTTGTTTGCCTGTAACTTCACCAGTGGTGCACAGTGTGTGCGGCTGACCACCAAGGGCCAGTCAAAGGCCCCCTTCCCCAATAAACATCAACAGCATCTGTGGCTCCAGACGTGCAGTCGTCCGCTGCCTCGATGCCTTCAGGCACTCCTAAGATTGATAAATTCTGTCTCCTGGAGCGAATCCAGGTCCTGCACCTTACCCTTCGACTGCTTGCATCATAGGGCAGCACGGCAGCATTGTGGATAGCACAATTGCTGCACAGCACGAGGGTCCTAGGTTCGATTTCGGATTGGGTTACTGTCTGTGCGGAGTGTGCACATCTTCTCCGTGTGTGCGTGGGTTTCCTCCAGTGCTCCAGTTTCCTCCCACAATCTAAAGAAGTGCAGGTTAGGTGGATTGTCCATGATAATTTTCCTTTAGTGACCAAAATTGCCCTTCGTGTTGTGTGGGATTACTGCGTTATGGGGATAGGATGGAGGTGTTGACCATGGGTAGGATGCTCTTTTTAAGAGCCGGAACAGACTCGGTGGGCCGAATGGCCTCCTTCTGCACTGTAAATTCAATCTATCCCTGCCGATCTCTGCCATCAACGAGGAAATTTTCTCCTCATGCTGGTCCACCACTGCCTCCACCTACCAAATGGCCTGGACCTAGTTCTATTTCATAGAACATAGAACATAGAACAGTACAGCACAGTACAGGCCCTTTGGCCCTCGATGTTGTGCCGAGCAATGATCACCCTACTCAAACCCACGTATCCACCCTATACCCGTAACCCAACAATCCCCCTTAACCTTACTTTTAAGGACACTACGGGCAATTTAGCATTGTCAATCCACCTAACCGGCACATCTTTGGACTGTGGGAGGAAACCGGAGCACCCGGAGGAAACCCACGCACACACGGGCAGGATGTGCAGACTCCGCACAGACAATGACCCAGCCGGGAAACGAACCTGGGACCCTGAAGCTGTGAACCATTTATGCTGACCACCATGCTACCGTGAGGCCCCGTAGTAGAACCTTGTTTAAAGCTGATTGAAAATTCACCTTCGTATAGACCAAACAGTAACTTTTAAGTTAATTAACGAAATAAAAGAAATACTACACTTTAAATATACAAGAAGTCCACCATATGCTCCATCGACCACTGTGCGGCAGGACAGGACCTTTACGCTCCGCCATCTTGCCCTTTGGCGCACAATGTTTCTCCTGCTCCATTGTCTCCCTTTTTTTCGCCACACTTCCGGTCCGTAGATCCATGCACCAGCCCCTCCAATGGGGCTTCTCCCAATTATCCCTGTAGCTTTTATCAGCAAAATGC
This sequence comes from Scyliorhinus canicula, assembly GCF_902713615.1. Classification (NCBI taxonomy): domain Eukaryota; kingdom Metazoa; phylum Chordata; class Chondrichthyes; order Carcharhiniformes; family Scyliorhinidae; genus Scyliorhinus; species Scyliorhinus canicula. The sequence continues at coordinate 8,781,251 of NC_052166.1, forward strand.
CCTCCGAGCAGCGAGAAGGTCTGCAAAATATGCTTGAGCCGGAGCTGCCAAATGTGTTACCACTCACTTCACAGACACCATCGGAAACCCGCATGCACAAATGCACATGCACGTACGCGGTCAAATACTTGCCCACGCATGTGTGCGCACAGATTCACATATCACACAAACAAATACTCAGGTACACACATACATAAACTCATACACAAGCAGACTCAATGACGCATACACAGATTGCACAGAAATTCTTTAAAAGAACACAGTTAAACAAACAGAGACATTCATAATTTGATGCAGCTTTGATGCAGCAGTGCGAACCACGTGTGCCACCCTGCAGCCCGTGACAAGCATGATGGCATTTTGATTATTATTCCACTTCGTCCTCGTTGGCTATTTGCTTGTCTCTTGGCAGAATTGTGTAGTTTTGTCTCAGACGGGTACACTTTTATGGAGCCTTGTTTCTTGCTGTGTCGTACTGTCCACGCCTACTTTGCAAATTATTAGTCTTATGCAGTTATCTAGTTGTCGCACTGCCTGATCAATCTACAGATCGTCAATAATCTTAGGATCTGATATTCCAATATTCTATGACGCGCTACAATATATGCTTTGTCTGTTGAGTCTGGCCTTGTAGATAAATTAGCAATCTGCCTGCCGAGAAAGTACTCTCAGCCCAGAGGATTCAAGGATCCATTGAAAAATGTGAGACAGCAGTTTAACTGACAGAGAGCGATGGGCGGTCGGTTTTCAATGAAAGCTGATGATTTCTTGTTGGAATTCCGGTCGAGGGTAAACTTTAGAGAGAGCTTCTGGCCAGTCCTGTTCTGCCAACATAAAATACGAAGCTGCAGTGTCACTTGCAGGGAGCAGGAATGCGCAACTAATATGGAGTCCCGGGCATGACCAATCATTTCGATCTCGCGCGTAGTGTTAAAATAGAAGCATGAAGCAGTATTGTTTGTTTTCAGTTCAGATGCAGGAGATTTCAGAACGTCGCCGGATCGATGCCGGGTTAGAACCGGCGGGATTAGGCTCCAGATTTCTGCAAAACTTTATTGGCTTACAATTTCTATCTCGCGGATACTCACAAACCAGAGGGAATATTTATCTATTGCCGGGATATGGATTCAAGCACGTGTCAGCGACACTGCTGGCGACGTGTTTAGAAGTGTGGCCACCTGGAATTGCAGGCTGACCTAGGCTCGAGATGCCTCGTTTATCTTTGTTGCAACGGCTTCCGTCGAAAAGGGCTTGCTGATGCAAAGCCAATGCATTGTAACGAGAGAGTAGGACATCCTTATCTCCTCTGCAAACTATATACTGCTCCCTAACTTTAGGTGCTGAATGCAAGCGGTTGGAAGCAACCAGATCACTGTCCTGACATACTTGACGCATCGAATCATAAACCAGCATATAACCATCGGTCTTTTTAGACATGGTAAGAAGTCTTCCAGCACCAGGTTAAAGTCCAAACGGTTTGTCTCAAACACGAGCTTTCGGAGCACTGCTCCTTCCTCAGTGCTCCGAAAGCTCGTGTTTGAAACAAACCTGTTGGACTTTAACCTGTTGTAGTAAGACTTCTTACTGTGCTCACCCCAGTCCAACGCCGGAATCGCCACATCATATTTATACATGGACAGGGAGGTAGACGCTATTTTGTCGCTTGAGTCTGTCACAGAAGAAGAAAACCGGGGTGGAAATAACGTTCTTTTCACTTCTTAGGCAGAAAGAGTATGAATCTATTCAACCATCAATGTTTTAAATGTCAGCTGGAGGAAAGCAGTGACAGAGTCAAGCTTGCTAATCAGAAACAGAAAGGCACTTTGCGAGACTGATAAAAGGGATCAGTGGTAGGGCTAGAGGTCACCAAGCCAAATGCGCAGAAACAGAAAGAGGATATTCACTTCTTGTTATAGAGCAACATGATGCGACTGTACAGCAATTCCCTTCTGTTACTCAGGAATGACAAAGGCTGTCATTGTTATTTTTCGCCTCGGTCACCTCGCCACATTCGAGACCATTAGCCAGCGCGGACAGCTGCCGCCACTCGTCATGAAGCAGCCTCTGGTTAAGCACTGTGTCGCCACACTGGGCAAGTCGAGGCAAAGCGCAGGAAAGAAATGCGCAACCAAAATAGTTCAGTTTTCTTTGTGCAATTGACTATAATTTTCGATAAAGACGTTTATGAAGTTATTGGTCGTTTTATTTAAATCGCCGAATGCTGTCCAAGGCTGCGATTCGATGGTGTGCCTCAGACGCATATAATAAGCATTTGTGTGTGTGGAGGACTTGGTGAACTTGTGATTCTTCACAGTTGCTGGACAGAAGCGTCCAAGAACTAAGCTAACTCCTCATTCCTCTAGAAATCAACGGATTCCTCATGAGAATATCTGTGCCCTCGCGATGGTGCCGCTACATAGCCTGCAGCAGAACATCATGAACATGAACACGTTTTTCAGCGTTTGCCGGAGTGCAATTTCAAAAACGTTCACACATCTCAATAATTCATTTATCAGGCTGTGTCGCTCCACAATGGTCCTCATGGTTCCTTAGTTCTCATAATGCGCATTATGTTTCCACATGGTTGACGGTCGGTTGTAACCAGTGAATGTTTTCAATTGAGCTGTATATCGAGGGGGAATCCATAATTCCGAGAAGTTATCTGTGGCTCTATCTCTAAAGCACAGATCATGTTTATCTGGAACAGGAGGTGAATTTGCTCCTCCTGTCTGGCTGCTTCTGAATGACAGCATGGTGCTTACTGCCAGCATAGTTTACATGACAATCGTTATCTGCTGTTAAAGGTCACAAACTACCTCGGCATTAAGGCAGCTTGCGTTCTTGATACCCTGTAACACATCGATATCGGGGACTGATAAAATCAGGTGCACCAACTGAAATCCCCTTATATTTGGATAATCTCGAGATCTCTCAGTCAACTTCTCCCTGCTGAGGGAGAAAATGATTTATTCATGAAAGCGGGCACAAATGTTCGCCACTGAATCGATGCATTGATGCAGACCGTACCAGAGATTGTGGATATGGAGATTACGATGAATCCCAGCAGGTACAAGGTGGAGAGTGACGAACTAAGTACAGTATAAAAATGAACGAGGATGGTCAGTTGATATCTGAACTCAGAGCCTCATTCAAAACAGCAGCAAACCAGGGGCGGCACAGTGGCCCAGTGGTTACCACTGCTGCCTCACATCGCTCAGGAATCGGCTTTGATGCTGGGCTCGGGCACTGTCTGTGTGGAATTTGCACGTTCCCCCTGAGTCTGCGTAGGTCGCACAACCCACAGCCCAAAGATGTGTACGAAAGGTCAATTGGCCACGATACACGTAGCCCATAAATGGAAAAAAAACGGGCGCATTAAATTTATAAAAAAACATAAGTAGCAACAGCAGTATAAAACGGGGCAGAATAAATAAAGGGAGCAGTCAAACAGTTAACCATGGTAAACAATATTAATAATAAATTCGAGAGGTTTACCTGGGACACCAACAATAGCCAAGATTGGATAGTAAAAATGTTGAATGATGTAAATTACGTATGTGATCCGATCTGCTGTACTTGTCCACCAGCTATATTCAGTAACCTTGTCAATCAATTCTGTTAAGCCCTTTTCCGTTTTTGTAACATTCCAATCTATTGTTCTCAGATTCAGATCCATTGATGTCAAATGCTGATGCGTTGATGTGACACACCAGGTGATCGATCTGAGATTCTGATCCATCAGCCCTCTCCTGCCGGAGCCGATGAACGAAGATGGTAAGTTAATATCTTAATACAGAGCCTCATTCAAAACAGCAGCAAGTAGGGGCGGCACAGTGGCCCAGTAGTTAGCATTTCTGCCTCACAGCGCTTTGGACCCGGCTTTGATGCTGGACTCGAGTCACTGTCTGTGTGGAATTTTCACGTTCACCCTTGAGGTCCCACAACCCACAACCCAAAGAGGGCTTTCGCTGGATGTAACGCTACTGCTCAGAGTACGAGAAAACGTGGAAATAAGTCCCTTCATATTAAATTAAAGAACACTCCAGTGACCTAATTAGTATCCACCGAGATTAACACTTATCCATGTCTGAACAAACAGGTTCAGTTAACCCTTTTCAGTTCAACACTTATTATAACAATAAAGTTGAACATTTTCGCGGCCAGACAGGGCCTATGTGGATGGTTCTGGATAAAAAATATTGGAGTCACTGACCACAATCTGGCAATCATTTTTGGGGTATGAATGTTGTATCTGTATAATTACAGTGTTATTTTTCTTCTTTGTCATTATTCAGGACCAGTAGAGACCTGCGAAGGACAGGCTGCTGGTAAAACCATTTGGTATTGTTTTCCTATTATTATTTCAAAAATGGACAACTGCTGGGCTGATAACCTAATACCATCTTGGCATATATTGGCTTCCGAAAGCTTCTATAAATATGAACGTCACGGTAAACAGCACCTCAGTCGCCAGGGGATGTAACACTCTTTGAATTCTATCAACATTGTAGCGCTGACGGGTAGCATACAGGCGGCTAAAATGGAAGTGTTGCCGCGATTTCTGTTTGTTTTCAATGCCTGCCGATTTTTTGTCAAAGTCTTTTGAGAGAGATTGAGGGAAGGATTACGTCGTTCATATGGTGAGGGAACGTGGCCAGAGTTAGAAAGATGCTGCTACAGAGGGGAAGGAAGGCAGTGAGTTTGGGTTTTCAGAACCTGATGTATTACCACTGGGCGGCTATTGTGGAGAACGTGCGGAGCAGGGTCAGAGGGGCTGATTCCCAGGAAGATAAGTTATGCAGAGGGTCGAGATTGAGAGCACAAGCAACAGCGCCGCTCACGATAGCCCTGAGGGAATGCACAGGGAGTCCGGTAAAAATTGCTTAATTGTTAATTTGGAGACAGTTTCGCCAACACCGGGTTTGCGGCAGACTCAGGTGAGGAAGGAGCAGTTCTCCGAAAGCTGGTGGTTGAAACAAACATGTTGGATTTTAACCTGGTGGTGTAAGACTTCTTAATATGGGGTTGACATATTTGTTACTGATTAGAGTTTATTGTTGGTGGGTGTAAAGTTGAGAGAAAAAGGAGCAGAATAAAAAAGATTTAAGAAACAAATTAATCCATCACAAGGAAGCCAGAATAAAGGTGTGGCAAAAATGCTCTCTGCACGAGACAGTACTACAGAAGCAGGTGTTTGATCGCCTAACATTCAATCTGGTGATAATGGACTAAAAGTTATATCCACCAACATACATGACTTTCTATCAGGTGATTCATTTAGACAACTTGAAGTCAGTTTCTCCAAGAATTAAATGATTCCTGAATATACTTGGACTGCATTCTCCGAGACATTGCGCCAAATTCGCAAAACACGATGGGATGGAGAATTAGCCCCGACGCCAATTTCGGGTTTGACGCCGGATTTGCGCCGACTTTAGAGTCCCTCGACACCCCCCAGCCTAACGAAATCGCGGCGTCTGACGCGCGGTCTGGATAATCACTCCAAGTGCCCTGAAGACCGATTCTCCGGGGTCTCAGCGATTTACCGGCAGCGTGATTCCTTACCACCAATTTACATTCATGAAGCCGGTGTGTTGGCTGACGCGGCTGCGGGAGGAGATAGGACCACGGGTTCCTGGAATAGACATCAGCCGTGCTTCATGCGGTGTGGGCCCCTGCCAGTGTCGGGGTTGGGGAGGAGAAGGGGTGGAGTGGTCGAGAGTCATGGATCCCCGATCGTGATAGGGGGCTGCCCAGGCAAGGAGCGCCATTACAACAGCCATCTTGTTGGCCAACCACACGGGCTCTGGGCGCAAGAAGGGCTAAAAGCACTTCCCCCATCGTCCCCGGCCATCCCACAACCGGCGATACCAAACGGGGGTAACTCCCAGGGTCAAAACGATGGCAGCCCCAGTGAGGGCAGTGTCACGAAACGGTGGCCCTGGCAGAAGGAACGGACGTCAACAAGGCGGGGGCGGGGGACTGTGTGGACTCAATGAGCCATGGTAAACCTTTCTGCTCTCACACCTTGCAGATCATAATACTTGGGAACCAGTGATATTTTCCGCCGTGGCCTGGACCGCTGCGCGGCATGTAGCCCTGTGGCTGCATCACTGGATAGGAGGCGAAGGGTGAACAGGGGAGCAGAGGGGCAATTGGCAGCTGCTCAGACTGGCGGGCCACCCGCTCGACAGGCCGAGAATGAAGAGGAGCAGGAGCAACAAGACGAGAAGGAGGAGGAGGAGGTGGTGGTGGTGGCACTAAAGGAGTTGCCTGATCAGGTCTTACGTGTACCGGCGCTTAATGTCCTTTGCAGATCTCCCAGACCGGTCATGCAGCAGAAGACTACAGATGAGCCGGGAAACCGTAGGACCCATATGCCACATGATGGCATACCTGGCAACGCGTGAGAGTGGGTAGGGCATTTGTTTCTGGTGGCCATCATGGCGCATGTCACCCTTAACTTCTACGCAGCGGTGTTTTTCCAGTTGCCGAGTGGAGACCTGTCTGGCATCTCATAGGCATAAGCGCACAGGGCCATCTTTGCTGTTACTGGTGCACGGTATGCCCTTTCGGACCAGTACATACAGTTCCCATTGGGCCTCGCCCACCAGAATGTCCGGGCAGCTGGTTTTGCTGCCTTCAGCAGGATACCCCTGGGGCCAGGGGATAATCAATGGGGAGCGTGTCACCTTCGGCTACCTGCGGATAACATGCAACTGTTCACCAATCGAAACGGGGTACCACTCCATGAATGTTCAGGAGGTCTGTGACCACTAGATGAGGATCCTTCACGTCTGGACCCGGTGCCCGGGCAGTGGGCATGACTATGCCTTTTGGCCCAATCTATGTTCTCCGGCATGTTCGAAGGATGTCCCTCCAATCCCCTCCCTCTCCCCACTCCCTCGTCCACCAGGCTGCATGGCTGGATGCTGGGCGACAAGGATTGCCCGTTGCAGTTGAGGGTGATGCCGCCTATTCGGAGAACACAGAGCAACGTGGAGAACCACTTCAATGATGCCCATTGTACGACAAGGTGTATTGCCGAGGTGATTCGCTGTGCTGAAGATGCGCTTCAGGTGTCAGGAGCATTCTAGACTGTCACTTCTGTACAAAGTCAGTTTGGTCAGCCGACTCATGGTGTGCTGCGCCCACCACAATATAGCACAGTACAGGGACGATGTGCTGGAGGAGGGCGAGGAACAAGGACAGGTCTCTCGAGACGAGGAGGATGAGAGGAGGGGTTCCATGGGCGAGACATGCGGGCTGACCATATACGCGAGGGGACAATTATCCATCGGCAGGGCCAGCGAGCACGGGACACATTACTCGCCATATGTTTCACCAACTGGGGTGGGGGTATTGCTCAGAACACCTGCCACAAAACCACACCCCCACCACCAGACAACCTCACATCCGACACCAACAGACACTCGCACCACCAACATCACCAGAAACACTAACCTCCCACACCTCCAAACACCATCACCTCACACATACCACTGAACCACTCGCATGCTCACATCTTCCGTTATATATACTTGTGGCACAAAGAGCTGTGGCACTGGGTTGACACCGACAGCGGGTCTGGTCCTTGAGATGGAGGATGATGACAGCCCGCTCTACAATGTGCGATAAGCTCCGTGCTCCACATCACTAGACAATTGCTGACTATTGCCCACAGTAGACATACCAACTGGGAGATCACTGCATGCCGGCTGGCCAGTCCATCTCATGGGCCTGTTGAATAGTTGGAGACAGGGTGTTGGTGATGGTCGCGAGAAGGGGGCGCTGCACGGCTCACCCGCTGGGCCTCACTCATCCACCACCCCTCATACACAGTGGCCATTACCGACGGTCTCACCTCACTCCTATCAGACAGAGCCCAGACGTGACGTTTACGTTGAGAATATGAATTTAACATAAAGTTGATTATACAATATGCACCTTAGCCCCTTTAACTAAATTGTACATTGCACCGGTGCCAACTTAGCTTGTACCTATTACTCTGGGCACACGTCCAGGACTGGCTGCTCCTCTGGTGTTCGGGTGGTCTAGTGCTGCCCTGTTATGCCCGTTGCACGACAGATGTACCAGGGAGGAGGAGGGGGTGTAGGACGGCGAGGGATCCCGAGCTGCTGCAGTGTTCATGCACCTTCCCTGCAGGAGTCACCGGCACGAGCTCCAGAATCCCCTCCTCCCTCGGGCTGCCCAGTAGCCCCGGACATCTCCATGGAGCGGGTGCTAGTGGAGTCAAACCCGGAGGAGCCCGGACAACTGGTGCTGCCAATCCTGGATGCCCAGTCTGTTATTGACCAAGATCTGTATTTATGTGGCCATGAAGCACAGGAGTGGCCTGGGACTGAGCCAATTCCATCTGAATTTGGACCACCTCCCTCTGAGACTGAGCCACGTCCATCTGGGAGTGGACCACCTCCCTCTGGGAGTGGACCAGCTCCATCTGGGACTGGACCACCTCTCTCTGTGTCTGGGCCACCTCCCTCTGGGAATGATCAATCTCCCTCTGGGGTTTTGCAGTGTCGGCCAGCACCTGGGCAATGGCGTCGATGCTCTCAGCCATGGCTGTTGTGACTCCACCACACTGAGGCGTGCCGCTTCAATCTGCTCTGGCACATAGCTGCCTGAGTGGGCATCCTTTTCCTGGGCCATGATCCCCGCCTGCACAGAATGCGTCTGGCCTTGCAAAACCCGATCCATGTCCGACAACGTTGCTCCCATTGCCTCCACTGCGGCGCCATCCGTGCAGTTTCGGCCTGGGTGGCACGCAGACTGGTACGAATCAATGCTCCTGCAGATGGTTGGACTCCTCCACTTGTGTCTGGAGGTGCTGGAAGCCGGCCGTCGACCCCTCCTCTACGTCCTGGGTCTCTGACTGCGCCTGCACTATGGGTGGGAATAGATCTTCCAAGCGCATGGGACCCATTTGGGCGGCAGCTGTTTGCGGAGGGCAGGCTACGCCGACCGTCTGGCCTCTCGGCTGCTCCTATCGCCACCTGCTGTAATGGTACATCTATTGATGCGCACAATTGAGTGTCCCAGAAGCCTCGCCACTAAAATTCCCAACCGAGGTGATTGTCTCTGAGATACTGGATGCTGTGGGAGACAGCAGTGCCGGAAGGCAATGTCATAATCGGACCCAGAATCCTGGGGCTCCTTGGTGTACTTTGTATCTCTTCCCTGCATTTCTGTCCCCTGGGTCGTGGTGCGCTGTGTTTCGGTCCCCTGGTTCGTGGTGCGCTGTGCGCCTGTCCACTGATCGTGGTGTTCTGTTTTTCTGTCACCTGCCTCGTGGAGTCCTGTGTAGTCTCGGCAGAGGGCAATATTTCTGGCTGCTCTGGTCGCTGGACCTTAGGAGGCACCGGACTTGGCGCTGGCTGGGGGCGTTGGTGGGGGTGAATGGGGCGGCCCATCACCAGCCGGTCCTGTATGGCACAAGATAGCATGTATGGTTAGGCAGGCAGACAGCGGTGAGGCGTGGGGTGGTGAGGACTGTTGGTGTGGAAGCTGTGGCGTGAGTGGTAGAGGGCGTGGGCTGAGGGGGAAGGGAGAGGGTGAGTAGTGGTGTGGGATGGACTGAGGTGTTGTGATGTGAGGGAAGATGGTTGTGCACACATATATAATCAATACCCGCAACCACGTAGGAGGTTTCACTTGGTGGCACGCCTCCAACCTCTAACTCGGCGACCTCCCACTTCTATGGCCCACCAATGATGTTGAGTGCCCTAGGCTCAGGGACTGTGAGGGGATGCAGGTATAACAGCCCCCCTCCGATCTTTTTCCGCTTCTGACGGTTATGAGCGGTTTTGTCCTGAGACAAAAGCAACAGTATTAGACAATCCGATGCATGCACCCAAGATGTGCGTCTCAGATGGCATTGGTGCATATCGCATCCGGCCATTTCTGCTGGCATGGTTGAATGCAGCCATGTAGGTCAGAGTGCGGGTATGACCGTCCCCCGGATGGGGGGAAGGTCATATGTGTATGACTGGTGACGGTGTGGTTAGGCCCAGGTGGACAATGCTGGGTATTCACCCTGGCTGCCCTGAGGAGGTCGTGCAGCTTCTTCCGACACTGGTGAGCTGTCAGGGCCATCAGCCCAAAGGATCTGGTGGCGTCGACCACCTCCGACCATCCACGGTAAACGATGATGCCTGCTGTCCTGCAGATCGTCCCCGGATCTAGTATAAGCCTGCTCTCCTTCACGATGTCCAGTGGGTAATTTAACCCTTAATATATTCTTACTCCCCGTCCCGAAATCCTGGTACACATCTCTAAGCCACCATTTTGCCTGTGACGCTCTGTGTTTGTATGCTTTTGGAGGGGGAGTGGGACGGGGTTGGGGGAGAGGATACTTAACGCCAGATGCTGCGTTGCGTCAATGATGGAACAGGCGAATCGGCAACCGGTCCATCGGGCTTTGCACAATGCGCCAGTGCAAACCTTTTCTGGGCTGCTAAAGGGATCCACCTGAGGGCCTGATAACGCAGTTGTGCAATTCTCCAGTTTTCACGATGGCATGAACACTTAGCCCCAGTTCTGGAGAATCCAGACACTTACATTTCCTGCCGTGCAAAGATTGATCCGATCTCTAACATCTAGGTGGGCTGGTGGGTGGTCTAGCAAATAACCGTCCCCAAGCTAATAGAACTTGCAATATTTCCTGATGGGCATGCGCATAGGCAGTTACTGTGGGACGTCCAATGGAAACAGAACTACAAGCTGCGGCAGGAGGAAGATTTCTGGACTCTCATCAAAACTGCGAATGAATGGAACATTGAAACTTGTGCTTTGAGACTAATATCTAGCCGTGCCCCTGCTTGCAGATTCCACATGCTTTTTTGGAAAGGGAGGTCAACCGCCAAAATTCAGAAAAAAAACCCCGAAGGTTTACGAAGTTACACGTTTGAATCTCCTGTCTAACCAAATGGAAAACAATCACCTGTACTTATTTTTCGTGTTGGAGCCCTGAAAATATTTCCTTAAGCCTCGTTGTATTCGATGACAGCAAAAATGAAAAACATTTTTTTTTCAAATCACTCCTCCCGTATGTTCTTATTTCTGTGTTTCGGGGCTGTTAAGCACATGGCTAAATCGCTGGCTTTGAAAGCAGACCAAGCAGGTCAGCAGCATGATTCGATTCCCGTAACAGCTTTTCGGAACAGGCGCCGGAATGTGGCGACCAGGGGCTTTTCACAGTAACTTCATTTGAAGCCTGCTGGTGACAATAAGCGATTTTCATTTCATTTCATTCATTGTAAGAGTGAACGTTAATCTGAACCTTTCATTTTGTATTACCACTATCCTTCTGTGCAAGCTATTCGCAATTGATTGGAATACTCCAATGTGAGGGTCGGCACGAATCATTTCTAAAGGGTGAATTTCTGTTGTGGACTAGCAGTGAAATGAAAAATCAAGGCTGAAGAAATGAAACCACCTCCAAACCCTAAAATAAACTGAGCTTCAACCCCGGAGTGATTGAATTCGAATTGGGTCAATGTCCAATTAACGTGAAGAGCCACAGTAGGGATAAAGTAATAAATTGGAAAAGATAGTTTTCCATGGTAGGACATTATTTCAGGAAATGCAACGCACCGAAGCAATATGATTAGGGCAATACGGTAAACGGTGCTGCAAAGTTGGCTGTGAAACGCCAGCCTCATAAAGACTTGTATAATTAACAACTGTAGCAATCGAAATAGTCGTAAAGTGATTCCTGTGACTGAAACCTTGGCACGAACCTTCTGCCAGAGGCGGGTGATGCATCCCCGTTTTCTCCAAGGTTCCCACCATGACAGATTACAGTCTTCAGCTAGTTGGTACATGATATTGAGAAAAACATTGAAGGCACCTGAACCTTCAAAAGTTTGGGCCATGGCAGTATTCCGGCAATCGTCCTGTAGGCGTGTGCCCCAGTGCTGGCCACACTCCGTGCCAAGTGGTTGCAGGACATCTACAACAATGGCATTTACCCGGCAATGTAAAAACTTGTCCAGGTATGTACTGAACAAGGAATGCAGGACAAGCAAAACCCGGACAACTGTCGCCCTATGAGTCTGCACTCAATCAGTAATGTGAAGGAATGGGTCAACAACAGTGTTGTCAAGGGCAGTTACTTCGCAATCATCTGCTCACGACGACTATTTGGATTCCACCATGGTTATTTAGCTCCTGAGCTCATGAGAGTACTATTTCAAACATGGACCAAATAGACGAGAGCTGGAGGTGAGGTGAACGTGACATCCCTTGACAAGAAATCAGAATTTGTTCAATAATCAAGAGCCCTAGCGAAATTGAAGTCAATGTGAATTAAGGGAAACACTCTGGTTGGAGTCATATATTGCACAATTAAAGATGGTTGCGCTGTTTTCTGTCAATCATATTTGGCCGAGGACATCACGAGTTATTTAGGGTAGTGTCCTCGGCCCAACCATCTTCGGCTGCTTCATCAATGACTTTGTTCCAATATTATTTCAGATGAGGGGAAGTACGCTGAAGATGGCCCAAATGTTCTGCAGAATTCCCATCTCCCCAGACACAGATGCAGTCCACGTGTATGAGCAGCAATACCTGTACAATAACCAGGCTTCGGCTGAAAAATGGTAAGCAGATACGCGTGACTCAAGTGTTAGGCAATGATCATCCCCAAAAAGTGATAAACTAACCATCGCCCCATGGCATTCAATGAAATTACCACCATTGAATGCCAACTCTCAACATCCTCTGGACTTCTATTGAAATAAACTGAACTGTAAATACCCTGGTACAAGGACCGGTCAAGGGCTGGGAATCACGCAGTTGGTAATTTACATCTTTACTCCCCAAAGCCTATATGCAGTAACAAGTCACAAGCGACGAAAGTGATGGCATAATCCTCACTTGCCTGGATGAGTGCAGATCCAAGAAAACTCAAGGTGCTCGACACCATCAGGGCCAAAGCAGCCCACTTAATTTGTGCCCCTTCCACAAACGTTTAATACGTGCACCACAGGCGCAAGGCAACATCGGTGTGTTACATCAACTACGTGCACTGAAATTAGTCACTTTTTACGCAGCATCTAATCCCACAGCTATGACCATCTGAAAGCACAAGTACATCCGGTACATGGAGCTCCTCCTTCAAGTCACTCATAAGCATGACTTGGAAATGTATTGTGTAATTCAGAAGTGTGATAGAAATCGCCCTCTTGACTGGATGAAAGCAGCTCCAACGACACAGTAATCGCGACATTGTGTCGGTCAAAGCAGCTCACTTGAAATGCTTCCCCTTCCGAAACCATCCACACCCTCTACCACCACGCCTAGGCGCAGCATTGTTTATCATCTATCCGTTGTCCTGCATAAACACACTGACTCGTTACGAAGCACCATCGAAGCCCACGACCACAAACATCTATCAGGTCAATGGCAGGAGATATATGGGGACACAACAACCTGGAAGTTCCCAGTGTTAATGTAAGCCATCTTGTGACATTGAAAATCATTCTTATTCTTCTAGAACAGTGGGTGTACACAACATGGATTATAGGGGTTCAAGAAGGCAGATTCCCACCATCGTCCGCATTGCAATCAGAATTGGACAACAAACTCTGGCATAGACAGTGCAGGCCGCTTGCTGTAAAGCTGATTAAAGATTGAAATATTATCCTTCTTACAGTGAATATTGCATCAGATTTTGTTGCTTCGGTTGTTCAGTTCAGAGTTCGCTTTATGACCCATTTTCTCATAGTTTCAGTTGCAACAGAATAATTCAATTCTGTGCATTTCTTATCACTCCAATTCACAGGGTTTTCTCCCCCAGCCATTGGCTATCACATTTACTCTTTTAAATAAGATGTAAATATGGAACTCTGATCATTAATTATGTCTCGAAAATAATTAAATACCGATTTATTCTTCTGCGGTGTTATTTTACCAAATTTAGCAACTAAGCACCAGTTTATATTCTCATTCATAATTTAGTTGAACTGTCGTGCATATGTGTATGTGCACGGGTATGTGTGTGTGTAAGTTTGGGCGCAAATGGGTTTTGGGGATTTTCAAGTCTGTCCATGAATTGAAAGTGTGCACATGTGTAAGAGCATTAGCGGTTGGCATCTTTGTAAAGGCACTGCCGGTCTCCCGGTCTGTCGAGGCAATGTGTGCTGTTGCGTATGGCAAAGGGCATTATGCATGTGAATGGGATATCTGAGGGTGTAAATGTCGACAGACATTAGTCGGCTGCACATGCGAATGGGCATTCGCGGTGTGCTCGTGTGCTAGAGGTATGTAGCACAATATAGGTACACACAGAGTGCAGCTGGGAAGGGGGGTGAGAGGGTGTGGAGTCCCAGGAATTTGACCAGGCATGCAATACATTAAATTGAAATACCCATTCTGAAAAGACAAACAGTGCTCGGTGTGAGCATCTGAGAGGCGATTGTATTTACCAGCTCTTTCCCCAGTTTTATTTCCCCTCTGGTGCAGGCTCTGACGCCTTCTGACATTCGTGCACACATCAGGGGCTGTTTAGCATGCAGCTAATTCGCTGGCGTTGAAAGCAGCCTAAGATAAACTAGCAGCACGGTTCAATTCCCGTAACAGCCTCCTGAACCGGAGCGGGAATGTGGTGACTAGGGGCTTTTCACAGTAACTTCATTTGAAGCCTACTTGTGATAATAAGCGATTTTCATTTCATTTCAATTTGATGCTATGTTTCAGTTGTGCATCTGCATGGTGAACGTGGGGTTCCTGCATATTCGATCAAATGTTTTGGGTGTGCTTCACTGGTAGCGGGGTGTACATGTGTGAAACATAATTGTTTGAACGGGGTTGTAATTTCTTGTATGGGTATGGGTACGCACACCATGTTTGAATGAGATTTTGAAATACGTTCTGCAGGTTTGAACATAAATTTGAATTGGGGGTGACGCGTGTTTGGGAAGTAACTGTGTTGCATGATGAATGGCCAATGGAAGTTGGACATGTGTAAGTTGGACATCTTACAGCTGCTCAGAATGAACCGCAATTTATGCACTGCTGTGTCAGAATATTTTGGGTTTGGCAGGTGTGTTAGGCCATTGGTCAGTGTACAATACTTTGCCTCAGTATTTGCAGTAGAAAAGGAGGATAATTTTCTAGAAATTCCAAAAAACATCTACTCGATTGACCGAAGTACAACATTGCTAACGCGGAATTAGTGGAATCAAAAAGTGACAAATCGCCAGGACCTGACGGTTTCCATCTTAGGCTGTTAGAAAAAGTAGAGGAGCACATTATAGATGACCTAACTATAATCTTCCAGAGTTCCCAGATTCAGGAGTAGTCCATCTTGAGTGGAAAAGTGCGCATGTCTCTCTTTTTAAGAAAGGTGTAACATATGTGGCGGGTTCATTTGTCTCAGAGAAAACTAAAATTGGAAACATGTTCTGAAACTCCATGATTACAGATTTGATGGGGCTCTTTGATGCTATCACCAAAGGCTGGCTTGATGTCAAGGGCAGTCACTAATCTCTGTTATCCAGTTCATGCGTAATCCAAGGCTGTAATGAGGTCAGAAGCTTTGACGCTTGCCGAAAGCAAACTAAGCAGCATAGAGCAGGTTTATATAGAGTAATGCGGACTAAGTGCGTCCGGAAAGCACGGTTTGATCTTACATATTGTGAATCTCTTTATTTTTGCCACGCTTGATTTACGTTTCCTTTTTTTGAAAACAGATTTAGAGTGTTCGATTCTTTGTTTTTCCAAATAACAAATATTTGAGCGTGTTAGTTCATCTTCATGCATCGACATGGGTCGCTGGTTGGGCTGTGGGCGGGACGGTGAGATCCACGCAGACAGGGAGACAATATGCGAAATCCACTGTCAACAGGGATCGCACCAGTGGATTGGAGAGTGGCGAATGTCGTGCCCCGGTTCAAAAAAGGGAATAGGAATAATCTTAGGAATTACAGGCCAGTTAGTCTTACCTCCGTAGTCAGCAAAGTAATGGAAAGGGCACTGAGGAATAGGATTTCTGAGCATCTGGAAAGGCACTCCTTGGTTAGGGATAGTCAGCCGGTATTTGTGAGGGGTAGGTCTTGCATCACAAGTCTTATTTGAATTATTTAAGGAAGTGACAAAGCACGTGAATGAATGTAAAGCAGTGGGTGTAGTGTACATGGGTTTTTGTAAGGCATTAGATAAGGTTCCCCATGGTAGGCTTATGCAGAAAGTAAGGAGGCATGTGATCTTGGGAAATTTGGCAAGTTGGATAACGAACTGGCTACCTGATCGACGTCAGCGAGTGGTGGTGGATGGTAAATATTCAGCCTGGAGCCCAGTTATCAGTGGCGTACCGCAGTGATCAGTTCTGGGTCCTCTGTTGTTTGTGATTTTCATTAATGACTTGGATGAGGGAGTTGAAGGGTGGGTCAGTAAATTTTCAGACGATACGAAGATTTGTGGAGCTGTGGATAGTGAGGAGGGCTGTTGTCGGCTGCAAGGAGCCATATATAGGATGCCGAGCTGGGATGAGAAATGGCAGATGGGGTTTAACTCTGAAAAGTGTGAGTTTGTCCATTTCGGAAGGACAAATATGAATGAGGAATACAGGGCTAACGGTAAGGTTCTTGGCAATATGGAGGAGCAGAGAAATCTTTGTGTCTATGTTCATAGATCTTTGAAAATTGCCACTCAAGTGGATTGCGCTGTGAAGAGGGCCTCTGATGTGCTAGTGTTCATTACCAGATGGAATGAATTGAAGAGCCGTCAGGTGATGATGCAGCTGTACACAACTTTGGTCAGGCCACATTTGGAGTAATGTTTGCAATTTTGCTCGCCTCATTTTAGGAAGGATATGCAAGCTTTGGAAAAAGTGCAAAGGAAATTTACCAGGATGTTTCCCGGAATGGAGAGTAGGTCTTACGAGGAAAGGTTGAGGCTGCTAGGTTTTTTCTCATTAGAACGGAGAAGGATGAGGGGCGACATGATTGAAGTTTATAAGATGATCAGGGGAATTGATAGAGAGTTAGCAGCTTTTTCCCTGAGTGGAACAAACAAGGCAACATAAAATTAATGTAAATGGCGTAAGATTAGGGGGGATGTCACAGGAAGGTTCTTTACCAAGAGAGTAGTGGGGGCATGGAATGGACTGCCTGTGGAAGTAGGTGTCGGAAACGTTAGGGACTTTCAAGCGGCAATTGCATATTTATATGGATTACGGTAGACGCAGGGGGTGTAGATTAATTTGTTATAATCGTGGACAAAAACTCGCCACAACATTGTGGGAAAAAGGGTCTGTTTTGTGCTGTATTATTCTATGTTCTCTGTTCTTTGTTCTACATAGTGAAAATGCACGTATGTAATGGAACCTACGAGGGAACAAGCGGTCCTAGATCTTGTCCTGTGTAATGAGACAGGATTGATTCATGATCTCATAGTTAGGGATCCTCTCGGAAGGAGCGATCACAATATGTGGAATTTAAAATACAGATGGAGGGTGAGAAAGTAAAATTAAATACTAGTGTTTTGTGTTCAAACAAAGGAGATTACAAGGGGATGAGAGAAGAACTAGGTAAGGTAGACTGGGAGCTAAGACTTTATGGTGGAACAGTGGAGGAACAGTGGAGAACCTTCCAAGCGATGTTTCACAGTGCTCAGCAAAGGTTTATACCAACAAAAAGGAAGGACGGAAGAAAGAGGGAAAATCGACCGTAGATATCTAAGGAAATAAGGGAGAGTATCAAATCGAAGGAAAAAGCATATAAAGTGGCAAAGATTGCTGGGAGATTAGAGGACTGGGAAATCTTTAGGGGGCAACAGAAAGCTACTAAAAAAGCTATAAAGAACAGTAAGATAGAGTATGAGAGTAAACTTGCTCAGAATATAAAAACAGACAGTAAAAGTTTTTACAAATATATAAGACAAAAAAGAGTGGCTAAGGTAAATATTGGTCCTTTAGAGGATGAGAAGGGAGTTTTAATAATGGGAGATGAGGAAATGGCTGAGGAACAGAACAGGTTTTTGGTGTCGGTTTTCACAGTGGAAGACACAAATAACATGTCAGCGACTGATAGAAATGAGGCTATGACAGGTGAGGACCTTGAGAGGATTGTTATCACTAAGGAGGGAGTGATGGGCAAGCTAATGGGGCTAAAGGTAGACAAGTCTCTTGGCCCTGATGGAATGCATCCCAGAGTGCTAAAAGAGATGGCTAGGAAAATTGCAGATGCACTAGTGATAATTTACCGAAATTCACTAGACTCTGGGGTGGTCCCGGTGGATTGGAAATTAGCAAACGTGACGCCACTGTTTAAAAAAGGAGGTAGGCAGAAAGCAGGAAATTATAGGCCAGTGAGCTTAACTTCGGTAGTAGGGAAGATGCTGGAATCTATCATCAAGGAAGAAATTGCGAGGCATCTGGATATAAATTGTCCCATTGGGCAGACGCAGCATGGGTTTGTAAAAGGCAGGTCATGCCTAACTAATTTAGTGGATTTTTTTGAGGACATTACCAGTGCAGTAGATAACGGGGAGCCGATGGATGTGGTATATCTGGATTTCCAGAAAGCTTTTGACAAGGTGCCACACAAAAGTTTGCTGCATAAGATAAAGATGCATGGCATTAAGGGTAAAGTAGTAGCATGGATAGAGGGTTGGTTAATTAATAGAAAGCAAAGAGTTGGGATAAATGGGTGTTTCTCTGGTTGGCAATCAGTAGCTAGTGGTGTCCCTCAGGGATCCGTGTTGGGCCCACAATTGTTCACAATTTACATAGATGATTCAGAGTAGGGGACCAAGGGCAATGTGTCCAAGTTTGCAGATGACACTAAGATGAGTGGTAAAGCGAAAAGTGCAGAGGATACTGGAAGTCTGCAGAGGGATTTGGATAGGTTAAGTGAATGGGCTCGGGTCTGGCAGATGGAATAAAATGTTGACAAATGTGAGGTTATCCATTTTGGTAGGAATAACAGCAAACGGGATTATTATTTAAACGATAAAACATTAAAGCATGCCGCTGTTCAGAGAGACTTGGGTGTGCTAGTGCATGAGTCACAGAAGGTTGGGTTACAAGTGCAACAGGTGTTTAAGAAGGCAAATGAAATTTTGTCCTTCATTGCTGGAGGGATGGAGTTTAAGACTAGGGAGGTTATGTTGCAATTGTATAAGGTGTTAGTGCGGCCACACCTGGAGTATTGTGTTCAGTTTTGGTCTCCTTACTTGAGAAAGGACGTACTGGCGCTGGAGAGTGTGCAGAGGAGATTCACTAGGTTAATCCCAGAGCTGAAGGGGTTGGATTATGAGGAGAGGTTGAGTAGACTGGGACTGTACTCGTTGGAATTTAGAAGGATGAGGGGGGATCTTATAGAAACATTTAAAATTATGAAGAGAATAGATAGGATAGATGCGGGCAGGTTGTTTCCACTGGCGGGTGACAGCTGAACTAGAGGACATAGCCTCAAAATAAGGGGAAGTAGATTGAGGACTGAGTTTAGGTGCAACCTCTTCACCCAAAGGGTTGTGAATCTATGGAATTCCTTGCCCAGTGAAGCAGTTGAGGCTCCTTCATTACATGTTTTTAAGGTAAAGATAGATAGTTTTTTGAAGAATAAAGGGATTAAGGGTTATGGTGTTCGGGCCGGAAAGTGGAGCTGAGTCCACAAAAGATCAGCCATGATCTAATTGAATGGCGGAGCAGGCTCGAGGGGCCAGATGGCCTACTCCTGCTCCTAGTTCTTATGTTCTTATGTTTGCGTTCACATACTATGCCTTCGTTATCTCGAGCACTCTAGTTTATTGTAAGAATGGCTCATTACGAGTTTCCTCTATGTTAAACCAACAGTCAATTTAGCTTACATGTTCTTTCTCCTTGTAATGGGGCAGACGTCCAATCTGGTAGCTTCAGAGAAACTCTTACGACAAGCGGGCAATTCCTTGTAATTTTCTAGTATATCATTTCTGAACAGTTGCTAACAGAGTTACATAGTTACTAATATGCGCAAAAAATAGAATACAATTCAAACATGTACTTTCGTCAATGCTCAGTGCAGCTCAATCGGCAGCTCCCTAATTTTCCCTCACAATAAAATATTATGTGGAGATACCGGCATTGGCATGGGGTGAGAACCGTAAGAAGGCTTCCAACACCATGTTAAAATCCAACAGGTTTGTTTCAAACACTAGCTTTCTGAGCACTGCTCTTTCCTCAGGTGAATGAAGGGATATCTTCCAGAAACATATATACAGACACAGTCAAAGATGCAAGATAATGCTATGAATGCGATCATTTGCAAAGTCTTTAAGTCTTTACAGATCAAGAGATAGGCCTAACCCCAGGTTAAGATGTTTGAATTGTTTCAAGCCAGGATAGTTGCTAGGATTTCGCAAGCGCATGTCAGATGGTGGGGGGTGAATGTAATGTGAACTGAATCCAAGGTCCCGGTTGAGGCAGTACCACAACGTCTTCACCTTCGACAACAAGTTATTCATCCAGACACATGTGACAGCCATGGGAACCAAACGCGCAACTCAATATGCCAACATTTTCATGCACAGGTTTGAACAAGACGTGCTCACCGCACAGGACCTTGAACCGACGTTTTACTCCGCATACAGTGATGACATTTTTGTCCTTTGGAACCACGGCGAATAATCACTGAAATTACTAAACAATGGCATCAATAAGTTCCATCCCACCATGGACTACTCTTCAAATTCGGTTGCATTCGTAGGCACACTCATCTCCGTCAAGGACGGTCACCTCAGCACCTCGCTTTAGCGCAAGCCCACGGATAACCTGACGATGCTCTACTTCTCCAGCTTCCACCCTAAACACATTAAACACGCCATCCGCTCTGGACAAGCCCTCTGTATACATAGGATATACTCAGGCGAGAAGGAGAGTAAATTACATCTACAGACGCTGAAAGGTGCCCTCGTACGGATGGGATATGGTGCTCAACTCATCGATGGACAGTTATCATGCGCAACAGTTAAAGATGCACCTACCCCTTCAGAAGATAAACATGGGAGACATTGTCCAGTACTTCCCCGGAGCGGAGAATATACAACATCTTCTTTGCAGCCTTCAAAACGTCATCGGTGAAAACGAAAATATTGCTAAAGTCATCCCCACACTCCCACTACGTGCCTACAAACAACCGCACAACCTCAAACAGACTATTGTTTGCTTCACACTAGCAAGCCTGCAGAACATCGACCATGATACCACACAACACTGCCATGACAAACTCTGCAAAACGTGCCAGGCCATCGACATGTTTACCACCATTACACATCAGGACAGCACCTAGAAAATGAGCGGTACATACTCATGTAATTCGGCTAACATTGTCTACCACATACAATGCAAGGAAGGATGTAGCGAACCGCAGTACAGTGGCGAGACCATGGAGACACTGCGACAATGGATGAACGGACATCGCATAACAATCGCCAAGCAGGAATGTGTCCTTCCATTCAGGGAAAACTTCAGCAGTCAAGGGCATACAGCTTCTGATCTTTGGGTAAGCATTCTCGAAAGCACCCTTCAGGACTACCGACAACGAAGAATTGCCAAGCAGAAACAAATAGCCAATTTCGGCACAGATGAGTACCACCTCAAACGGGACCTTGGATTCATGTTGCATTACATTCAACCCCCACCACCTTGCCTGGGCGTGCGAACTTACACCAACTGTCCTGGTTTGAGACAATTCACACCTCTTTAAACTGGGGTTACCCCGATCTCTGGATGTGCAAAGCTGTCATTACCAGCAAATGCTCGCATTCAAAGTATCGTCTTGCATCTTTGACTTTGTCTGTGTAAATGTTTCTGGAAACTACATCTTCATTCACCTGAGGAAAGAGCTGTGCTTCGAAAGCTAGTGATTTGAAAAAAACCAGTTGTACTTCATTCTGGTGTTCTAAAATGTTTTACTGTAAATTGGGGTGGGAGAAAGAATTAAACCGTCTGCAGCCATTGGAGGATCTGAATACCATAGTGTCTCTGAATCATTTTGAATCTCGACCCGTAGGAAGTTGTATATGTGATGGTCTGTGAATCAATTAGTCAAAATGTATAAGTTGACAATCTTGTGTGGCCTGGATGTTCTGCATCCGATTGAACGTCTGTAGCTGTATGTGGGGCAACTAATATGTCAGTTCAGTCATCTGCCTCAGTTAAATTGTTTGTCCACATTGGCGGGAGGTGGTTGGAGCAGCTGGTAAATGGTATTTTGGGAAATTCAATGTCGCGTCCGGCGTTTTTATTCAGTGGTAGACACATCTTATTTTAAGGGTTTGATCACCAAGAGTACGTGTCTCAGATGTAACGCCTTGAGGTTCCAGAGTGCCTATCTTTAGGACGATCCTGAGCATGTTGAGTTTCAATGTTAGTTGTTTGGAAGTCGTGACTCGGCTGAAAGGTTGGTATCCATTGTGGCGTCTGTATCAGTTGAAGAGCATTGTTTGCAGGTCAGTACCTGTTGGATTGTCTCTACTGGTTGAAACGTTTGGACCCCTTGCAGATTCTGCTCTGATCTTTGACTCACTACCTTTGGAAGTCTTTGCTGGAGAAAAGACTGTACAACAAATCAGGATCTCGAAAGGTTGCAGGATATATATCAGGTTGCGTTTCTCTTTCAGGTGGAGGCTCTGCATCAAATGGCTCATCGGTATTAGGTAAAGGAGATGTATCAAGTGCAGGATATATAGCTGTTGATGTCTTAGAATCATAGAATGATAGAGTCCCTACAGTACACAATGAAGCCTTTCGGCCAATCGAGTCTAAACTGACCACTTGAAAGACTAGGGGAAGGACGGTAACATTGCCGATAGCACAATCGCTTCACAGCTCGAGGGTCCCAGGTTCGATTCCGGTTTGGGTCACTGACTGCAGAGTCTGCACATCCTCCCCGTGTATGCGTGGGTTTCCTCCGGGTACTCTGGTTTCCTGCCACAGTCCAAAGATGTGCAGGTTAGGTGGATTCGCCATGATAAATTGCATTTAGTGTCCAAAATTGCCCTTAGTGTTGGGTGGGGTTATGGGGTAGGGTGGAGGTGTTAACGTTGTGTAGGGTGCTCTTTCCAGGAGCCGGTGCAGACTCGATGGGCCGAATGGCCTCGTTCTGCACTGTAAATTATATAATTCTACTAGCACATACAGAACCGATCACCTCCATATCCCTGTAATCCTATCTTACCATTCGACACTTAAGGACAATTTGGCATGGCGAATCCACCTACACTGCACCTATTTGGACTGGACAATTCAACCGGACTACCGGATTAAATTCACGCAGACATTGGGAGAAAATGAAAACGACACAAGGACAGTCATCCGAAGTCGGAATCGAACTTGGGTGCCTGGTGCAGCGCAGTGAGACACCGTGCCATCTTGATTTTCTGTGGAGTATGTGGATTAGTTGTCACAGCTTCATCGTTTAGTGCTGCTATCAATTGAGAGTTTAACTTAATCTGATGTACGGTATCTTTTTATGCGGTGCTCTGTTGGATTAAAATGTTTTAAAGTATCAATTGCTCTCCGATGCTGACGTGCTGTACATTGCTGGGGATTGGAATTGCTTCAGATATTTGAAGCTCAATGTTGCAACGAACAGTCCCAAGTTACTTTTATCCATAACTGAATCTCCACAGACAACAACAAAAACAGAATCCCAGTGTTCATATTTGAACTTCAACGACAGCATCGTCAAATTCAAGTGAAGGAGATCACTGAATCAATGTGAAATCTCCAACAGGACCGGCAGTGTGAGAATGAATCGAGTCTTTCCCAGGTGAATATAACTTGCTTTTTCATTAGTTAGTTCATGTGATCAGGCTCATCCAGCATTTGGAATGTGGCAGAGTGAACTAAAAATATACATTAAGTGAACTAAAAATATACCTTATTTTTTACCATGGAAATCATAGTCGTCATCGGTTTCTTTACAGAACAAAAGACAATGAAGCGATTTTGCAATCTCAATATCCCAGAGGGGCCTCCACTGGGTATAATTTACAGTATTTGTGAATGTCCAACATTAGATTTTTTTGACATAGACTCTGCCAGCAGTACGAAGAGACACATCACTCTCCACCGAAAATGCATGAAACAATAAAAATGGCGGAGAAAATATTCGACCCAAACCTTGCTGTTATTGGTGTTCCTGATAAGATACGATAAGATCAGACGTTCTGTAAAGCTGTGACAGACAGAATCTCTGATTTAAAACCAAATTACGAAATATATTACAGGCTGACGTCGGGATCACACTGATACAGACAGTTGACCTGCTTATTGGTAGAATAGTCTGAATCGCTTAAGTCAAATAGTTGAACATTTCTATGCCTTCTTTTTATATTTCCACAACGGGTACCAGAGGTTTGTTAGTAACTCACAGGCTCCGCGAACACATTAAGTAATTGTGTTCGGTGGTGTTTCCTGTGATGTTTGATTGCCCCCCCTCCCCCACCATCCCGTAACAGCCTCCCCGAATGTTGCGACTAGGGGCTTTTCACAGGAACTTCATTTGAAGCCTACTTGTGAAAATACGGGATTTTCATTTCATTTTTCACTAATTGAAGTTAAGATTTCGGAAGGAAATGTTTAGGTGGTTATCTAGTAAAATTACACTCAAAATACAAATCACTCTCACACTGCCCGGAGTCAAAGAGTAGGCGTCAATGGTTATCTGTTAGCTGATATATCAGTCAATGTGGGTCACGAACTAGAATGTTACAGCTGAAACACGTGGGCATGAGTTAGGGGAAAATTGTGTCAACGTAGAATTGAGTTTCATGGAATACCTCACTCATCCAAAATGGATAATTGCACATTTGTCAACATTGTATTCCATCTTCCAGACCTTAGCCCTTTCACTTAACCTATCCAAATCCCTCTGCAGACTTCCGGTATCCTCTGCACTTTTTGCTTTACCACTCATCTTAGTGTCGTCTTCAAACTTAGACACATTGCCCTTGGTCCCCAACTCCAAATCATCTATGTAAATTGTGAACAATTGTGGGCCTAACACTGATCGCTGATGTACACCATTAACTACTGATTGCCAACCAGAGAAACACCCATTCATCCCCACTCTTGGATTTTTATTAATCAACCAATTCTCTCTCCATGCTACTACTTTACCCTTAATGCCATGCATCTTTATCTTATGCAGCAACCTTTTGTGTGGCACCTTGTCAAAGGCATTCAGGACATCCAGACATACCACATCCATTGGCTCCCCGTTCTCTACCGATCTGGTCCTCAAAAAATTCCACTAAATTTGTTAGGCACGACCTGACCTTTATACACCCATGCTGCGTCTGCGCAATGGGACAATTTCCATCCAGATGCCGCGCTATTACTTCCTTGATGTTAGAATCCATCATCTTCCCTACTACCGAAGTTAGGCTCACTGGCCTATAATTACAAACTTTCCGCCTACCTCCTTTTTGAAACAGTGCTGTCACGTTTGCTAATTTCCAAACCGCCGGGTCCACCACAGAGTCTAGTGAATTTTGGTAAATTATCACTAATTCATTTGCAATTACCCAAGCCTTCTCTTTTAGCACACTGGGATGCATTCCATCATGGCGAGGAGAGTTGTCTACCTTTAGCCCCATTAGCTTGCCCATCACTACCTCCTTAGCGATAACAATCATCTCAATGTCCTCACCTGTTATAGCCTCATTTCTGTCAGTTACTGGCATGTTATTTCTGTCTTCCATTGTGAAGACCTACCCAAAAAACCTGTTCAGTTCTTCAGCCATTTCGTCATTTCCCATTTTTAAATCACTCTTCTCATCCTCCAAATGTCCAATATTTACCTTAGATACTCTTTTTTAGTTTATTTATTCGTATCTCTCCTTGCTTGCTTTATCAAATATATGTCTTAATTATGTTGCATATGTCAGTTTGTATTCATTATCTTTTACTTGACAATTTCTTTGCTCCACTCATAATGCTCCCTCTTTAATAACATTCTGAATCATGAACCATCTGTTTATTTTAGACCGAGTTTACCACAGCAGCCTTCCTTTGGAGGTATGCTACATTTCCATGTCTGTCAGTGTCAATCTCCAGTAAACGTAAGCTGCCCTTACAGTCACTGTACGTGTGATATAACCTGACATACACCATGAGTAATATATTCAGCAAGATTACTTCTGCCAAATTCTGTGGGAGATTTCGAGGAGTATATTTCGATTGCGTTTAGTTGCATTTTATCTTCATTCCTGCTGGAACTCGTCTCTCCATCACCGGCTGTTGTCGAGGAATGGTAATTTCAGCTTTTTCCTAAATGTATGTATGTACAAGGAAACTGTTATGCCGTCTATATGTGGGGAGATTTGAATAGCGATAAGAGCAAGGATTATAGCATGTCGTCTTTGTTTAGGATATGGTGCCTATTATTTGTTCCGATTCGACTCAGAACTCCTCAATTTGTACTTGTATATTGACGGCTTTGATTACGTCACTTCCCGATTATACTTTCAAATCTAATATTTAATAAACTTTCCTTCTCTTTGCCACAATCCTCCCTCCTCACATGGTCTGTCTCTGACACATCACTTCCGGTCTGTGAGTTTTACAGCTCTGCTTCACATAATTGGTTGTCAACCAATATCTCCTGCAAACTTTTCCTTTTACCACAGCTTCTCGAACTGCAATGCCTGCTTCCCCACTTCCTGTAAATTGTCTGTTCCAACATCCTCAAATCTCTCCAACACCGATCCATGGTTTCAGACGATGTTCCCTTTCAGGCCACTGCTTCTGGGAATAGTTCTTTGTTCCTCAATCCGGCTTGCCCTTCACTTTAATTGACAAGAATCTCGACCAATTCCCTCCAATGTCCTCTGTTACTGTACCCACCCCTTTACTTCCCTAGTGAAGCCGCTATAATGTTACCCTGCCATTGAATTCCAGCCCCCAGGTCTCCAGATGCAATGCAACATCCTCAAACATTTCTGGAACATGCGCCTTATTATCGCCGAATGCTGATAACATTGTCCACCGATCTCCTCCTCATCTTCCTGCAAGAAAGCAGGAGATATAAAACCTGCCGCATTGCCATCCTCTGTTGCATTCCCCAAGGCCAGGAAAACACATTGCAAGTGAAATAATGAATCGAATGGACGTTTTAAAATTCAGTAACTGTACTCGCTCATTTCAATTGGACACGGATGAACACAAGTTTAATTGTGACTTTGCTGCATTGTTAATTTCAGCATGCACGCACACTCTTGAGCTTTCAATCACGTACACATTTAATTTTTCGTCCCACTCATGCTATGACCTCTCCATTCTTGAAATCCTGATCTTTGCATGGACTCCTGGACTCTGAAGAAATCAGGGGACAAAACCTAATATCTACAACTTTGCAACGCCACCAAGTAGTGTGGGAGAGATAACTGTGAGATAACTTCAAGGTGATTGGTACAACCTGAGTGAGTGGGCAAATGAAAGGCAGATGCAGTCTAATTTGGAGAAATCTGATGATATCCATTAGGTTGCAGAAACGAGAGGGCACGCGATTATCTGAATGGCTAAAAATAAGGAGGGAAATGTGCACGAGACCTGGTGTCATCGTACATCAGTCACTGAAGGTAAACCAGGTACAGTGGGCGGTAAAAAATTGCAAATGCTGCGTCGGCCTTCATAGAAAGTGGATTCGAGAACAGGAGCAGATAGGCCTTGTGGAAATTATACAGGGACTTAATAAGGCCACACCTGGAGGATTGTGTGCAGTTTTGGTCTCATTATCAACATAAGCTATTCTGGCTCCAGAGGAAGTGCAGCGAAGGTTTACCAGACTGATTCCTCAATGGGGATACTGACGTATGAGGATGGATTGAATCAGTTAGTAGTGCCTTCGCTGGAGTTCACATGAGAGGGGATTTCATAGCAAACAGTCAAATTCTGACAGGATTAGACTTGGTAGATCAAAGATGGATTTTCCCGATGGCTGGTGTGTCCAGAACCAGGGGTACTAGTCTGAGGACAGAGATGACAAGAAAGTTCGTCACGCAAAGAGTTGTTGGCCTGTGAATTATGTTACAGCAGGAAGTTGTTGAAAACATAAAATGGCATGTTTTCAAGAAGCAGTTAGATATAGCACTTCGAGCGGAGGTCATCGAGAATATAGAGGGAAAGCGAGGTAGGTTTTTGAGCTGAATGATGAGTCATCAGCATAGTCAATGACGGAGAAGGTTAGAAAGGGCGAATGTCCTCCTATTGCACCTATTTTCTTCGTTTCAATGAATCAGGTAAAACGTGTGTTTACCGATTATAATTGCTGTGTCACACTGGCTCACGGTAGCATGGTGGTTAGTATCAATGCTTCACAGCTTCAGGGTCCCAGGTTCGATTCCCGGCTGGGTCACTGTCTGTGTGGAGTCTGCACGTCCTCCCCGTGTGTGCGTGTGTTTCCTCCGGGTGCTCCGGTTTCCTCCCACAGTCCAAAGATGTGCGGGTTAGGTGGATTGGCCATTCTAAATTGCCCGTAGTGTAAGGTTAATGGGGGGATTGTTGGGTTACGGGTATACGGGTTACGTGGGTTTAAGTAGGGTGATCATTGCTCGGCACAACATCGAGGGCCGAAGGGCCTGTTCTGTGCTGTACTGTTCTATGTTCTATGTTCTGTGAACGTTGAGATTAAAATCTTCAGATTTAACACACTGCTCAACTTTTTGTAGACAGTCTGCTTTCGCAACGGAAGATGGTTACTCCAGCGTCACTGTGATTGATCGGTACATCGGCTTGTGTTTAACGTGGGGATCCGTTTTGATACATTGTTCACAGACTGATCCAAACTACTTGGCGGCGGTCTGATTAAAACGCTGTTGGTGTTTCAATTATGGCAAGGAACAACCTCCCTGGAATCAAATTCTGTGAAGACCTTAATCCAGAGGTGGAGTCACTCAGATCTGTGTTATGCGTGAAGTGGAAGTTGGCGCATTTCGCTTTGTCGCGTGAAAATGAACGTGTTTTTTTAAGATGAGAGTCTTGTGATGTTGATGTTTGAAGAGATTTGTGCATGTTTCTGAATTTAACAGGTAGAGTTAGCATGACGGTGCAAGGAACATTTAAGAAGGCTAATTGAGATTTGACATGTATTGCACTCGTTTTGAGGACAAGATTAACTATATCTTGCAATAATTGTACATGGATTTACTGGGAACACATCGGAATGCGATATCAAATTTTTGTCCCCGAATTTAAATAGGTGCATTAAATTGGTACGTGCAATATAGGGCTTATTCTGTCTTGCCAGGTTGTATAAATTTGCGCTGTATGCTTCGGAGTTCAAACTAATATGAGGTGTTCTCATTCACACTTCAAAATTGTAGATCACCTCTACAGGGTAATTGGTGATCAGCGAGTCTAAAGCGTTCAGGTGGGCGTGTGGGGTGGGGGGGGGGGGGTGTTATGCTGACGTTTGAGGCTGAGATGAAGATTAAGTTCTCAAATCAATATTTTGCAAATCGCTGTTTTTCTCTACATCAGAGGGTTGTGGATGCTCCCTTAATTCATGCATTTAATGTTTAAAAAGACTGATTGTTGGCTTCCCCAGGAATGATTGGACATGGGGAATGGAGAGAGGATTAAGGTGGAAGCCAGTTGATGCGAACATCAATTCACGCGAAATAAGTAGATGTAAACTGTGGCTTCAATCGACTTGAACAGAGCATGCCTGCGACTGATCTGCTAGAGAGAGCCGCCAACAGAGCTGCTGTTCTATATTCCTCCCCTCAAGGGGCGAAGCCAGAGGCGGAGCCCACAAGTGCTCCAATATAATACATTCTAAGTAATATTATACAATGGTCCATACGTGCAGCCCACATGGGCAACAGAGTGATACAGAGTAATACACGGTGAATGATTAATACAATACGTTCACCACATCAGTATAACCCATTACATCTGCCGTGGTTCTGATTTGGTGCGCTCATGCGTTCGAATTTGGCAGTGCAATGGACCACCCTCAGTGCAGGTGAAGTTTTGCACTCTGGAGCAAAGGATTGAGTTTTCCGTACCTGTCGTGGTGGGTGCTGTGGTGATCAGGCACTTAACATATTGTAAGATTGAGAAAGAAATCCGTTCACCGCCACCATAAATTACAGTTCAGTTGCATCCTTTTCAGCTTTAAGGGCCCACCACATTTCACGCAGTAGCAAGTGGTAAATGTATTTTTAATAGAAACAGCACGGTTGCACAGTGGGTAGCACTGTGGCTTCACAGACCCAGGGTCTCAGGTTCGATTCCCGGCTTGGGTCACTGTGAGTGCGGAGTCTGCACGTTCTCCCTGTATCTGCAGGTTTCCTCCGGGTGCTCCGCTTTCCTCCCACAAGTCCCGAACAATGTGCTGTTTGGTGAATTGCACATTCTGAGTTCTCCCTGTGTACCCGACCAGGCGCCGGAATATAGCGGCTCGGGCCTTTTCACAGTTACTTCATTGGATTGTTAAGGTAAGCCGACACGTGGGAATAAACATTATTATTGCAATAATGTCGCACCTGATTCATGGTCTCCTGATCGAATCATCTCATGCGTTTAATGAAAACGGCAGGTCGGCACCGAATTAGCCAAGCCTGTTACACAACTTATGCAAGTAACATGCATCTGCTGTCCTGCAGCTTATTGGTTAATGCAAAGTGTGTTCACGTGCAGTGCATTGCACACAGCTCGCGACAACACATTCTCAGCGAAAAGATTCACAAGCTACTCCACATCGATTTCAGCATTATACCAGAGTCGAGCATTTACCTAATCTACAGTAGGTGATGGAATTTAAACTCAATAAAGTATCTGGAAATAAAAGTCTAATGATGACTATGAAACTATTATCGATTGTTGTAAAAACTCATATTTCTCTAATGTCCTTTCGGGAAGGAAATCTGCCATCCTTACCTGGTTTGTCCGACATGTGACATCAGACCTACAACAATGTAATTGGCTCAAGTGGCCTCTGAATTGGCCTAGCCAGCCACTCAGTTGTATTTAATTGCTACGAAAACAAACGAATGTTACTGAACGGACCACCCGGCATCGAACCAGGCACTGGAAAAGACAATTGCAAACTCAGCCCTGCTGACCTTCAAGTCCTCCCTGCTAACATCTGCGGGCGTGTGACAAAACGTTGGAGGGCTGTCGCACGGACTATTTAAGGAGCAACGAAACATTGCCATACTCAAAGAATCATACCTTTCAGGCAATTCACCAGACAACACTACCATCATCCCTGGGTATGCTCTGTCTCACCGGCAGGACAGACCCAGCAGAGGTGGCGCACATTGGTATACAGGCTAGATGGAGTAGCCTTGGGAGTACTCAAAGTCGAGTCTGGACCCATGAATCAGGATTCGGGATAAACCATTTCGGACAGAGATGAGGAGACATTTCTTCACACAAAGAGCAGTGAGCCTGTGGAATTCATTGCCACGGACGGTTGTTGCGGAAATATTGAATATATTCAAGAGGTGGCTAGATGTAGCACTTGGGTAGAAAGCGATCAAAGGCTGGGGGAGAAAGCAGGATTCGGCTGTTGAGTTGGATGATACAGCCATCATGATAAATGGCAGACCAGGCTAGAAGGTCCAAAAGGCCTCCTCCTGCTCCTATCATCTATGTATTTGTGGCTTCAGGTAAAACATGGGCAAGTAAACCTCTTGCTGATTAACACACACCTGCCATCTCCAGCTGACGGATCAGTACTTCTCCATGTTTGCATCACTTTGGTGAAGCACTGAGGCTGGCAAGGCTACAGAATATGTTCTGAGTGGGTGACTTCAATGTCTATGACTAAGTGTGGGTCAGTAGTTCCACCACAGACCGAGCTTCCCGCGTCCTAAATGACATATCTGCTAGACTGGGGAACTGATACGTGAGAAAACATACTTGACCTCATCCTCACTAAATCTGCCTGCTGCAGATGCATCAGTCCATGATGGTATCGGTAGAAGTGACTACCGCCCAGTCCTTCTGGAGACAAATTCCCATCTCCACATTGAGGATACCCTCCATCGCGTTGCGTGGTATTACCAAAGTTCTTGTTGAGAGAGTACCTAAGGGAGGTGTTAGCCCGTACGATTCCAATGTTCTCTGGTTGGCCCTGAGTTTAGTGTGATGAAAGGGATCATCAGGCCCATCTGTACCCCCGTTATCTCGCTCATTTTGCAGTCGAAGATCGCTGAGTATACTCTGGTTCCTTCAAAGCACAGTTGTCCAGCATCTCTTGTAATTTGGCAAGCTTAGCCGTTGCTGTCTGTCTATCCAATCAGGCACCTGACCCCCTTAGATCAGATCAAGGTTCTGCCTTAGTGACCCCTGTCAGAGCCATGCGGCTTTCTCCCTTTCTCGGTCGATGAGTTTGTTAATTATAACTGTATATTGTGTTCATGTGTTTGTCTAACATTGTTGTCCCATCCAATGGTATATCCAGGCCCCCTTTTCACAAGCTGTCTTTACCTTTCTCTGCTTTCTCTAATGTCCCGTTCCTCATTTTTTAAAGTTGTACCACCTGTGCATTTAACCCTTATATGGTTAGACACTTTACCATAGAAGTTCATGTGTCAAGACATGTCACTGCATCATTGGCTTTGCCTCTTCTGAGCCTATGCAGGTTGTCATGCCCTCAAAATCTATTGGTCCCGTGTCCTTGGTAGCCTGCCTCATAATAAACTTACTTAAAACACGATGCATATTTATTGCATGTTATAAACAATATCCCGGAATCTGAACCCGCGAGAAGTAGGGCACAATTTGTAAATTCATGTGCTGTCTGTCCCCGAAATACCTGCAGCCAGGCATTAACATAAGTTCTATCATTGTTAAGTCACTGGCTGCTGGGATGCATATCCCGTCAATAAAATTATATAAAACGCCATAGTTCATATGGTTACCTTCATCCTCTGTCCGTTGTGAAATCAGTGATGTTCCGGCACTCTGATGTGCTCGTAGTTGTTCTGAGATTTCAAGAGCCATCACGACTCCCCACTGCTGCCGCTGTCGTTCCAGTCTTTTTTGATTGTTTTATCTGAAAATTTAAAGGACAAGTGGAAAAGTGTTTTGCTCGTCACCAGGTGTTAGGTGTTGTTGAGGAATTCAACAAACGAATGTAATACAAAATGGGATAATTAGCTTTTGAGAGGATACCCAGAACAAAGGAACTGGGCAAAGCATGGCTTGGATGGGGGGATGGGTAAATGCTGGGACGAGAACGCTGAGTGAAAGCCCCCCGACCCCCCCCCCCCCCCACCCACCCACCCCCAAGGGCTGAAGAATGTGAAGTGCGCCCAGGGATGAGGAATGTGAAATGAGCCGATCAGGATATATGGCCACGTCAAGACGTGTATAGGGATAACCTATGGGAATTTCGCATTCATTACTGTTGCCTTACTTGGTCGTCTGTATGTGACATTTGATGCAAGTTGAATGTATCTGCTCAGAAATGTTTTGCCCCTTGTTCACTCGCTGTTAGAGATCCAGGAGGATCTCTAACAGCGAGTGAACAAGGGGCAAAAACACATGGTTGTGTCCTGCTCTCCCAAAAGACTGAGCCACCCAGCGAGCTGCTTAAAATAAACAGTAGTTTGTAGTTTGAACAATAATTTGTTAAATTCCTCAACAACACCTAACTGCTGGTGACTACCAGAACACTTTTCCACTTTTCCTTTAAATTTTCAGATTAAACAATCAAAAAAGGCTGGAACGACAGCGGCAGAGTATAACAAAATTCGGCAGGAGCGAGGGAATGTGGATTGGGAGCAGCTGTTTAAGGGCAAATCCACATTTGAAATGTGGGAGTCTTTTAAGGAAACGTTGATTAGAGTGCAGGACAGACATGTTCCTGTGAAAATGAAAGATAGCAATGGCAAGATTAGGGAACCATGGATGACGGGTGAAATTGTGAGACTAGCTAAGATGAAAAAGGAAGCATACACAGGATCGAGGCAACTCAAAACTGATGAAGCTTTGGAGGAATAACGGGAAAGTAGGACGAATCTCAAACGCGCAATAAAAGGGCTAAAAGTGGTCATGAAATATATTTGGCTAACAGGGTTAAGGAAAATCCCAAAGCCTTTTATTTGTATGTAAGGAGCAAGAGGGTAACTAGGGAAAGGATTGGCCCACTCAAAGACAAGAAAGGGAATTGATGCGTGGACTCAGAGGAAATGGGTGAGATTCTTAATGAGTGCTTTGCATCGGTATTCATAATGGAGAGGGACAAAACGTATGTTGAAGCTAGGGATGGGTGTCTAAATACTCTAGGTCAAGTTGCCAAACCGAAAGGGGACGTTTTGGGTATTCTAAAATACATAAACGTAGACAAGGTCCCAGGACCCGATGGGATCTATCCCAGGTTACTGAGGGAAGCGAGGGTCGAAATAACTGGGGCCTTAACAGATATCTTTGCCGCGCCCTTGAGCACGGGTGAGGTCCCGGAGGATTGGAGAATTGCTTACGTTGTCCCTTTGTTTAAGAAGGGTAGCAGGGAAAATCCAGGGAATTACAGACCTGTGAGCTTGACGTCAGTGGTCGGCAAACTGTTGGATACTGAGGGAGAGGATCTATTCACATCTGGAAGAAAATAGACTTATCAATGATAGGCAGCATGGTTTTGTGCAGGGAAGGTCATGTCTTACAAACCTAATAGAATTCTTTACGGAAGTGGAAAAGTTAATTGATGAGGGAAGGGCTGTAGATGTCATAAACATGGACTTTAGTAAGGCGTTTGATAAGGTTTCCCATGGCAGGTTGATGGAAAAAAGTGAAGTCGTATGGGGTTCAGGGCGCATTAGCTAGATGGATAAAGAACTGATTGGGCAACAGGAGACAGAGATTCGTGGTGGAAGGGAGTGTCTCAAAATAGAGAAGGGTGACCAGTGGTGTTCCACAAAAATCTGTGCTCGGACCACTGTTTTTTGTGATCTAAATAAATGACCTGGAGGAAGCTAAAGGTGCTTTGATTAGCAAGTTTGCAGATGGTACTAAGATTGGTGGAGTTGCAGATAGCGAGGAACATAGAACATAGAACATAGGACACTACAGCGCAGTACGGACCCTTCGGCCCTCGATGTTGCGCCGACCTGTGAAACCATCTGAAGCCTATCTGACCTACACTATTCCATGTTCATCCATATGACTATCCAGTGACCACTTAAATGCCCTTAACGTTGGCGAGTCTACTACTGTTGCAGGCAGGGCGTTCCACACTCGTACTACTCTGAGTAAAGAAACTGCCTCTGATATCTGTCCTATATCTATCACCCCTCAATTTAAAGCTATATCCCCTCGTGTTGGTCATCACCATCCGAGAAAAAAAGACTCTCACTGTCCACCCTATCTAACCCTCTGACTATCTTATATGTCTCTATTAAGTCACCTCTCAGCCTTCTCCTCTCTAACGAAAACAACCTCAATTCCATGAGCCTTTCCTCGTTAGACCTTCCCTCCATACCAGGCAACATACTAGGAAATCTCCTCTGAACAATTTCCAAAGCTTCCACATCCTTCCTATAATGTGGTGACCAGAACTGCACGCAGTACTCCAGGTGCGGCCGCACCAGAGTTATGTACAGCTGCAGCATGACCTTGTGGTTCCGAAACTCAATCCCCCTGCTTATAAAGGCTAGCACACCATATGCCTTCTTAACAGCCCTATTAACCAGGGTGGCAAATTTCAGAGATTTATGTACCTGGATGCCGAGATCTCTCTGTTCATCGACACTACCAAGAATCTTGCCATTAGCCCAGTACTCTGCATTCCTGTTACTCCTTCAAAAGTGAACCACCTCACACTTATCCGCATTAACCTCCATCTGCCACCTCTCAGCCCAGCTCTGCAGCTTATCTATGTCCCTCTGTATCCTATAACATCCTTCAGCACTATCCACAACTCCACCGACCTTCGTGTCATCTGTAAATTTACTAACCCATCCTTCTACTCCCTCTTCCAGGTCATTTATAAAAATGACAAACAGCAGTGGCCCCAAAACAGATCCTTGCGGTACACCACTAGTAACCGAACTCCAGGATGAACATTTGCCATCAACCACCACCCTCTGTCTTCTTTCAGCTAGCCAATTACTGATCCAAAGCTCTAAATCACCTTCAATTCCATACTTCCTTATTTTCTGCAATAGCCTACCGTGGGGAACCTTATCAAACGCCTTACTGAAATCCATATACACCACATCAACAGCTTTACCCTGATCCACCTGTTTGGTCACCTTTTCAAAAAACTCAATAAGGTTTGTGAGGCATGACCTACCCTTCACAAAACCGTGTTGACTATCGCTAATCAACTTGTTCTTTTCAAGGTGATTATAAACCCTACCTCTTATAACCTTTTCCAACATTTTACCCACAACCGAAGTAAGGCTCACAGGTCTATAATTACCAGGGTTGTCTCTACTCCCCTTCTTGAACAAGGGGACAACATTTGCTATCCTCCAGTCTTCCGGCACTATTCCTGTAGACAAAGACAACATAAAGATCAAGGACAAAGGTTCTGCAATCTCCTCCCTGGCTTCCCAAAGAATCCTGGGATAACTCCCATCTGGCCCAGGGGACTTATCTATTTTGACATTTTCCAAAATTGCTAACACCGCCTCCTTTTGAACCTCAATTCCATCTAGCCTGGTCGACTGAACCCGAGTGTTCTCCTCGACAACATTGTCTTTCTCCAGTGTAAACACTGACGAAAAATATTCATTTAACGCTTCCCCTATCTCCTCTGATTCCACACACAACTTTCCACTACTATCCTTGATTGGCCCTAATCTTACTCTAGTCATTCCTTTGTTCCTGATATTCCTATGGAAAGCCTTGATCCTATCCGCCAACGACTTTTCGTGTCCTCTCCTCTCTCTTCTTAACTCTCCCTTTAGGTCATTCCTGGCTAACTTGTAACTGTCGAGTGCCCTAACTGAGGCTTCATGTCTCATCCTAACATAAGCCTTCGTCTTCCTCTTGACAAGTGCTTCAACTTCCTTAGTAAACCATGGTTCCCTTGCTCGACAACTTCCTCCCTGCCTGAGAGGTACATACTTATCAAGGATACGCAGTAGCTGTTCCTTGAAAAAGCTCCACATTTCGATTGTACCCATCCCCTGCAGTTTCCTTCCCCATCCTATACATCCTAAATCTTGCCGAATAGCATCATAATTTCCTTTCCCCAGCTATAATTCTTGCCATGCGGTATATACCTATCCCTGCCCATTGCTAAAGTAAACATAACCGAGTTGTGATCACTATCACCAAAGTGCTCACCTACATCCAAATCTAACACCTGGCCAGTTTCATTACCCAGTACCAAATCCAATGTGGCCTCACCCCTTGTTGGCCTGTCTACATACTGTGTCAGAAAACCCTCCTGCACACACTGCACAAAAACTGACCCATCTATAGTACTCGAACTATAGTATTTCCAGTCAATATTTGGAAAGTTAAAGTCCCCCATAACAACTACCCTGTTACTCTCGCTCCTGTCGAGAATCATCTTTGCAATCCTTTCCTATACATCTCTGGAACTATTCGGAGGTCTATAGACAACTCCCAACAGGGTGACCTCTCCTCTACTGTTCCTAACCTCGGCCCATACTACCTCAGCAGACGAGTCCTCAAGCGTCCTTTCTACTGCCGTAATACTTTCCTTGATTAACAATGCCACCCCCCCCTCTTTTACCATCTTCTCTGTTCTTGCAGAAACATCTAAATCCTGGAACCTGCAACAACCATTCCTGACCCTGCTCTACTCATGTCTCCGAAATCGCCACAACATCGAGATTCCAGGTACCAACCCATGCTGCAAGCTCACCACCTTATTCCGGATGCTCCTGGCGTTGAAGTAGACACACCAAACCAGCGTCCTGCTTGCCGGTGCCCTCTTTCGAACTTTTAACTCTATCCCTGACCTCACTACTCTCAACATCCTGTAGACTGGGACTACAACTTAGGTTCCCATCCCCCTGCTGAATTAGTTTAACCCCCCCCCCCCCCCGAAGAGCACTAGCAAATCTCCCCCCCCCCCAGGATATTGGTACCCCTCTGGTTCAGGTGAAGACCATTCTGTTTGTAGAGGTCCCACCTACCCCAGAATGAGCCCCAATTATCCAGGAAACCAAAACCCTCCCTCCTGCAGCATCCCTGTAGCCACGTGTTCAACTCCTCTCTCTCCGTATTTCTCACTTCGCTAGCACGGGTAACAACCCAGAGATAACAACTCTGTTTGTTCTAGCTCTCAGCTTCCACCCAAGCTCCCTGAATTTCTGTCTCAAGTGCCCATCTCTCATCCTACCTATGTCGTATGTGGACCACGACTTGGGGCTGCTCCCCTTCCCCCTTAAGGATCCCAAAAACACGATCAGAGACATCATGAACCCTGGCACCTGGGAGGCAACACACCAACCATGAGTCTCTTTCGTTCCCACAGAACCTCCTGTCTGTTCCTCTAACTATGGAGTCCCCAATGACAAGTGATCTGTTCCTCTTCTCCCTTCCCTTCTGAGCAACATGGACAGACTCTGTACCAGAGTCCTGTGCCCTATTGCTTACCCCTGGTAAGTCGTCCCCCGCAACAGTATCCAAAACGGTATACTTGTTATAGAGGGGAACGACCACAGGGGATCCCTGCACTACCTGCCGGTTCCCTCTCCCTCCCCTGACAGTAACCCATCTACCTTCTTATTTTACCTGAGCTGTGACTACCTCCCTATAACTCCTCTTAATAACCTCCTCCGCCTCCCGAATGATCCGAAGTTCATCCACCTCCAGCTCCAGGTCCCTAACGCGGCTCTCGAGGAGCTGGAGTTGGGTGCACTTCCAGCAGATGTAGTCAGAAGGGACACTAGAGGTGACCCTTTCCTCCCACATTCTGCAGGATGAACATTCAACTGCCCTAGCCTCCATTCCCACTGAACTCACTTCCCAACTACTGAAAAATAAAAATACAAAACTTGTTAGTTTAGCAATCCAACGGACAGAACTTTTTTTTTTGGTTAGAAGAGGAGGATCCTCCTCTTCTAACCAAAAACTCACTACGTAAGTAGTGTTTCGGGTAAAGCTGTCACTCGAGAACAGCCCCTTCACAAACCACCTTCAACTTACGCTGACCGCACTGCACGTATGCAAATCTCCCCGGAACAGCCAATCAGAAGCTCTGCTCTGCTGCCCTCTGCTGGATGCTTGCCTTCCGTCGAACTCCTCGGGTCACTGATGCAGGTGCACCTTCAACTTACGCTGACCGCACTGCACGTATGCAAATCTCCCCGGAACAGCCAATCAGAAGCTCTGCTCTGCTGCCCTCTGCTGGATGCTTGCCTTCTGTCGAACTCCTCCGGTCACTGATGCAGGTGCACCTTCAACTTACGCTGACCGCTCTGCACGTATGCAAATCTCACCGGAACAGCCAATCAGAAGCTCTGCTCTGCTGCCCTCTGCTGGATCGCTGTCAGCGATCCAGCAGAGGACTTGGAACAGAGGACTACAGGAGGACTGTCAGAGAATACAACAAAATATATGTAGATTGGAGAGTTGGGCAGAGAAATGGCAGATGGAGTTCAATCCAGGCAAATGTGAGGTGATGCATTTTGGAAGATCAAATTCAAGAACGGACTATATGGTCAATGGATGTCCTGTGGAAAATTGATGTGCAGAGCAATCAGGGAGTTCAGGTCCATTGTACCCTGTAGGTGGCAACGCAGGTTGATAGAGTGGTCAAGAAGGCATACAGCATGCTTGCCCTCATCGGACGAGGTATTGAGTACATACAAGAGTAGGCAGGTCATGTTACAGTTGTATAGGACTTTGGTTAGGCTACATTTGGAATAGTGCGTGCAGTTCTGGTCGCCACATTACCGGAAAGATGTGGATGCTTTGGAGAGGGTGCAGAGGAGGTTCACCAGGATGTTGCTTGGCATGGAGGGGATAGCTATGAAGCTATAGTTGAATAGATTAGGATTATTTTCGTTGGAAAGACGGAGGTTGAGGGGGGGATCTGATTGAGGTATACAAAATTCTGAGAGGTATGGACAGAGTGGATAGCAACAAGCTTTTTCCAAGAGTGGGGGTGTCAGTTACAAGGGGTCATGATTTCAAGGTGAGATGGGGAAAGTTTAAGGGAGATGTGCGTGGAAAGTGTTTTACGCAGAGTTGTGGGTGCCTGGAATGCTTTACCAGCGGAGGTGGTAGAGGCGGGCACGATAGCATCATTTAAGAGGCATCAAGACAGGTATATGAACGGGCGGCAACAGAGGGAAGTTGACCTTGGAAAATAGGAGACAGGTTTCGATAAAGGATCTGGATCTTCACAGGCTGGGAGGGCCGAAGGGCCTGTTCCTGTGCTGTAATTTTCTTTGTTCTTTGTTCTCTTTGTATTTATACCTGCAAATCAGTCTCAAACTTATTGAGACCAGACTGACAGCAAAAGAATCAGGATGGTCATTTGGTGCTGAAACCCGGGATTTCTTCAGACAATCACCTCTTATCTGCGAAATCAGAATTGGACTGATCTCGGACGGGGAAAGAGGAAATGGGCCCACGATATGAGTAGCTGGAAAATGACCATGTCGATTTTCCTCTCTTTCGTATTCTGATAACATTCTAATCACTCGCATTAGATCAGGTAAGATCTTCTCGACGCAATGAAAGGTCAGTCTGGCGGATTAGAATAATTAATTTCAGTCGATGTAGGTACGACTGAGAGTTGATGAGAACTGAGAGAATATCGTAGTGATAGTTCAGTTAAAGGTTGATTAAGGTTGAGGGAATGTCACAGAGCCAATGCAGTTAAGACCGCTGATGGAATGTTTAGGAGACAATTCAATTCCTTACAATTAGAATTCTCTAAAATTAGTTATGAAATGAAAATCGCTTATTGTCAAGAGTCGGCGTCAATGAAGTTACTGTGAAAAGCCCCTAGTTGCCACATTCCAGCGCCTGTCCGCGGAGGCTGGTACAGGAATCGAACCGTGCTGCTGGCCTGCTTGGTCTGCATTAAAAGCCAGCGATTTAGCCTTGTGAGCTAAACCAGCCCCAGCTGCATTTAATTACACTTTAATTCAGTTAAGGTCTTTAACGGGTAGGGAATGTCACAGACACAATTCAGTTAAGACCGCTGATGGAATGTTCTAGAGAAAATTCAATTCCTTACACTTAGAATTGGCTAAATTAAAAATTTATTCTTAGGAATATGGGTGAAACAACGAATTGGGAGATTAATGGCCACTGTGGGGAACCAGAAGTTTAAAACTGTGTCGGAAAGTGGAGCTCTCAAGATTGTTAAAATTATATTGTGGGTTCTCTGCAAATTCAAACTTTTATTGTTCGGTTGGTTGAGATGAACGGAAGTATAATGCTGGAAATTCCTTTTGTTGAATGGAGATCTCCAACGAATGAATGAGTGTGTTTAATACGAATTTATGAACTTCATCTGGTATTCCTGGTTTTTAAAATGTTGTGTTCTGCAAAACGAAATTATACATCAATTCGGAGGAGCAAATACATGGCAGTTAAAGTGAGATTTAAAACGGGGAATTATTTGAAATTTATTTAGAAAATCAGTAATAATGATTAATATTGTGGGACTTAAATAGGCCACAATTCTCAGGAAGTAAACAGAAAGCGAAATTA
This sequence comes from Scyliorhinus canicula, assembly GCF_902713615.1. Lineage (NCBI taxonomy): Eukaryota > Metazoa > Chordata > Chondrichthyes > Carcharhiniformes > Scyliorhinidae > Scyliorhinus > Scyliorhinus canicula. The sequence goes on from NC_052166.1 coordinate 8,822,865, forward strand.
AAATGTATCAATTGGGATTTGTAAATGATTAGTTTGAACTCGGCACAGTCCTGGTGCAAAGTGATCTAGATGAGTCGGAGGCGATGGAAGTGACATGGCAGAGCTCTACCGGATCCTCGTACCCGCTTCCTTGCAATAAGATTGAGCTTTAGGGAATAAAGATATGAGACTGGAGCTTAGATTGCAAATATTACTTGCAGTATCAGGAAAAGATTAATAAATTAGATGCATAAAAAGAAAAATTAAGATATAAAAGCCGACTGGTAACTGAAGGAAATTGTGAATACAAAACTAGCAATAGAAATAATGACACAGGGTTAAGTAGCACACAATTCCAGTACACAATTGAGTGAAACCGACACAGGCCGTAAAAACAATATCCCATGACCCGAGGTGCCAAATGCGAGTTAGAGATAATGATCAAAGCCTTGGAATAGCAGGGAATCATTCAAGAAGTCACCTATACATCGACGAATATCCCACTTCAGGCAATTAGCAAGCCTGATGGTACATTTAGAATGGTAACGAATTACAAAGCATTAAACAAGATCAAAATAAAGAAGGATAAACGGTATTTAATAAATTCACGAACTTTTTTACCAAATTTTTTACCGAAATTCTCTAGACTCTGGGGTGGTCCCGGTGGACTGGAAATTAGCAAACGCGACACCACTGTTTAAAAAAGGCAGAGAGCAGGATATTATAGTCCAGTGAGTTTAACTTTGGTAGTAGGGAAGATGCTGGAATCTATCATCAAGAAAGAAATAGTGAGGCAATCTGGATAGAAATTGTCCCATTGGGCAGACGCAGCATGGGTTCATAAAGGGCAGGTCATGCCTAACTAATTTAGTAGAATTTTTTGAGGACATTACCAGTGCAGTAGATAACGGGGAGCCAATGAATGTGGTATATCTGGATTTCCAGAAAGCCTTTGACAAGGTGCCACACAAAAGGTTGCTGCATAAGATAACGATGCATGGCATTAAGATTAAAGTAGTAGCATGGATAGAGGATTGGTTAATTAATAGAAAGCAAAGAATGGTGATTAATGGGAGTTTCTCTGGTTGGCAATCAGTAGCTAGTGGTGTCCCGCGGGGATCCGTGTTGGACCCACAATTGTTCACAATTTACATAGATGATTTGGAGTTGGGGACCAAGGGCAATGTGTCCAAGTTTGCAGATGACACTAAGGTGAGTGGCAAAGCGAAAAGTGCAGACGATACTGGAAGTCTGCAGAGGGATTTGGATAGGTTAAGTGAATGGGCTAATGTCTGGCAGATGGAATACATTGTTGACAAATGTGAGGTTATCCATTTGGTAGAAATAACAGCAAACGGGATTATTATTTAAACGATAAAATATTAAAGCTTGTCGCTGTGCAGAGACCTGGGTGTGCTAGTGCATGAGTCACAGAAAGTTGGTTGACAGGTGCAACAGGTGATTAAGAAGGGAAATGGAATTTTGTCCTTCATTGGGGGCCAATTTGGGGGCCAATTTGGGGGCCAATTTGGGGGCCTCACGGTAGCATGGTGGTTAGCATCAATGCTTCACAGCTCCACGGTCCCAGGTTCGATTCCCAGCTGGGTCACTGTCTGTGTGGAGTCTGCACGTCCTCCCTGTGTGTGCGTGGGTTTCCTCCGGGTGCTCCGGTTTCCTCCCACAGTCCAAAGATGTGCGGGTTAGGTGGATTTGCCATGCTAAATTGCCCGTAGTGTAAGGTTAATGGGGGGATTGTTGGGTTACGGGTGTACAGGTTACGTGGGTTTAAGTAGGGTGATCATTGCTCGGCACAACATCGAGGGCCGAAGGGCCTGTTCTGTGCTGTACTGTTCTATGTTCTATTGGTCGTGGGATGGAGTTTAAGACTAGGGAGTTTATGTTGCAATTGTATAAGGTGTTAGTGAGGCCACATCTGGAGTATTGTGTTCAGTGTTGGTCTCCTTACTTGAGAAAGGACATACTGGCACTGGAGGGTGTGCAGAGGAGATTCACTAGGTTAACCCCAGAGCTGAAGGGGTTGGATTATGAGGAGAGGTTGAGTAGACTGGGACTGTACTCGTTGGAATTTAGAAGGATGAGGGGAGATCTTATGGAAACATTTAAAATTATGAAGGGAATAGATAGGATAGATGCGGGCTGGTTGTTTCCACTGGCGGGTGAAAGCAGAACTAGGGGACATAGCCTCAAAATAAGGGGAAGTAGATTTAGGACTGAGTTTAGGAGGAATTTCTTCACTCAAAGGGTTGTGAATCTATGGAATTCCTTGCCCAGTGAAGCAGTTGAGGCTCCTTCATTAAATGTTTTTAAGGTAAAGATAGATAATTTTTTGAAGAAAAAAGGGATTAAGGGTTACGGTGTTCATGCCGGAAAGTGGAGCTGAGTCCACAAAAGATCAGCCATGATCTCATTGAATGGCGGAGCAGGCTCGAGGGGCCAGATGGCCTACTCCTGCTCCTAGTTCTTATGTTCATATGTTCTTATGAACTACATAGGAGAAGGTGGCAGGCAAAACTTATTTAACTGCTATAGATTGAGCCAATTGTTTCTGGAGTGCACCGTTAGACCCAGACAGCAGGGAAGAGACCGCCGTTACCTTTAGCATTCCTTCACCTCACCCGTCACCGAGCAGCCTTCCTACTTCGAGCGGTCACCACCCGAGCCCGAGTACCCCGCCACATGGAGTATGGGTCTGTGGGCGGTGACGGCGCCGATCCCACCTCCACTGCCCCTGCTGTGCCTTCGGAGGGACCCTGGAAAACCCCCGGGAACTGACCCGGTATGGAACCTGGGCTCCCTGGCATCGTCTGCTTGGGTATCGTGAGGGGAGAGCCCTCGTCGCCGTCGCCCGCCCACCACCCGATATAAGGACACTGGCGGCTGCCGCCGACATCCGGCGAGGAACAAAAGGAGGCGACCGGGTAGTAAAACCACCGGGCGGAACCAGCCGTTGGGGGTCACGTCTCTGAACGACCCCGGGCTTCCCTGCTCGGGAGACGACGGAAGCTCGGACGTCTCGCTTGCCTTGGATGCCTCGCTGACTTGTGAACTGGGCTGTGCGTCAGGGTGATCCGCACAAACATCGGAGATACCCAACCCCGCTCGACGGTGTGTTAATTGCAGATGATGATCAGGGGGCACATGTTGAAAGATTGACCAAAGTTATTAAAGCACATAGTGAAGCAGGATTTTAAATAGGGGTAATAAAAAATGCCAGATTGGCAGGAGCGAAGTCGACTGTTTAGGATAGTCAGTGTTAATGGCAGGGAGGGAACCCAGTGTTGGGATGACAGAGACAGGTACGAGAATCACGGCGCCCATTTCATGAAGTGGGGTTCAGCAAATCATGTGAAATCTCGGGTATTTGAGACCAGTAGTGGAAGACTTTAGTCTTCATGCTAGACCCATTTATGAAACTTTGGAAAAGAGATTTTAGGTGGACCAGTGAAGCACAGCTTGGACTAGTTAAAAACTGCTGTAGCAACATCTGGGCCATTAGAGGAGAGACATGAAGGGACGATTTGAGCATGAAATTTGATCTGTTCGCAAATGGATATGGTATGATGCTTGCTAATCATAGTACTCAGACACTTATCAAACATTGACAGGAAATTGGGCAAGGGCTGAACAAAGGTTTTCGGACATCGCAAAATGTCCGGCAGCCACAACAAAAAAAGTTAGCAGAGGGTTACAACTCAATTTTAGAATGTAGTTTATGCTGTTGGGGTGATCTGGGCACGTAAAATTAGCCTAACAGTGCTTAGAGATTGTGTCACTGCAATGATGCCGTGCCACAGATATATCATATCACCCAACCGCTTGGACAAGGTAAAAAGGAATGTTTGGGTGTGGGTGTCAGGATGCCAGTGAATTGAAACCTGTTAGCAGCATCAATAGGACAGATGATACAGTGAAAATTTTATGTTCGGAACTTAACTTTCAGACAAAATCCTGTCACAATCAGAATTAAAAACATTGAAGCAGATGCAGAAGTGTATCAGGGAAAGCTTCGAACTGATTGAATCGCTGAGTAAGAAAAAGAGGAATGGTGGCAATGGAAATCCGGAAGTCCTGGAGACGGTACTTCTGGAATATCCAAGCAAGGATAGGAAGATACAAATCAAGGAATAGTTCCCTCTGCGCCTTTGACCAGTTCATTTGGGTTTCAGATGAAGCAACAATAATACAGATGTAGAACCTGAACAACACTCCGGAGAAGAATGTTTCAGACAGTGTGGGGGAAAAACTAATCATACAATTGACTACATATTTGAGGGAATTAAATGATAGAACCCAGAAGAAAACCCTTGCGGGTTAGAAACAAATCAAAATATCAAATTATTATTGAATAAGTGAAACCTCCGATCAGCCACTGGACGATAGCTGATGGATGATCTGTGGTCTCCACGAGGCGCGTATTACACAGTGGAGTTATTAAGGCTCTTGGCAGACAGCAGTGACTGAGAGGAGCCCCCGTATTTTAAATGACAATAGTTTAAGAATCTTGGCAACTTGATGCCACGAGGGGAAACTTGTAACAAATGCAGCAACCAATATAGAATTGGAGAGTATAACAGTTATTACAGACGAAATGTCCTATAAGTTGCGAGGAACTGTTATGTATGGAATCAATTGGGCTGTAAACACAAAATGTTAACTGCATTACATGTGCGGGTAGTGTTATTGCAAAGTTAAAAAAAAGACAACCGAAGAAACAAATAATGACAAGTATACACTTCATGCTTTCAGGAAAATGATAACGGGAGAAAGTAGTTTGAAGAAAACTGACATATAGTCTCAAGTAAGCCAGCGCTGGCAGACGTTAGTGTAAGGAAGTCAGGAATAGAAACATGATCGGTAGAAGCTCCTGCAATTTAAAAAGCAAGGCAATCAGTGGATAATACATGATAATTTGTCATTCCAATGAAAATCGAAAAGCAATTCCAAAAAAAAATAGAGAGGGATAAAAGACCTTTTGGTCGCTGATGGAGTTGTGTGTTGTTTCGAAGGGACATGAGAAACCTTCTACGGTGCTGCTACCCGAAGGTAGTCAGAAGCCTTGGAGGGAGTGGAACACACTGACATAGCAATTGTCTTACCTTCCTCAGCGGCGACAGCTATGGCTCACGGTGATTGGACTTGGGGAAAGAACAAAGATTCTATCGACACTGGTCTGCGAGATGGATGCATTTACCATTGAGTTCCGTGCACAGTTACAAATCATGACATGTACATACGAATGACAAGGATGAAGGATAGTTGCTAGTGAGTACACCTAAAAGAGGAATATAAGCCCTACAGCAGGATTCAGCTCAGAGTTAGCTCTCATAACTCAGTCATGGGGTTTTACCTGATGCATGGATTGATAATACTTGTTATTATAATTGTATACTGTATAATCGTTGGATGCCTTAATAAGTGTTGTAAGCTGGCAATGGCTTGGATGATGCCGATAGACTCGGCCCATCAGCATTCACCAAGATGACAAAGTTACTGGTGACCACCACACCAGAAGGAAGCTGGACGGAGAGTCAGTGGCTGTAAAAATGTGATGAGGTGTTTATGCGCGGAATACCAGCTCTGTTAAGTTCTGATAAAGGACCACATTTTATTGGACAGATTAACCAGGAGTTCTGCTCCCAGTTGGACGTACGCCAGCAGTTCCACTGTGCGCAGACGCCGACTTGGTTGACAGACACAGTCATACTCTCAAAACCAAATTGGCCAAATTACGAACGGACACGGGGTTAACGTGGCTTAAGTTGCCCCCCCCCCCCCTCCCCCGTTGTCCTCTTCCAGCGGCGGGTCAAACTTCCGGGATCGGCCTGGCTCTCTCCTGCCGAGATCTTTTATGGCAGGCCCATTAGTACCCCCTGGAACATGCCTGTTCCTAGACTGGTTCAATTTCACCATATGACTGAAGAAAGGACTAACTATGTCCTCGCCCTCACGAAATCCCTCATGGAACTCCATGTCCAGGTTCGAGCGGCTCACCCGTCACCGTCCCCATTACATAGCTCGGTTGAAAAATACAAATCAGTGCAGCCTGGTAGTTATGCCATGGTTAAGAACTGGACTCGGAAAGGGTTGGAGCCACAGTGACAGGAGCCCTTCCAAGTTCTCCTTAACCACTCCCACTGCAGTTAAAGTGGAGGGGCGGAGTGCTTGGGTCTCCCTCCACCAATGCAAAATGATAGGTCACGAACCTGCCTACTTTCCCCAGCGCTGTTTTACAGGTGTGGAGCATGAAGGATTGCATACGGGCCAACTGTGCTCTCATCGTCTTCGCCTCACTTGGAACACAATTTTATACCTGTAATCCCGACCAAACAAAAGGACATTTAACTTATCCAGAGGTGACGTTCTGCGCTGCCCCCATGTGCGATGGCATAGTCTCAACTCATGGAAAGTTATCAAATTAACGGACAATGAAGGACTCATGAAAGAATAATATCGGTCCCGGCAATGGGAAGGTAACATTGCATGCACATTGCCTTGTTTCTGGAGTACATGTAAATTTCACTTTGGATGTGATAAGACGTGCCATAAAGGTAAACTCAGACCGTTAGGAAAAGTTTGTACGGAAAAGAGGAGGAATAGCAAGAGGACGGAACGAGTAAGAAGGGAAGCACGACGAGAACGTAGGTTATCAGGAGATGTACTTACTTCACTTAGGCCCAGAACGAGGGAAACATAGGTATCCTGAATCCCTTCTACCAAATCTACCACCGCATGTATGGCCAGGGACGGGTTGTCTGCTACCCGAACCCGCATCGGTGTCTTGGTTAATTTCCGTCTCACCGCATTGGGGAACTTCCCAAAACGGTGGTTCACTGTCAGCGTTCCGAGCCACCGCCCGAGCAAGTTACTCTTCCTTACGATCCAGGTTCGGCCCCACCAGCCAGTTGCCTTCCACTTCCTCGGGATAACTCCCATCCACAGTATGATAAGCTTCAACGGTGTAGGGTGTATCTACCCCACCACTTCACTTCCAATAGAGACCCCAGGTCGTACGAGAATTGTTTAAGCAGTTAGGGGTACGGCTGTTTGCTGGTAGAGATGGAAATGAATATAACATGTTTGTTCTCCACTTGTACTGATCGTGTAATGCTGACATCATGTCAATGCGTCTGTTACAACACTACCTGTGTCCCATTCAAGGGAGGCCTTCAGCTCTTTTGGGGCTGGGCGAATGCCTCATATCACTGTTGGAACTACGGTTCTCCGCATTGCTAGGAAGGCCGAATGGGCATTCCAAAGCTGGATAAACTGGGCTATTGGGTGATCCCTGTTCAACCGATATACTGATTGTGAGGCTAGCCTGTAAACGGATCAAGGATACTTCTTCCTTTTTAATGACAGCGACGAATGTTTTGTCACCTCCATTTCCCCGCCAAACCGCCATCGGTACTCTAGTCCCTACCACTGTCCCCTGCCCCTCTGCACCGAGGCAGGGGGCGCCCTCACACCCGGCATGGAGTGTCCCCTCACCCCCTCGGTAAAAATCCGAGCATTTTTCAAAGCGCATCACGGTCACCAGGACTGCGTATGGCTGCCCTGGGCAGCTGGGGAAATCTGGGGCTACTCTTTGAGTTCGCCCGCGCCCATGCCAAAAGCGTGAGTATTCGAACAGGACCAGGGAGAGCAGCACCAAGCTGTTCTGTTCCTCACGGGACTCCTGAGGGAGGGGACCGGACGACGAACGTCTCCTTACTCCGAGCATTGAGGTGATTGGTGAAGGACACACGCTACAACTGACATGGAGGTAACCATTACCAGCCACAACATCAACGGCACCAAGGAAGCACATCGCCGTTTCCAGTGATTCTCTGTCATTCGGGACGGAAATTACCGGGTGCGTTTCCTGTAGGAAACCCACGCCATTCCGGGTGACGAAGCTCAGTGGACCCTGGGGTGACAAGGGGTCACTTGTCCCCACGTTAGAGCGGGTTGGCTATCCTGTTGGCTCCATATTTTCAGCCGGAGATCTTGGGGGGGGGGGGGGTCAAGGAGCCGGTGCCAGGCCGTCTGTTGCACTTAACAGTCCACGACAGGGATGCGGTGCTTCCCTTTTTAATGCCTACGCTCCCTTGGTCGGGCCGCAGCAGGCGACTTTGTTTGAAAAAGTGTCCAATCATCTACGCACCATCCCGGTGCGCGAGTGCATCGTCCTTGGAGGAGATTTTAAAAGCACCCTCCAGGACAAGAACTGTCGTTGAGTCCAGCGCAGTTCGGCGGCGGTGAATGTGAGGGACCTGGTTAAATCTTTCGCATTCCCAATGTTTTTCTTCAACCACCAACACTGTGACTTAACATGGCCGAGTTTATTACAGTGAAAATATTTGAACCTTTTCATTTCTTTTCATCCTTGGATTTCGTTTTTTAATGTGGCGTACACTATCCGTATTATCTCCCATGAGATCTCCTTTACCTTTTCCAGTTGGGTGTTTCTCTTTTCCCGAGTTTCTTTCCCTGAAAGGCTGAAACTGATGTCGGAAACCAAGATTTGATTTATTAACTAATTGACAATAAATTACCATTTCTGTGCTATCCCCTCAGTTTTAACCCTTTGTTCTTCCACATGAGTTCGCACTACATCAGGAATTGAACTTTTAAACTCTTCCAAATCTATAATTATTCTGAAAGCTTCATATTTTCAAAGCCCTCATCCATCCACCTATCAAAATAACTCTGTTTGATCCTTTGAAACTCCATGTGTGTTTGACCAAATTCATTGCTCCAATGTCTAAAGCTTTGTCTGCAGGCTTCAGGCACTAGTTCATATGCGCCTAAAATTGATGTTTTCACCTGATACCACTCAGATACCTTCACTTCACTACACTTCACTAGCTCGACCTACCAACTTTGTTTGAATCAGCAATACACACATATCCTGTGGCCATGCCATTTATTTAGATACCTGCTCAAATGAAATGAACAAGGAATCCACTTCACCTCATCAAACCTTACTGGTATAGGGTGGATACGTTAGGCTTGAGGAGGGTGATCATTGCTCGGCACAACATCGAGGGCCGAAGGGCCTGCTCTGTGCTGTACTGTTCTATGTCTATGTTAATGTTTGGATATATTTAAATAGATCCCCACTAAGCCTTCGACTTCGACGCTCTTTCTCTTTATCCTCATCACTAACCTCAAACTGTAGGTTTCCCTTTGTGTCCGCCAATTTTGCCTACCTGTCATGTTTCATAGCCATAGGGCAGCACGGTGGCCTAGTGGTTAGCATAACCGCCTCACGGCGCTGAGGTCCCAGGTTCGATCCCGGCTCTGGGTCACTGTCCGTGTGGAGTTTGTACATTCTCCCCGTGTCTGCGTGGGTTTCGCCCCCACAACCCAAAAAAATGTGCAGAGTAGGTGGATTGGCCACACTAAATTGCCCCTTAATAGAAAAAATAATTGGGTAATCTAAATTTATAAAAAAAAAAAAAAATGTTTCATAGCCATTTTCCGAATTTCAAACTCTCTCTCGTTCTTTCCCTTCCTCTCTCTCTCTTCTCCTGGTCTGTATCTCCCGTTCTCTTTCTGTTTGATCTCCTTGGCCTATTATTTCTATTTTCCTTTCTTCTCTATCTTTTTCTTTTTCCTCTCTCTCTCTCTTTCGTATTCAAGCAACTTTAATTCTTTCTCATCTTCCATTTTGTTTAATTTGTACCTGAATTTTTTGTCATTTTACAACGCGTCAGACTATCTCAGGCAATTCTAAATGCTTTGCCACCGCCATAATTACCTAATCTTTTCGCATTTTGTCAGGTAATGTTAACTGAACTGTTTTTGCCAAACTGAAAGCATGTTTTTAGTCTCTGTCTGTACGGTACTGCGTGTGACCGTCTCCAACCCCAAAAACTTCAGAGCCTTTGAAAGAGACATTGTCCACAACACACTCCCTATGAAACTGGAACACTACACCTGAAAAGCAAACACATTATGCTCACCACCCACTGCCATTACGTTCACTAAGTCAATCCAATAGAGAGAATTTATCCCCCTCGAGCCCCCAATGTGTCTTAGGCCAGTGTTTCGAGAACCACAAAATGTATCATTGAGTTCACCTGACCCACAACTTTTAATAGATTGTGGTTATGGGGAGCACCCGGACCCACTCTGCATGTGTGTTGCAACATAAATCTACAGTACATTTAAATTAAAACAATGTTTATCTCTGAAACCGGTTGACACTTTAAAAACCCACACTAAACATCTTAAGAAGTATCAGCACCAATAAATCCCCCAAAGAATACAGTACTCTCTAGCTACCTCTCCATCTTCCCTTGCTACATCCATAAGCCAAAATGAACCCTTTTTTACAGAAAGATACCAGGTTCAACGTCCCTACTGAGAACAGTTACTACTTTGAAATTACCAAATGAACATTCATAACCTTGCAGAGATTCGAACATATCTTGCTGTGACTGCAGCTTCTCCAAATCTAAATCGAAACTAAACACACCCTGTAGCTGGGAGCCCAAAGTAAACGTAGAAGCAGACAGACAGCCCAGCTCCACCTACACTCTAACATCACTGATAAACACCCATTTCCTAAAGGTACATCCACTGCAACTATTTTATAAACACCCATTTCTTCAAGGCTAGCTCACTGGGCTAAATAGCTGCCTTTTAATGGATACCAAGCAGACCCGCAGAACGGTTCGATTCCCGTACCTACCCGACCGTACAGGCGCCGGAATGTCGCGTCTAGGGGCTTTTCACAGTAACTTCATTGAAGTCTACCTGTGACAATAAGCGATTCTCATTTAATTTCATTTCATTCATTTAATTTCATTTTCATTTCATAGCAGATTCCCACCATGTTCTTTGTTCTATAAGGGCTGCTTCGGGATCCCACCCATCTCTGATCATTTTTTTTGTACCAGAGTCTTTTGCACTTGTCCGTACGCCAGACTCAGTAAAAAGCGTCCTTGTGCCTTTCTTTTCCATGATGAGTCGCCTGTATCAACTGCGTCTCCGGTGTACTCGGCGACTGTGCTCATGGGCTTTTACCTATCGTCAACTTCATTAGGCTGGCTGTTCTGGCTTGTCACTGTGCCAAGGCAAATTCCGCAACTGGTAACACTCAACAGTCTGTGCATCTTGGAATCCCAACTCACTCTGGACTTCACGTGAGGCGTCAATTGCCCCCATAATTCAGGCTCAGCATGGGGCCTCCAGCAGCCGATTATTACAATATTCAATGATATAATAGACAAATGAAAACTCTTTGAACTGAGTCATTTACTCACTTGGCCTTGATACCAAATTTGTTGGATGTTGCTTTGCTATTCGTCCATCTCGCTGTGTGACTCTAATTTCTGGCGGTCAAACGTTTGGCTACTCATCATGTCCACAGGCTCGATCGGTGCCGGGCTCAGCAACATTCTGCCAACTATGCCGTTTGATAGAGCCGAAAATATTCACACTCAGACCATTTTCATTGAGTAAAGAAGCAGTTAATTATATCAGAGCTCTCGGAGAAAGATGGGAAACTCTGTAGCGTCGCAATACTCTTTCTCACATGATGTGGAGATGCAGGCGTTGGACTGGGATCAGCACAGTAAAAATTCTTACAACACCAGGTTAAAGTCCAACAAGTTCAGGAAGGAGCAGTGCTCCGAAAGCTAGTGTTTGAAACAAACTTGTTGGACTTTAACCTGTTGTTGTAGACTTCTTACTTTCTCACTTGAGCTAAGGTTTTCATTTGGTTAATGTACAGATTCCAGGGACGGAATTAGTTGCTTTAGCATTTACATACAATCAATCAACTCGTTTTTTTTAAATTTTAGAGTACCCAAGGCATTTTGGTCCATTTAAGGGGGGAATTTAGATTTGCCAATATACCTACACTGCGTATCTTCGGGTTGTTGGGGCGAGACGCACGCAAACACGGGACCAATGTGCAAACTCCACTTGAACTGTGCCCCAGAGCCGGGATCAAACAGATCAGTGCGAACCCACTGCGCCAGTGTGTTGCCCTGCAATCAATCAATACTATTCGTATCACAATTCATTCCATGCAGTGTATCAATTTTCTTAGCATCCTAGTTATCACATATATGGTTAAAGTGGGTGTTGTATCACCACACTCTATGCAGAATTCACTCAAGAGCAACATAAGGATGTGTCCTGTCTGCATCTGGGTGCCTTGAGCTATTAAGAATACATTGTGTTCCTTGTCCTATGAAGCTGTTATGAACAACTAATGACATCCTCATGGCGTGCGGTTGAGAAATCCTCCTCGCTAGAATTGCGCTTTGCGCAGGGGTGGATAATTGGGCATCAGACCTGCAATCGGGTCTGACGCTGCTGCCGCGATTCGTTAGGTAAGTGCAGAGTGATTCGTGCCCACTTGAAAGCGGGCGACGTGATATAGTCCAATTATCAGAGAATTCCGGCCACATGGTTGGAGTACCAGAGAATCCCGGTCAATAAGGCAAGGGGAGGATTAGATCTTCCCGCCGCTTGTCAATGGGATCGCATTGAGGCCAAGAAATTGACAGCCCGCCGGAGAAGTGAATCGCAAACAGCAGGAATTCTGAAGAGTGTCACTGTGTACAAGTTCTATTCAGAGACAGGATTAATGTATATGTATGTGCAATGCAGGGGCCGACCGTGACTAGTCGATCAACCAGCTGGTTCCGTACAGAAACAATGCTTGTATACTGAAACAGAGGATCGCACATGCAACTCTATATTTTAGGGCAGCATGATAGCATAGTGGTTAGCACCAGAGCTGCACAGCGCCAGGGTCCTCCAGCGCCACATGCAACTCTGTATTTTATCCACGAGATGAAACCAACCGTTTATGTGTCTACTTCAATACAAAAGTCGATGGGTCACGGTTTTGAAATTTAAACTTTCCAATTGATGTCTTAGTTTATCTGTTATCGTGTGTCATATGACAGTACATTGAATAAATGAGTGATTTTTTTTAACCTAATAACTGAAGTGGGTGAACCTTCAAGAAATGGGTGTCTATTACTGCAGTGATGTCAGAGAGTGGGTGGAGCGGGGCTGTCTTTCAGCTTTACTCTCGTTTTTCAGCAGGCTGCCATAGAGTAAGGTTTTAGTTTCGTTTTCAGAGAAAGGAAATAGAAAAATAGTAAAAGACAACACCGAACATGCCCTTCGGCCCACAAAGTTGTGCCGAACTTTTGTCCTAGATTAAGAACAAATTAATCTATACCCCATCATTCTACCGTAATCCATGTACCTATCCACTAGCCGCTTGAAGGTCCCTAATGTGTCCGATTCAACTACTTCCACAGGCAGTGCGTTCAATGCCCCCACTACTCTCTGGGTAATGAACGTAACTCTGACATGCCACAATGTTTTACACCATTCAGCTTAAATTTAAATACTCTTGTAATGGTTTGTTCCACCCGGGGATAAAGTATCTGACTGTGAACTCTATCTATTCCCCTCATCATCTTATAAACTTCTACCAAGTTGCCCCTCATCTTTTCCGATCTAATGAGAAAAGGCCGAGCACACTCAACCTTTTCTCGTAAGGCCTACTCTCTATTCTAGGCAACATCCTGGTAAATCTTTGCACCTTTTCCAAAGCTTCCACATCCTTCCTAAAATGAGGCGACCAGAACGGCATACAGTATCCCAAATGTGGCCTTACCAAGGTTTCGTACAGCAGCATCATCCCCTCACGGCTGTTAAATTCAATCCCTCTGCTAATGAACGTTAGCACACCACAGGCCATATTCACAGCTCTATCCATCTGAGTGGTGACTTTCAAAGATCTATGAACATAGATCCCAAAATCTCTCTGCTCCTTCACATTTCCAAGAACCCTACCGTTACCCTGTATTCCGCATTCATATTTGTCCTTCCAAAATGGGCAACATCACACTTTTCAGGGTTAAACTCCATCTGCCACTTCTCAGCCGAGCTCTGCATCCTACCTATGTCTTTTTGCAGCCGACAACAGCCATCCTCACTATCTACAACACCACCAATCTTCGTATCGTCTAAAAATTTACTGACCCACCCTTCATCACCCTCTTCCAAGTCATTAATGAAAATCACAAACAGCAGAGGACTCAGAACTGAACCATGCGGTACGCCACTGGTAACTGGGCTCCAGGCTGAATATTTGCCATCCACCACCACGCTCTGACTTCTTTCGGTTAGCCAGTTCGTTATCCAACTGGCCAAATTTCCCACTATCCCATGCCTTCTTACTTTCTGCATAACTGTACAATGGGGAACCTTATCAAATGCCTCACTAAAATCCCTGTGCACCACAACCACTGCTTTACCTTCAGCCACATGCTTGGAAACCTCCTCTAAGAATTCAATAAGTCTTGTGAGGCAACACCTACCCCCTCACTAATCCGTGATGACTATCCCTAATCAAGCAGTGTCTTTCCAGATGCTCAGAAATCCTATCCCTGAGTACCATTTCCATTACTTTACCGAAGTAAGACTAACTGGCCTGTAATTCCCTGGGTCATCCCTATTAACTTTTCTGAACAGGGACACGACATTCGCCACTCTCCAATCCGGTGGTACCACCCCTGTTGACAACGAGGGCGAAAAGATCATTGCCAACGGCTCTGCAATTTAATTTCTTGCTTCCCATAGAATCCTTGGACATATGCCGTCAGGCCCGGGGGACTTGTATATCCTCAAGGATTTCAAAATGCCCAACACATCTTCCTTCCTAACAAGTATCTCCTCGAGCTTACCAGTCTGTTTCACACTGTCCTCTCCAACAATATGGCCCCTCTCATTCGTAATCAGAAGTTGCAGTGAAAGCTAGCAGATGTACATGGATCTCTCTCCATGCTAAAGCGTGTTAATTTGGGTGATTTCAAAGGCTCATTAGATAATTTAAGCTTGATCTATGTGTTAAAAGGGTCTTTTGTCCTCTAGAATTTATTTGGGAATTTATTAAGGATTACTTAGTGATGTATTCTTTGGGCATTGCATTTCAATTAATGGTTGCTAAGATGTTCACTGTCTGTTTTAAAAAGGCAGAGAAAGAGCAGCAAGGCAGTGCAGGTGTCCCCTGCGGTCATCTCCCTCCAAAACAGGTATAACGTTTTGGATACTATTGGGTGAGATGACTCACCAGGGGAAGGCAGTAGTAGCCAGGCTCATGGCACCGTGGCTAGTTCTGCTGCACAGAAGGGCGGGAAAAAGACTGACTGGCAGGGCTATATCCATAGCGGATTCAATTGTAAGGGGAGTAGAAAGGCGTTTCTGTGGTCGAAAACGAGATTCCCGAATGGTGTGTTGCCTCCCGGGTGCTCGGATCAGGGATGTCTCTGATCGGCTGCAGGACATACTGAAGGGGGAGGATGAACATCCAGTTGTCGTGGTGCATATAGGCACCAACGATATAGGTAAAAAAAGGGATGAGATCCTACAATCAGAATTTAGGGAGTTAGGAGGTAAGTTAAAAAGTAGGACCTCAAAGGTAGTCATGTCAGGATTGCTACCAGTGCCACGGGACAGTCAGAGTAGAAATTCAAGAATAGTCAGAATGAATACGTGGCTTGAGAGATGGTGCAGGAGGGAAGGGTTCAGATTTTTGGGACATTGGAACCGGTTCTGGGGGCGGTGGGACAATTACAAACCGAGTGGTCTACACCTGGGTAGGACTGGAACCAATGTCCTAGGGGGTGCTTTTGCTAACACTGTTGGGGAGGTTTTAAACTAATGTGGCAGGGGGATGGGAACCAGATTAGGAAGTTAGAGGTCAGTAAAGAAGCAGCAACTAAAGCCAGTAAGGTACGAGATAATAAACTCAATATCACTAAGGGGAAGAGTAGGCAGGGAAGAGATGATGAACGCAAAGGTGGTCTGAGGTGCATTTGTTTTAATGCGAGAAGTGTAGCAGGTAAGGCAGATTAACTTAGGGCTTGGATCAGTACCTGGGAATATGATGTTATTGGTATTACTGAGACTCGGTTGAGGGAAGGGCAGGACTGGCAACTGAATATCCCAGGGTATAGATGCTTAAGGAGGGATAGAAAGGGAGACAGAAGGGGTAGAAGAGTTGCATTACTCGTCAGAGATGATATTACAGCTGTGATTAAGGAGTGCACGATGGAGGATTCGAGCACTGAGTCAATATGGGTGGAGCTGAGAAATAGGAAGGGTGCAGTAACATTGTTGAGACTTTACTACAGGCCTCCCAAAAGCGAGCATGAAGTAGAGGTACAAATATGCAGACAGATTATAGAAAAATGTAGGAACAATAGGGTGGTTGTGATGGGAGATTTTAACTTCCCCAACATTGAATGGGATTCGGGTAGTGTTGGAGGCGTAGATGGAGCGGAGTGTGTAAGGAACATCCAGGAGAGTTTTTTTTCGAGCAGTATGTAAATAGTCCAAATTGGGAAGGGACCATACTGCACCTGGTATTGGGGAATGATCCCGTCCAGGTGGTTGACGTTTCAGTCGGTGATTACTTCGGGAATAGCAATCACAATTCCGTAACTTTTAGAATACTCATGGACCAGTACAAGAGTACTAAATTGGGGAAAGGCAGAGTATAACACAATTCAGCAGGAGCTAGGGAATGTGGATTGGAAGCAGCTGTTTAAGGGTAAATCCACATTTGAAATGTGGAAGTCTTTTCAGTAAAGGTTGATTAGAGGGCAGGACAGACATGTTCCTGTGATAATGAAAGATAGAAATGGCAAGATTAGGGATCCATGGCTGACGGGTGAAATTGTGAGACTAGCTAAGATGAAAAAGGAAGCATACATTGGATGGAGGAAACTCAAAACTGATGAAGCTTTGGAGGAATATCGGGAAAGTAGGACGAATCTCAACACGCAATAAAGAGGGCTAAAAGAGGGCTGAAATATCTTTGGCTAACCGGTTAAGGAAAATCCCAAAGCATTTTATTCGTATGTAAGGAGCAAGAGCGTAAGTAGAGAAAGGATTGGCCCACTTAAAGACAAAAGAGGGAATTTATGCGTGGACTCAAAGGAAATGGGTGAGATTCTTAATTAATACTTTGCATCGTTGTTCACAAAGGAGAGGGACAAAATAGATGTTGACACTAGGGATGGATGTTTAAATACTCTCGGTCAAGCTGTCATACGTAAGGGGGAAGGTTTGGGTATTCTGAAAGACATTAAGGTGGACAGGTCCCCAAAGCCGGATTGTATCTATCCCAGGTTGCTGAGGGAAGCGAGGGTCGAAATAGCTGGTGCCTTAACAGATATCTTTGCAGCATCCTTGAGCACGGGTGAGGTCCCGGAGGACTGGAAAATTGCAAATGTTGTCCCTATGTTTAAGAAGGGTAGCAGGGATAATCCAGGGAATTATAGACCTGTGAACTTGACGTCAGTGGTAGGCAAAATGTTGGAGAAGATACTGAGGGTAGGATCTATTCACATCTGGAAGAAAATAGACTTATCAGTGAGAGGCAGCATGGTTTTTTGCAGGGAACATCATGTCTTACAAACCTAATAGAATTCTTTGACGAAGTGACAGTTAATTGATGAGGGAAGTGCTGTAGATGTCGTATACATTGACTTTAGTAAGGCGTTTGATAAGGTTTTCCATGACAGGTTGATTGAAAAAGTGAAGTCGTACGGGGATCAGGGTGTACAAGCTAGATGGCTAAGAACTGGCTGGACAACAGGAGACAGAGAGTAGTGGTGGAAGGGAGTGTCTCAAAATGGGGAAGGGTGACTAGTGGTGTTCCACAGGGATCCGTGCTCGGACCACTGATGTTTGTGATCTTAATAAATGACCTGGAGGAAGGTATAGGTGGTCTGGTTAGCAAGCTTGCAGATGATACTAAGTTTGGTGGAGTTGCAGATAGCGAGGAGGACTGTCAGAGAATACAACAAAATATAGATAGATTGGAGAGTTGGGCAGAGAAATGGCAGATGGAGTTCAATCCAGGCAAATGAGAGGTGATGCATTTTGGAAGATCAAATTCAAGAGCGGACTATATGGTCAATGGAAGGGTCTTGGGGAAAATTGATGTGCAGAGAGATCTGGGAGTTCAGGTCCATTGTACCCTGAAGTTGGCAACGCAGGTTGATAGAGTGGTCAAGAAGGCATACAGCATTCTTACCTTCATCGGACGGTGTATTGAGTACAAGAGTTGGCAGGTCATGTCACAGTTGTATAGGACTTTGGTTCGGCCACATTTGGAATACTGCGTGCAGTTCTGGTTGCCACATTACCAGAAGGATGTGGATGCTTTTGAGATGGTGCAGAGGAGGTTTACCAGGATGTTGCCTGGTATAGAGGGTGCTAGCTCTGATGAAAGGTTGAGTAGATTATGATTGTTTTCGTTGGAAAGACCGATGTTGAGGGGGGACCTGATTGAGGTCTACAAAATTATGAGAGGTATGGAAATGGTGGATAGCAACAAGCTTTTCCCAAGATTGGGGGTATCAGTTACAAGGGGTCACGATTTCAAGGTGAGAGGGGGAAAGTTTAAGGGAGATGTGCGTGGAAAGCTTTTTACGCAGAGGGTGGTGGGTGCCTGGAACACTTTACCAGCCGAGGTGGTAGAGGCGGGCACGATAGCATCATTTAAGAAGCATCGAGACAGGTACATGAATGGGCGAGAACAGAGGGAAGTGGACCTTGGAAAATAGGAGACAGGTTTAGATAAAGGATCTGGATCAGCGCAGGCTGGGAGGGCCGAAGGGCATGTTCCTGTGCTGTAATTTTCTTTGTTCTTTGTATACATTGTGTTGCTTAAAACAATTCTTTTCTATTTCTGATATATTTCTGCTGTACCACACCTGTAGAGTGGGCCGTCTGCTCCCCATACCACAATCTATTAAAGGTTGTGGGCCAGGTGAACGTCCTGGTACAGTTGGGGTTCTCTAAACCCTGGCCCATAACACGTGCAGCCAGGAACTGACTCTGAAGTCGGACAACGTACATCAATTCAATTAATCCCTGTGAGTCGGTCCAGACTGAGGAATGCTGTTGTAATTATAATAGAAACGAACAGCAACATACTTACGTGAACCGTATATTATCCCTCCAGCCGTTCATGTCATTCCGGTGTTCGATGCTTTCTGTTACTTTTCTTACACTATTCCCCCTCTGTGTCCTACACCTGAATGGAGAATTGGATCATCTCTACATTCACTTCTGCTTTCTATTGCTCTTTTTCCTGTCTCAAATTGCAGCAAAGCGGTTCCCATTTAGCCCACTTAACGGGTGAATTGTGACTCTGCTATCTTCGGGTGGCCAGATTCAAATCATTTCCAATAGTTTCCGTTGAATCAAAAATGATACAATGTGTTTAAATTCATAACAGGCTTGTCAATATCGGAAAGTGTTAACTGTGCACACATCCATTTCCTTCCTTGTAGTTAGGGTTATGGTATTGTTGTAACCGCTGAATGGCATTGTCACTAGAGCAGGGCTACCTGGGGACCAATGAAGAAACGTGGATTAATGTTGCGAGTCAGGCCATCGCACTCTTACTCGGCCAACCTCGTTCTGTGCAATAACCTCCAGCGAACTGAACGCAAAGATCAACTCCAACAAACCAAACCTTCATAAACGTGGCAATAAGTCAGAATTTGGGGTCCTGAATTTATTTTATCTGTGCTTCCTGAAGGGCGAATATGAAAGCATAGGCATGTTGAAGACTAATCTTTTAAGAGGGAAATATAAAAAAGACCATACGACCATTAGACACAGGAACAGAATTAGGCCACTTGGTCCATCGAGTCTGTTCCACCATTTAATCATGGCTGATACTTTTCTCATCCCCATTCTCCTGCCTGCTCCCCATAACCCCTGATCCCCTTATTGGTCAAGACTTATCTATCTCTGTCTTAAAGACAATCAGTCATTTGGCCACCACAGCCTTCTGCGGCAGAGTTCCAGAGATTCACCAACCTCTGGCTGAAGAACATCTGCCTTTCTCCCTTCTTAAAAAGCGGTGTTACATTAGACACTTATGAATCCTCTGGGATCCTACTTGCCTCCAGTAATTCCTAAAATATCACAACCAAAGCCTTCACAACCTCCTGAGCTATCTCCTTTCTAACTCTGAGGAGTTCTTCATCCGGTCCAGGTGATTTATCCAACTTCAGACCTTTCAAATTTGTCAGCACCTTCTTCTTAGCAATGGTCATTGCTCTCACCTCTGGCCACTGGTTCATCTGGATCTCTGGCATCCAACTGATGTCTTCCACCGTGAAGACTGATGTAAAGTAACTATTCAGTTCCTCTGCCGTTTCTTTGTTTCATATTAGATAGATAGATAGAGAAATACAGCACAGAACAGGCCCTTCGGCCCACGACACTGTCCCGAACTTTTGTCCCAGGTTTTTGGACACTAAGGGCAATTTATCATGGCCAATCCAACCAACCTGCACATCTTTGGACGGTGGGAGGAAACCGGACTACCCGGAGGAAACCCACACACACACGGGGAGGATGTGCAGACACCACACAGCCAGTGACCCAAGTCAAAATCGAACTCGCGACCCTGGAGCTGTGAAGTAATTGTGCTACCACAATGCTATCGTGCTGCCCTTAAGAAGAAATTAATCTACACTCCATTATTCGACCCTAATCCATGTACATATCCAATAGCCGCTTTGAAGGGCCCTAACGTTTCCGACTCAACTATTTCCACAGACAGTGCATTCCACGCCCACACTACTCTCTGGGTAAAGAACCTACGTCTGACATCCCCCCAATATTAGCCTAACCTCGGTTGTTGGCAACATTCTAGAATCCATCGTTAAGGATGAGATTTCTAAATTCTTGGAAGTGCAGGGTCGGATTAGGACAAGTCAGCATGGATTTAGTAAGGGGAGGTCGTGCCTGACAAACCTGTTAGAGTTCTTTGAAGAGATAACAAATAGGTTAGACCAAGGAGAGCCAATGGATGTTATCTATCTTGACTTCCAAAAGGCCTTTGACAAGGTGCCTCACGGG
Organism: Scyliorhinus canicula; assembly: GCF_902713615.1. NCBI lineage: Eukaryota > Metazoa > Chordata > Chondrichthyes > Carcharhiniformes > Scyliorhinidae > Scyliorhinus > Scyliorhinus canicula. The sequence continues at coordinate 8,843,781 of NC_052166.1, forward strand.
AGACTGCTGAGTAAAATAAGGGCCCATGGTATTCGAGGCAAGGTACTAACATGGATTGACGATTGGCTGTCAGACAGAAGGCAGAGAGTTGGGATAAAAGGTTCTTTTTCGGAATGGCAACCGGTGACAAGTGGTGTCCCGCAGGGTTCAGTGTTGGGGCCACAGCTGTTCTCTTTATATATTAACGATCTAGATGACGGGACTGGGGGCATTCTGGCCAAGTTTGCTGATGATACAAAGATAGGTGGAGGGGCAAGTAAGGTAGTATTGAGGAGGTGGGGAGGCTTCAGAAAGATTTAGACAGTTTAGGAGAATGGTCCAAGACGTGGCTGATGAAATTCAACGTGGGCAAGTGCGAGGTCTTGCACTTTGGAAAAAAGAATAGAGGCATGGACTATTTTCTAAACGGTGACAAAATTCATAATGCTAAAGTGCAAAGGGACTTGGGAGTCCAAGTCCAGGATTTTCTAAAAGTAAACTTGCAGGTTGAGTCCGTAATTAAGAAAGCAAATGTAATGTTGTCATTTATCTCGAGAGGCTTGGAATATAAAAGCAGGGATGTACTTCTGAGGCTTTATAAAGCACTAGTTAGGCCCCATTTAGAATACTGTGAGCAATTTTGGGCCCCACACCTCAGGAAGGACATACTGGCACTGGAGCGGGTCCAGCGGAGATTCACACGGATGATCCCAGGAATGGTAGGCCTAACATACGATGAACGTCTGAGGATCGTGGGATTATATTCATTGGAGTTTAGGAGGTTGAGGGGAGATCTAATAGAAACTTACAAGATAATGAATGGCTTGGATAGGATGGACGTAGGGAAGTTGTTTCCATTAGGAGGGAAGACTAGGACGCGGGGGCACAGCCTTAGAATAAAACGGAATCACTTTAGAACAGAGATGAGGAGAAATTTCTTCAGCCAGAGAGTGGTAGGTCTGTGGAATTAATTGCCACAGAGGGCGGTGGAGGCCGGGACATTGAGTGTCTTTAAGACAGAAATTGATAAATTCTTGATTTCTCGAGGAATTAAGGGCTATGGGGAGAGAGCGGGTAAATGGAGTTGAAATCAACCATGATTGAATGGTGGAGTGGACTCGATGGGCCGAATGGCCTTACTTCTACTCCTATGTCTTATGGTCTAATATCTTCCACCGTTTACTCCAAATGTATGCACCCTTGTAATTGTTTGTTCCACCCGGGGAAAAAGTCTCTGACTGTCTACTCTATCTTTTCCCCTGCTCATCTTATAAACCTCTATCAAGTCGGCCATCATCCTTCTCCGTTCTAATGAGAAAAGGCCATCTCCCTGAACCTTTCCTCGCAAGACCTACTCTCCATTCCAGGCAACATACTGGTAAATCTCCTTTGCACCTTTTCCAAAGCTTCCACATCCTTCCGAAAATGAGGTGCACACAGTACTCCAAATGTGGCCTGACCAAGGTTTTGTACAGCTGCTTCATCACCTCACGGCTCTTAAAATCAATCCCTCTGCTAATGAACGCTGCACACCATAGTCCTTCTTCACAGCTCTATCCACTTGAGTGGCAACTTTCAAAGATTTATGAACATAGACCCCAAGATCTCTCTGCTCCTCTACATTGCCAAGAACGACATCCGGTGGCGGCAATGCGGAGCTAAGCCATACGTTCGGCAGCTCCCGTGAAAACGGACTTTGGGGCTCTTTTCAGGGCCCCCAACGGAACTTCATCGACGAATCCCGACGTGGGAAGGGGACTGGAGTCGATCCCTACGGTCCTATGGTCCGGACCAGGAGTGGGGTAAGAAGAAAAACGGTGGAAGCTCCCATGGAAAAGCAGGGGATGAAAAACAAAATGGCGGCCGGCGGAGGCCCGGTGGAGTGGCGGCAGTGGCCGCAGGATCAACAGGAGACTATGCTGCGCTGCATCCAGGAGCTTAAGGTGGTGCTGCTGGACTCGTTGAAGGTTACCACCAGAAAGCTGATGGAGACTCAGACAGCCCAGGGGGCCACAATCTGGGTACTGCAGAAGCAGGCCTCCGAAAGGGAGGATGAGGCCGTGGCCGTCGCAGAGAATGTGGAGATGCACGAGGCGCTCCATAAAAGGTGGCAGGAGCGGTTCGAGGAGCTGGGCAACCGGTTGAGGAGGAAGAATCTGCGGATCCTGGGCCTCATGGAGGGGCTGGAGGGGTCGGACCTGGTGGCCTAAGTGGCCGTTATGGTGAACTCGCTAATGGGGGCTGGGTCCTTCCAGACGCACCTGGAGTTGGAGAGGGCACACAGAATTCTGGCTAGGAGACGCAAGCCGAACGAGCCGCCACGGGCTGTGTTCGTGCGGTTTCACCGGTTCGTGGATCGTGAGTGCGTGCTGTGGTAGGCCAAGATGGAATTGATCAGGAAGTGGGAGAACACGGAGGTGCAGATCTCCCAGGACTGGAGTGCGGAGGTGGAGAAGCGGGGGGGGGGGGGCGGGTTCAACAAGACGAAGGCAGTGCTCCACACACGGAGCGTGAAATTTGGTATGTTGCAGCCGGCGCGTCTGTGGTTCACATACAAGGACCGGCACCATTATTTTGAGTCCCCGGAGGAGGGATAGGGCTTTGTGCAGGACGAGAAACTGGACTCAAACTGAGGGTCTAAGATGGGGGATGTTGTACAATAATGTACTTCTGTTTGCTCTGTTTAATGCAAGATGTAGGTTGGCCTTCGGGTGGGTGGGGTGATGTCGTTATGTCTTTTTTGTATGGGGCTGGTAGACAGGTTCGGGCAGAGGGGTAAATGGGGAGTTCGGGGAGCTGGTGGGGGGGGAGGGACTGGCAATGGCAGTTGCCCTAGAAGAGGTGGGGCTGGGCAGGGCGAAAGCTTAGGCTTTTCTCAGGTTTACCGCGTTGTGAGATGGTGGGGGCGGATTCGGGGCTGAGAAGCGTGGGCCGTTGCTTGCTGGCTGTTTTCTTTTCCCGCGGAAGAGCTGGGGGGGGGAGGAGGACCTGCTGATAGGCACGAAGGAGGAGGGGTAGTCCCACGTGAGGAGGAGTCGGAGATAGGGCAGGAGTCGCAGGGGTCAGCAGAAGTCAGCTGAATGGCCAGTTAAAGGGGCCCGGGTGTTTGCGCACTTCAAGGGGCTGAAGGCGGATGTGGCCATGCTCCAAGAGATACACCTGAAAGTGGCGGACCAGGTTCGGCTGAGGAAGGGATGGGTGGGCCAAGTATTTCACTCAGGATTGGATGAGATAAGTCGGGGGGTGGCGATCCTGGTGGGAAAGAAGGTAACGTTTGATGCGTTAAATGTGGTGGCTGACAGTGACGGGAGGTATGTGATGGTGAGTGGTAAGCTGCAGGGGGAGCGGGTGGTGTTGGTAAATGTTTACGTCCCAAATTGGGACGATGCGGGATTTATGCAGCGTATGTTGGGTCGCATTCCGGACCTGGAGGTGGGGGCCTGATCATGGCGGGGCGGGGGGGGACTTCAACATGGTACTGGATTCCCCATTGGATCGATCCAAGTCCCGGACGGATAGGAGGCCGGCGGCGGCTAAGGTGTTGAGGGGATTTATGGACCAGATGGGGGGGGGGGGGAGGTGGATCCCTGGAGGTTTGCGAGGCCAAGGGCCAGGGAGTACTCGTTTTTCTCACACGTGCATAAGGCCTATTCGAGGTTTGTTTCTTTTTCCTGAGAAGGGGGCTGGTTTCGAGGGTTGACAGGATGATGTATGCTCTGCCATTGCCATTTCAGACCATGCCTTGTACCTTGAGGCCAACGATAACTGTGAGGTCCGAGTGGGGACGGTCTGTGAGGCATTGAAGGCGGTGACTAGAGGGGAGTTGATTTCCATCCGAACCCATAGGGAGAGGGGGGAGCAGAGGGAGAGGGAGACTGATAGGGGAGATTGTGAGGGTGGATAGGAGACATGTGGAGGCGTCGGAGGAAGGATTGCTGGGGGCGAGGCATAGCCTTCAGGTCAGGTTCGACCTATTGACTACCAGAAAGGCGGAAGCTCAGTGGCGGGGGCAGTGCATGAATATGGGGAGAAGGCGAGCAGGATGCCGGCACACCAGCTCCAAAAGCGGGACGCGGCCAGGGAGATTGTGGGAGTGATGGATAGAGCTGGGATGGTGGTGCGGAGGGGGTAGATGTTAATGGGGTCTTCAGGGACTTCTATGGGGAACTGTACCGGTCAGAACCCCCGGTGGAGGGGGGGGGGGGGGGGGGAATGGGGCGCTTCTTGGACAAGCTGCGATTTCTGAGGGTGGAGGAGGGGCAGGTGGGTGGACTGGGGGCACCGATCGAGCTGGAGGAGTTGGTTAAAGGGATTGGGAGCATGCAGTCGGGGAAGGCGCCGGGGCCGGATGCGTTTCCGGCGGAATTCTATAAAAGGTATGCGGACCTGTTGGGCCCTCTGTTGGTCCGGACCTTTAACGAGGCAAGGGAGGGGGGGGCTTTGCTACCAACGATGTCACGGGCGCTGATTTCCTTGATCCTGAAGCGGGACAAGGACCCTCTGCAGTGTGGGTCATATAGGCCGATCTCACTGCTAAATGTAGACGCCAAGCTGCTGGCAAAGATCCTAGACACAAGAATAGAGGATTGTGTGCCTGGGCTCATTCATGAGGACAGACGGGATTTGTCAAGGGAAGGCAGTTGAATACAAACGTACGAGGGCTCCTCAACATTATTATGATGCCGGCTGTGGAAGGGGAGGCAGAGATAGTGGTGACATTAGATGCGGGGAATGCCTTTGATAGGGTTGAGTGGGAGTATCTGTGGGTGGTGTTGGAGAAGTTTGGGTTTGGGGAGGGGTTTGTCCGTTGGTAGATGTTGCTCTATGAGGCCCCGATGGCGAGTGTAGCCCCGAATAGGAGGAGGTCGGAGTACTTTCGGCTGTACCGGGGGACGAGATAGGGGTGTCCCCTTTCCCCCTTGCTCGTTGCGTTGGCAATTGAACCCCTGGCCATGGCGTTGAGGGAGTCAGGGAACTGGAGGGGCCTGGTGTGGGGTGGGGAGGAGCATCGAGTGTCCCTTTATGCGGACGACCTGTTGCTGTATGTGGCAGACCCGGTAGGGGCGATGAGGATTCTTAGTGAATTCGGGAGCTTCTCTGGGTATATGCTGAACCTGGGCAAGAGCGAGTTGTTCGTGGTGCACCCCGGGGATCAGGAGGAGGGGATTGGTAGGCTCCTATTGAAGCAGACAGGGAAGAGCTTCAGGTAAGTAGGAGTCCAGGTGGCTGGTAGCCTTGGGCATTACGGTAGCATGGTGGTTAGCATAAATGCTTCACAGCTCCAGGGTCCCAGGTTCGATTCCCAGCTGGGTCACTGTCTGTGCGGAGTCTGCACGTCCTCCCTGTGTGTGCGTGGGTTTCCTCCGGGTGCTCCGGTTTCCTCCCACAGTCCAAAGATGTGCGGGTTAGGTGGATTGGCCATGCTAAATTGCCCGTAGTGTTCTAAAAAGTAAGGTTAAGGGGGGGTTATTGGGTTACGGGTATAGGGTGGTTACGTGGGTTTGAGTAGGGTGATCATGGCTCGGCACAACATCGAGGGCCGAAGGGCCTGTTCTGTGCTGTACTGTTCTATGTTCCTGTGAGTGGGGGCCTGCACAAGCTCAACCTCACATGGTTGGTGGAGCAGATTGAGGAGTATTTCAAAAGATGGGATATGTTACCGCTGTCATTGGCGGGGTGGGAGGGGGGGGGGGGTGCAACCCGTTGAGATGACGGTGCTCCCGAGGTTTTTATGCCTGTTCCAGTGCCTTCTCATCCTTATCCCAAAGGCCTTTTTTTAGGAGGGTCAACAGGAGTATTATGAGATTTGTGTGGGCGCATAGTACTCCGAGGGTGAGAAGAGTGTTCTTGGAACGGGGCAGGGATAGGGTGAGTGCTGACATTGCCCAGCCATTGTGGGTACTACTGGGCTTCCAACGCAGCGATGGTGCGTAGTGGGTAATGGACGAGGAAGGGCAGCATGGAAGAGGATGGAGGTGGCGTCCTGTGTGGACACGAGCCTGGAGGCGCTGGTAATGGCGCCGTTGCCGCTCCCTCCAACGAGGTGTACCACGAGCCCGGTGGTGGTGGCTACCCTCAAAATGTGGGGGCAATGGAGACGGCATAGGGTAGAAGTGGGGAGCTCGATGGAGGCCCCGATACGGGGGAACCATCGGTTTATCCCAGGGAGCATTGATGGCGGATTTCTGGGCTGGCACAGGGTAGGGGTTAGGAGGTTGAGGTGCCTGTTTGTGGAGGGGAGGTTCGCGAGCTTGGGGAAGTGAGAGGGGAAGTTTGGGCTCCCCCGGAGAACAAGTTTCGCTACATGCAGGTTAGGGCGTTTGCCAATCGGCAGGCGGAGTGGTTCCCCTTGCTGCCCCCATGTGGGGTGCGGGACAGGGTTCTCTCGGGGGTCTGGGTTGGGGGAGGGTATATTTCGGACAAATGCCGGGTATTGCAAAATGTAGACGAGGCGTCGGTGGAGGAACTGAAGGGTAAATAGGAAGAGGAGCTGGGTGAGGAGATTGAGGAGGGGACGTGGGCGGATGCCCTGGAGAGAGAGAATTCGTCCTCTTCCTGTGCTAGGCTTAGCCTCATACAGTTCAAGGTGCTGCATAGGGCCCACATGACTGGGACGAGGATGAGTAGGTTTTTCAGGGGCGAAGACAGGTGTGCTAGCTGCTCGGGGAGCCCAGCAAACCCCGCCCATATGTTTTGGACGTGCCCAGCGCTGGGGGAGTTTTGGAAGGGGGTAGCAAGGGCGGTATCGAGGGTGGTGGGATCCAGGGACAAGCCAGGCTGGGGACTCGCAATGTTTGGGGTTGTATTGGAGCCGGGAGTGCAGTAGCCGAAAGAGGCCGGTGTTCTGGCCTTTACGTCCCTCGTAGCCTAGCGGAGGATCTTGCTCCAATGGAAGGATGCGAGGCCCCAAGCGTGGAGGCCTGGATGAATGAAATGGCAGGGTTCATTAAATTGGAGAAGGTGAAATTTGCCCTGAGGGGATCAGTACAAGTGTTCTTTAGGAGTTGGCAGCCTTTACAGGACTACCTGCCGGAATGGTAGGGAAACAGACCAGCAGCAGCAGCAACCCGCGGGGCGGGGTGGGGGGGGGGGGGGGGGGGGGGGGGGAGGGAGAACTGTGTCTATGGGTTTGTGGGATGTGGCGGGTGTTATCTCTTTCCCTTTTGTCGTTTGTATTTTTTTTATTTTGTTTGCAGTTGCTTTTGAAGTTGGGTGGGTGTTGTTCTTGGGTTTTTACCGCGGTTGTTCTGTTAATATTGTTGTGATGTTTATATTTTGTAAAAATCTTAATAAAAATTATTTTTTAAAAAAGTACATTGCCAAGAACCCTATCGTTAACCCTGTATTCCGCATTCATTATTGTCCTTCCAAAATGGACAACCTCACACTTGTCAGGGTTAAACTCCATCTGCCACTTCTCAGCCGAGCTCTGCATCCTATCTATGTCTCTTTGAAGCCGACAACAGCCCTCCTCACTATCCACAACTCCACCAATCTTCGTATCTTCTGCAAATTTACTGACCCACCCTTCAACTCCCTCATCCAAGTCGTCAATGAAAATCACAAACAGCAGAGGACCCAGAAATGATCCCTGCGGTCCGCCATTGGTAACTGGGCTCCAGGCTGAATATTTGCCACCAACCACCACTCTCTGTCTTCTATCGTTTAGCCAGTTCGTTATCTAACTGGCCACATTTCCCACTACCCCATTCTTCCTTGCTTTCTGCATAAGCCTACCATGGGGAACCTTATCAAATGCTTTACTAAAATCCACGTACACTACATCCACTGCTTTACCTTCATCCACATGCTTGGCCACCTCCTCAAAGAAGTCACTAAGACTTGTCAGGCAAGACATATCCCTCACAAATCCGTGCTGACTATCGCTAATCGAGCAGTGTCTTTCCAGATGCTCAGAAATCCTATCCCTCAGTACCTTTCTGTTACTTTGCCTTCCACCGAAGTAAGACTACCTGGCCTGTAATTTCCATGGTTATCCCTGTTCCCTTTTTTGAACAGGGGCACGACACTCGCCACTCTCCAATCCGCTGGTACCACCTCTGTTGATAGCGAGGACGAAAAGATCATTGCCAACAGCTCTGCAATTTCATTTCTTGCCTCCCATAGAATCCTTGGATATAACCCGTCAGGCTCGGGCGACTTGCCTATCCTCAAGTTTTTCTCAATGGCAAACACATCTTCCTTCCTAACAAATATCTCCTCGAGCTTACCAGTCTGTTTCACACTGTCGTCTCCAACAATATGGCCCCTCGCGTTTGTAAATACTGAAGAAAAATACTTGTTCAAGACCTCTCATATCTCTTCACAATGCACAATCTCCCGCTACTGTCCTTGATCGGACCGACCCTCGTTCTAGTCATTCTCATATTTCTCAAATATATCTAAAAGGCCTTGGGGTTTTCCTTGATCCTACCCGCCAAAGATTTTTCATGCCCTCTCTTAGCTCTCCTAATCCCTTTCTTCAGTTCCCTCCTGGCTATCTTGTATCCCTCCAGCGCCCTGCCTGAACCGTGTTTCCTCAGCCTTACATAAGTCTCCTTCTTCCTCTTTACAAGACATTCGACCTCTCTTGTCAACCATGGTTCCCTCACTCGACCATCTCTTCCCTGCCTGACAGGGACATACATATCAAAAACACGCAGTACCTGTTCCTTGAACAAGTTCCACATTTCACTTGTGTCCTTCCCTGACAGCCTATGTTCCCAACTTCTGCTCTTCAATTCTTGTCTGACTGCATTGTATTTACCCTTCCCCCAGTTGTAAATCTAGTCCTGTTGCACGCAACTATCTCTCTCCGTTACTAAAGTGAATGTCACACAATTGTGGTCACTACCTCCAAAATGCTCCGCCATTAACAAATCTATCACCTGCCCTGGTTCCTTACCAAGTACCAAATCCAATATGGCCTCCCCTCTGGTCGGACAATGTACATACTGTGTTAGGAAAGCTTCCTGGACACACTGCACAAACACTACCCCATCCAAACTATTTGATCGAAAGAGTTTCCACTCAATGTTTGTGAATCTGATGTCACCCATGTCTACTACCCTGTGACTTCTGCACATTTCCAAAATCTGTATCCCAATCTGTTCCTCCACATCCCTACTGCTATTGGGGGGCCTATAGAAAACACCCAACAAGGTGACTGCTCCTTTCCTATTTTTGACTTCAACCCATATTACCTCAGTAGCCATATCCCCCTCGAACTGCCTTTCTGCAGCTGTTATACTATCTCTAAATAACAATGCCACCCCCACCTCTTTTACCATCCTCCCTAATCTTGTTGAAACACCTATAACCAGGGACCTCCAACAACCATTTCTGCCCCTCTTCTATCCAAGTTTCTGTGATGGCCACCACATCGTTGTACCAAGTACCGATCCATGCCTTAAGTTCACCCACCGTATTTTGGGGCAGCAGGGAAGCATGGTGGTTAGCATAAATGCTTCACAGCTCCAGGGTCCCAGGTTCGATTCCCGGCTGGGTCACTGTCTGTGTGGAGTCTGCACGTCCTCCCCCTGTGTGCGTGGGTTTCCTCCGGGTGCTCCGGTTTCCTCCCACAGTCCAAAGATGTGCGGGTTAGGTGGATTGGCCATGCTAAATTGCCCATAGTGTCCTAATAAAAGTAAGGTTAAGGGGGGGGTTGTTGGGTTACAGGTGTAGGGTGGATACGTGGGTTTGAGTAGGGTGATCATGGCTCGGCACAACATTGAGGGCCGAAGGGCCTGTTCTGTGCTGTACTGTTCTATGTATTCATGATGCTTCTTGCATTGAAGTATACACATTTCAACCAATCTCCTGGCCTGCAAGTACTCTCCTTTGATAGTGTTACGTTCACCACTGTATCACTACGTGCTTTGGCGTCCGAAATATCGGCTTCCTTATTTGCTGCGCTAAAAATCCGGTTCCCATTCCCCTCCCAAATTTAGTTCAAACCCTCCCGGAGACTACTAGAAAACCTCCTCCCGCCTCCCGCTCCCACCCCCACCCCCTCAAGATATTGGTGCCCTTTTGGTTCAGATACAACCGTTCCTGCTTGTATAGGTCCCACCTGTCCTGCTTGTACAGGTTAATAGGGCTGTTAAGAAGGCATATGGTGTGCTAGCCTTTATCAGTAGGGGGATTGAGTTTCAGCGCCACAAGGTCATGCTGCAGCTGTACATAACTCTGGTGCGGCCGCTCTTGGAGTACTGTGTGCAGTTCTGTTCACCACATTATAGGAAGGACGTGGAAGCTTTGGAAAGGATTCAGAGGAGATTTACTCGGATGGTGCGTGTTATGGAGGGAAGGTCTTACGACAAAAGGCTCAGGGACTTGAGGGTGTTTTCGTTAGACAGGAGAAGGCTGAGAGGTGACTTAATAGAGACATATAAGATAGTCACAGAGTTAGATAGGGTGGCCAGTGAGAGTCTCTTTCTTCGGATGGTGATGACCAACACGAGGAGACAAAGCTTTAAATTGAGGGGTGGAAGATATAGGCCAGATGTCAGAGGCAGTTTCTTTACTCAGAGAGTAATAATGGTGTGGAACGCCCTGCCTGCAACAGTAGTAGACTTGCCAACTTTAAGGACATCGAAGTGGTCACTGGATAGGCATATGGATGAAAATGGAATATTGTAGGTCAGATAGGCTTCAGATGGTATCACAGGGCGGCGGAACATTGAGGGCCGAAAGGCCCGTACTGCGCTGCAATGTTCTATGTTCTATGTTCTACCACTCTGAGTACATATTTCACGGTCCCCCTCTACCCCTTTATGTATTCCTCTCTCACTTCCTCCCTATTTCACTCTCGATCTCTCACTTGGTGTCTCACTCTCTCACTTTTTTGTCTTTTTCTCTCAATGACTCATTACTTCTCTGTCACTTCCTCAGTCTTTGTTCTATTTGTCTTCCTTTTTCTGTTTCTATCTTTCTACCTTTTTCGCTCTCCACTTTTCTCTCTCGTTCACTTTCACAATCTCTGTCCCTCGCTCTTACTCCACCTGTATCACATTTTCTCCCTGCCTCCTTCTTTCCCCATTCGTCTTGCTCCCCTGCCTCACTGTCCCTCTCATCAGTTTTTCTTCCAGTGTTTATCATTTGTGTATCTCTTCGTTCCCACTCTCTGATATTTCATCAGCACTGTGCATCTGAGGTCATTGTTTCATAGAAATGTTACAGTACAGAAGGAGGTTTTTCAGCCCATGTAGTCCATGCCAGCCCAAGGACACTGGCGTGCCCTCTCTAATCCCATCTTTCTGCACAGTTCCATAGCCCTGTAACTTAGAGCACCTAAGTTGCAGATCCAGACTCTCCACCACCAACTAGTGCAGCGAATTTTAGACCCACCCAAAACCTCTGCATAAACATTTTCCCGTGCTTTTCCTCTATTCACTCTACTGGTTTACTACTGGGGCTGGTTTAGCACACTGGGCTAAATAGCTGACTTTTAAAGCAGACCAAGGCAGGCCAGCAGCACCATTCAATTACCGTACCAGCTACCCCAAACAGGCGCCGGAATGTGGCGACTAGGGCCTTTTCACAGTAACAAAATTGAAGCCTACTTTTGACAATAAGTGATTTTCATTCATTTCATTTCATACTATCTCCCTTGAAATATGTCCCTTCGTTCTAGAATTTTGCACCAATGGAAACAATGTTAACATATCTGCTCTGCCCCTTCCACTCATAATGTTGTACACCTCAATTATCACCCGCTCAGCCTTCTTTGATCCTGGAGAAAAAAATCCCAATTCATCCAGTCTCTCCTCGTTGCTGCATTTTTCTAGCCCTGACAAAATTATTCCACTTTCTCCAGAGCAATAACGTCTTTTCTGTAATGTGGCGATCGGGACTTGACATATTACTCCAGTTGCGGCCTCACCAGTGTTTTATTCACTTCCAACATTATATCCGTACCTTTATTTTCGATACGTATGCCAAAGAGAGCATTTTCTTGACACACTTGTCCACTTGAGCTGCTCCATTCCGGGACCTTTTGACTTGTGCGCCAAGATCTCTTACTTCATCTACCCCTCTTGGTACATTCCCATTTGTTTTGTGCTCCCTATAACAGTTGGACCTCTCTAACTGCATGCCCTTACACTTCTCTGCGTTAAATTCTATCTCCCACTTTGTCTCCGACTCCACCAATCCGTCTGTATCATTTTGGAGATTAGAGCTATCATCTATTCTACACTGTCCACCACTCGGCCACACTTTGTGTCGCCTGCAAATCGTGCGACCTCCGTTCACGTCCAAATGGGTAATCTATAACATAAACGGTAATGGTCCGAGCACAGGTCCGTGTGGAACATCGCTTGAAAGAACTTTTTAATTGCAAGGTCAGCCATTCACTTTTGGTTTCCTGTCATGAAGCCAACTTTTTATCCACTTTGCCCAATTTCCTCGTATCCCAGTGACCTTCACTTTCCTGATCTCCATTTGGGACTTCTCAAAATCCTTGCCAAAATCAATGTGAACAGCATCCACTGCACTGCCTTCATCAACGCTCTTGGTCTCTTCCTCGAAGAATTCAGGAAAATTTGTGAGGGAGGACATTCCTTTGACAAATATATATAACTCTCCCTGACTAGTTCAAGCCATTCGAAATCAAAATTGACCCTCTCTCGGGAATGATTTTGCTGTTTTTCTCACTACTGATGCATGACGAACTGGCTTAAAATGGTTTGTCATTTCTTTTGATCCCTTTTTAAAGAATGGAACAACGCTTGCATTTCTCCAGTATTCCGGCACCTCCCTGCTTCCATTGAGGATTTGAAAATCATCTTCAGAACATCTGTTATCGCCTATCCTTGAGTACTTTCTGGTGTTGGGACATATCAACTTTCAAATATTCCAATCCTTGGCGTACTTTCTCTTTCTTAATGATTATCCCATCCAATATCTCACAGAGGTTATCCTGAAATACTTTATCTGCACAATCGATTTCTTCGTAAGCATGGAGGCAATATTTGTTAAAAGCCCTCCCACATTCTCTGAATCTGTACTCGAGTTCCCTTCTTGATCTACGATATGTCCTAATTTTCCATTTAATAATTACTGCTCATTACAATATTGGGTAAACATCTTTGGGTTTTCTTTAACTTCACTTGTTAAACTTTTTCACGCCCTGTCATTGATGTCCTTATTTCCTCCTTGACTTCGTCTCTGCTCTAACTTATTCGCTTAGGTAATCTGCAGTGCTTAATTCCTTGAGCCAAACGGGCGCTTTCCCTTTCTGTTTGATTTCCCCCTGTATTCCTCCAGATGACAAGGCGGTCTAAATTTGACAGTGCATTATTTTTGGAGGGGAGGTGTCTACTTTGTCCATTTGCGCTCTCTTTCTTTAGTGCTCCTCACTGGCTATCTTTGAGGAATCTTGGCCAGTCCGCCTCCGCCTGTCTCCTTCTCACTTCTGCAATTTTGGCTTCCCCCAGTTCAAGTTGTTTATTCCCGCTTTGTCTCTGTCCGTTTCCATGGTCGCTTCTGGTTTTGCCTCTCTGTCTTTTTATTTCTCTCAGTGTCTCTGCCTCCCGAGATCTATCAGTCTTCCACACTTCCCCTCTCGCTCCTCATCTCTTTCTTTCTCGTCCGCTCCATTGAAGCACATCTCACTATCCCCGCTTTTTATCCCACTCTCTGGCTCTCTGTACCTGTCATTTCGCCTTTCGTTCGCACTGTCGAGCTTTCACTTCTGTTAGCCCCGTTGGTACTATCTGTTCAAGCTATCTATTTTCTCAGAGAAGTTCACGTCCAAGACTCTTTCTGTTTCGCTTTACAGCACGCTGACGTGAAATTAACCTCCACTGCCATGATAATTCAGCTCTGAATTACACTGGCGGGTTGCGACTTGTGCCTCTGTTCGCCACATCTCTTCCCTCAATAAATCTCTGTGATTTTTACTGCCTCTCACACCCACCACCATACCCACCACTACCGCACTCATTGCAGTATTTTAGGTTTCCCTATCGTGTATGAAGTATGTCAGATGTCTGTCCGATTAAAATTAGGTGGCTGTGAAATATGCAGTCGCCAGATCAAATGTGATAGTTTAAGTTTGGAAATTCTGTCCCAACATTGGTCAGTATTATAGAAAACATGTTTCCCCTGTGAGAGGTCACTCCAACTGCTCGAAATGTGTAACAAAAAGAGAACATTTGGGAAATAAATTATAATTGGGTCACTTGTTCTCATCGTTTCATGAACTGAATTATTGGAATAAGTGGACATTTAAGCACCTTTTTCCACTCCTCTCTGAACTTAGCCTGAGTCACGGCATAAATAACAGTGTTTGTGCAGCAACTGAGGATTTGCAACATGAAGCCCAATTCCATAATATAACTTTCCATCCAAATAGATCTATTTCCCAAAGTATGATTAGTTCGGTTCCATATGTAATATATCATTATCAATGACCATGAAATGATAAGATTGGCGGAGATCACGAACAGTAAAATTATGGATTTTCTTCGGCTTTCCATTTCTGGGTCTCTGTGATTTTCCCCAACTTTCGGAGACCGAAGTCTCTTACGGGCTCTGCTGCTCAATAAAATATGCCTGATTGTGAAGGCATTCAATGCAACAATTAGGACAAATGTTATGCATGGATTTAGCAAATAGTGGAGGAACTCGATGGCAACCCAAAAGGATGAGAACCTGACACGGAATTTTGAACTACAAAACCAGGGATCGTTAATCAGCCAGTAGCGACCTGTCAACATAAAATACCAGAAAATGTTTTTTAAGGAGTTCAGTACAGTCACTGTTCCAAGTACAACAGTAGCTTTTTTCTCATTGCAATAGTTAATTTTCAGTTTTGGGCAACAAATGGCGACAAATCGATCAAACGTGAATGTGACGGTGAACCAAACAGAACAGTCAGTGGCTGCACAAAGCAGGACGGCGTGGATATTACACACGGGGATAGAAGCCAGAAAATAAAATTGTTCCCGATAAACAATCGGAATGTGTCTCAATATCAGGTCAAAGACAACGACCAGTAGATCTGCCACTGCCATGGCCAGCAGGTAACAAGTGATACATTTAGAGAGACCACATTTTCCACGATACAAGATCACAATCGTGACTAGGTTAACTGTGATGAAAGAAAGTCGATAATCATATAATACATCACACTGGGGGGAAATTGAACATATTTATTAAGACGTTGCTCACATTTAAAACGGACCACGGTATCCTATGAGGTACTGAACGGTAAATGCAGCCTCAGTCCCAAAGGACCGGATACTTTTCTCCCCTTTGAGAGCTGAATGGGGTTGATTTATCCTGAGGTTCCATCCTCCTCAGGTGAAGAGCAAGGTTCTTAAATAATAGAACATTACAGCGCAGTACAGGCCCTTCAGCCCTCGATGGTGCGCCGACCTGTGAAACCACTCTAAAGCCCATCTGCACGATTCCCTTAAAATCCATATGTTTATCCAATGGCCATTTAAATGCCCTTAATGTTCACGCGTCCACTACTGTTTCAGGCAGGGCATTCCACGCCGTTACTACTCTCTGAGTAAAGAACCGACCTCTGACATCTGTCCTGTATCTATCTCCGCTCAAATTAAAGCCATGTCCCCTCGTGCTAGCGATAACTATCCGAGGAAATAGGCTCACTGACCACCCGATCTAATTCTCTGATCATCTTGTATGCCTCAATTAAGTCACCTCTTAACCTTATTCTCTTAAACGGAAACAGCCTTAAGTCCCTCAGCCTTTCCTCATACGATCTTCCCTCCATACCAGGCAACATTCTAATACATCTCCTCTGCACCCTTTCCAATGCTTCCACACGCTTCCTATCATGCGGACACCAGGACTGCATGAAATAGATTGATATAGAAATACACGCACCAAACAGGCCCTTCGGCCGACGATGTTGTGTCGAACTTTTGTCCTGGGTTAATCATAGAATTTTGGACACGAAGGGCAATTTATCATGGCGAATCCACCCAACCTGCACATCTTTGGACTGTGGGAGGAAACTGCAGGACCCGGCGGAAACCCACGCACACACTGGGAGGATATGCAGTCTCCACACAGACAGTGACCCAAGTCGAAATCGAACTTGGGACTCTGGAGCTGTGAAGCAATTGTGCTATCCATAATGCTACCGTGCTGCCCTTAAGAAGAAATTAATCTACACTCCATTATTCTACCCTAATCCAGGTACCTATCCAATAGCAGCTTGAAGGTCCATAACGTTTTCGACTCAACTCCTTCCACAGGCAGTGCATCCCATGCCCCAACTCCTCTCTCGGTAAAGAACCTAGCTCTGACATCCCCCCTATATCTTCCACCATTGACCTTAAATTTATGTCCCCTTTTAATGGTTTGTTTCTCCCGGGGAAAAGGTCTCTGACTGTCTACTATATCTATTCTCCTGAACATCTTATTAACCTCAATCAAGTCGCCCCTCATCCTTCTCCGTTCTAATGAGAAAAGACCTAGCTCCATCAACCTTTTCTCGAAAGACCTACCCTCCATTCCAGCCCACATCCTGGTAAAATTCGATTGCACCTTTTCCAATGCTTCAACCTCCTTCCTAAAATGAGGTGACCAGAACTGTACAGAGTACTCCAAAGGTGGTCTGACCAATGTTTTGTACAGCAGCATCATCACCTCACGGCTCGTAAATTCAGTCCCTCTGCTTATGAACGCCAGCACACCATAGGCCTTGTTCAGAGTTCTATCCACTTGAGTGACAACTGTCAAAGATCTATGAACGTAGACCCCAAGTTCTCTCTGCTCCTCTCCATTGCCAAGAACCCTACGGTTAACTCTGTATTCCGCATTCATATTTGTCCTTCCAAAATTCACAACCTCACACTTGTCAGGGTCGAACTCCATCTGCCACTTCTCAGCCCAGCTCTGCATCCTATCTATGTCTCTTTGAAGCCGACAACAGCCCTCCTCACTATCCACAACTCCACCAATCTTCGTATCATCTGCAAATTTACTGACCCACCATTCAACTCCCTCATCCAAGTCGTTAATGAAAATTAACAAAAAGCGTAGGACCCGGAACTGATCCCTGCAGTACGCCACTGATAACTAGGCTCCAGGCTGAATATTTGCCATCCACCACCACTCTCTGTCTTCTATCGGTCAGTCAGTTCTTTATCCACCTGGCCAAATTTCCCACTAGCCCATGCCTCCTCACTTTCAGCATCTACCTACCATGGGGAAACTTATCAAATGCCTTTCTAAAATCCATGTACACTACATCCACTGCTTTACCTTCATCCATATGCTTGGTCACCTCCTCAAAGAAGTCAGTAAGACTTGCAGGGCAAGACCTACCCCTCACAAATTCGTGCTGACTATCCCTAATCAAGCAGTGTCTTTCCAGATGCTCAGAAAAACTATCCCTCAGTACCCTTTCCATTACTTTGCCTACCACCGAAATAAGACTAACTGGCCTGCAATTCCCAGGGTTATCCCTATACCCTTTTTTGAACAGGGGAACGACAATCGCCACTCTCCAATCCTCTGGTACCACACCTGTTGACAGCGAGGACGAAAAATTAATTGCTCTGCAATTTCATTTCTTGCTTCCCATAGAATCCTTGGATATATCCCATCAGAACCGGGGGACTTGTCTATCCTCAAGTTTTTCAAATTGCCCAACACATCTTCCTTCCTAACAAGTATATCCTCGAGCTTACCAGTCTGTTTCACACTGTCTTCTCCAACAATATGTCCCCCCTCGTTTTTAAAGACTGAAGGAAAATACTTGTTCAAGACATCTCCTATCTCTTCACACTCACTACACACTCTCCCGCTACTGTCCTTGATCGGACCTACCCTCGCTCTAGTCATTCTCATATTTCTCACATATGTGTAAAACGCCTCGGGCTTTTCTTTGATCCTAACCGCCAAAGATTTTTCATGCCCTCTCTTAGTTCAACTTATTCTTTCTTCAGTTCCCTCCTGGCTGTCTTGTATCCATCCAGCTCCCTGTCTGAACCTTGTTTCCTCAGCCTTACATAAGTGTCTTTCTTCCTCTTACCAAGACATTCAACCTCTCTTGTCAACCATGGTTCCATCACTCGACCATCTCTTCCCTGCCTGACATGGACATACATATCAAAAACACTAAGTACCTGTTCCTTGAACAAGTTCAATATTTCACTTGTGTCCTTCCCTGACAGCCTATGTTCCCAACTTATGAACTTCAATTCTTGTCCGACAGCATTGTATTTACCCTTCCCCCAGTTGTAAACATTGCCCTGTTGCACGCAAATATCCATGTCGATTTCTCATGTGAAAGTCGGAGAATTGTGCTCACTACCTGGAGGGAACCTAAGATCCAGCAGAGGGCTGCAGAGCAGAGCTACTGATCAGCTGTTCTGGGGGAATTTGCATACGTGCAGTGCGGTCAGCCTAAGTTGAGGGGGAACCGGCGAAGGAGACCCAAGGAGTTTGAGTGAAGACAAGCATCCAGCAGAGGGCAGCAGAGCAGAGCTGCTGATCAGCTGTTCTGGGGGAATTTGCATACGTGCAGTGCGGTCAGCCTAAGTTGAAGGGGAACCGGCGAAGGAGACCCAAGGAGTTTGAGTGAAAACAAGCATCCAGCAGAGGGCAGCAGAGCAGAGCTACTGATCAGCTGTTCTGGGGGAATTTGCATACGTGCAGTGCGGTCAGCCTAAGTTGAAGGGGAACCAGCGAAGGAGACCCAAGGAGTTTGAGTGAAGACAAGCGTCCAGCCGAGGGCAGCAGAGCAGAGCTACTGATCAGCTGTTCTAGGGAAATTTGCATACGTGCAGTGCGGTCAGCTAAAGTTGTAGGGGAACCGGCGAAGGGGACCCAAGGAGTTTGAGTGAAGACAAGCGTCCAGCAGAGGGCAGCAGAGCAGAGCTACTGATCAGCTGTTCTGGGGGAATTTGCATACGTGCAGTGCGGTCAGCCTAAGTTCAAGGGGAACCGGCGAAGGAGACCCAAGGAGTTTGAGTGAAGACAAGCGTCCAGCAGAGGGCAGCAGAGCAGAGCTACTGATCAGCGGTTCTGGGGGAATTTGCATACGTGCAGTGCGGTCAGCCTAAGTTGAAGGGGAACCGGCGAAGGAGACCCAAGGAGTTTGAGTGAAGACAAGCGTCCAGCAGAGGGCAGCAGAGCAGAGCTACTGATCAGCTGTTCTGGGGGAATTTGCATACGTGCAGTGCGGTCAGCCTAAGTTGAAGGTGAACCTGCGAAGGAGACCCAAGGAGTTTGAGTGAAGGCAAGCGTCCCGCAGAGGGCTGCAGAGCAGAGCTACTGATCTGCTGTTCTGGGGGAAATTGCATACGTGCAGTGCGGTCAGCCGAAGTTGAAGGGGAACCGGCGAAGGAGACCCAAGGAGTTTGAATGAAGGCAAGCGTCCAGCAGAGAGCAGCAGAGCAGAGCTACTGATCAGCTGTTCTGGGTGAATTTGCATACGTGCAGTGCGGTCAGCCTAAGTTGAAGGGGAACCTGCGAAGGAGACCCAAGGAGTTTGAGTGAAGACAAGCGTCCAGCAGAGGGCAGCAGAGCAGAGCGACTGATCAGCTGTTCTGGGGGAATTTGCATACGTGCAGTGCGGTCAGCCTAAGTTGAAGGGGAACCGGCGAAGGAGACCCAAGGAGTTTGAGTGAAGGCAAGCGTCCCGCAGAGGGCAGCAGAGCAGAGCTATTGATCAGCTGTTCTGGGGGAATTTGCATACGTGCAGTGCGGTCAGCCTAAGTTGAAGGGGAACCGGCGAAGGAGACCCAAGTTGTTTGAGTGAAGGCAAGCGTCCAGCAGAGGGCAGCAGAGCAGAGCTACTGATCAGCTGTTCTGGGGGAATTTGCATACGTGCAGTGCGGTCAGCCTTAAGTTGAAGGGGAACCGGCGAAGGAGACCCAAGGAGTTTGAGTGAAGACAAGCGTCCAGCAGAGGGCAGCAGAGCAGAGCTACTGATCAGCTGTTCTGGGGGAATTTGCATACGTGGTGCGGTCAGCCTTAAGTTGAAGGGGAACTGGCGAAGGAGACCCAAGGAGTTTGAGTGAAGAAAAGCGTCCAGCAGAGGGCAGCAGAGCAGAGCTACTGATCAGCTGTTCTGGAGGAATTTGCATACTTGCAGTGCGGTCAGCCTTAGGTTGAAGAGGAACCGGCGAAGGAGACCCAAGGAGTTTGAGTGAAGACAAGCGTCCAGCAGAGGACAGCAGAGCAGAGCTACTGATCAGCTGTTCTGCGGGAATTTGCATACGTGCAGTGCGGTCAGCCTTAAGTTGAAGGGGAACCGGCGAAGGAGACCCAAGGAGTTTGAGTGAAGACAAGCGTCCAGCAGAGGGCAGCAGAGCAGAGCTACTGATCAGCTATTCTGGGGGAATTTGCATACGTGCAGTGCGGTCAGCCTTAAGTTGAAGGGGAACCGGCGAAGTAGACCCAATGAGTTTGAGTGAAGACAAGCGTCCAGCAGAGGGAAGCAGAGCAGAGCTACTGATCAGCTGTTCTGGGGGAATTTGCATACGTGCAGTGCGGTCAGCCTTAAGTTGAAGGGGAACCGGCGAAGGAGACCCAAGGAGTTTGAGTGAAGACAAGCGTCCAGCAGAGGGCAGCAGAGCAGAGCTACTGATCAGCTGTTCTGGGGGAATTTGCATGCGAGCAGTGCGGTCAGCCTTAAGTTGAAGGGGAACCGGCGAAGGAGACCCAAGGAGTTTGAGTGAAGACAAGCGTCCAGCAGAGGGCAGCAGAGCAGAGCTACTGATCAGCTGTTCTGGGGGAATTTGCATGCGAGCAGTGCGGTCAGCCTTAAGTTGAAGGGGAACCGGCGAAGGAGACCCAAGGAGTTTGAGTGAAGACAAGCGTCCACTAGAGGGCAGCAGAGCAGAGCTACTGATCAGCTGTTCTGGGGGAATTTGCATCCGTGCAGTGCGGTCAGCCTTAAGTTGAAGGGGAACCGGCGAAGGAGACCCAAGGAGTTTGAGTGAAGCCAAGCGTCCAGCAGAGGGCAGCAGAGCAGAGCTACTGATCAGCTGTTCTGGGGGAATTTGCATACGTGGTGCGGTCAGCCTTAAGATGAAGGGGAACTGGCGAAGGAGACCCTAGGAGTTTGAGTGAAGGCAAGCGTCCAGCAGAGGGCAGCAGAGCAGAGCTACTGATCAGCTGTTCTGGGGGAATTTGCATACGTGCAGTGCGGTCAGCCTTAAGTTGAAGGGGAACCGGCGAAGGAGACCCAAGGAGTTTGAGTGAAGACAAGCGTCCAGCAGAGGACAGCAGAGCAGAGCTACTGATCAGCTGTTCTGGGGGAATTTGCATACGTGCAGTGCGGTCAGCCTTAAGTTGAAGGGGAACCGGCGAAGGAGACCCAAGGAGTTTGAGTGAAGACAAGCGTCCAGCAGAGCAGAGCTACTGGTCAGCTATTCTGGGGGAATTTGCATACGTGCAGTGCGGTCAGCCTTAAGTTGAAGGGGAACCGGCGAAGTGGACCCAAGGAGTTTGAGTGAAGACAAGCGTCCAGCAGAGGGAAGCAGAGCAGAGCTACTGATCAGCTGTTCTGGGGGAATTTGCATACGTGCAGTGCGGTCAGCCTTAAGTTGAAGGAGAACCGGCGAAGGAGACCCAAGGAGTTTGAGTGAAGACAAGCGTCCAGCAGAGGGCAGCAGAGCAGAGCTACTGATCAGCTGTTCTGGGGGAATTTGCATACGTGCAGTGCGGTCAGCCTTAAGTTGAAGGGGAACCGGCGAAGGAGACCCAAGGAGTTTGAGTGAAGACAAGCGTCCAGCAGAGGGCAGCAGAGCAGAGCTACTGATCAGCTGTTCTGGAGGAATTTGCATACGTGCAGTGCGGTCAGCCTTAAGTTGAAGGGGAACCGGCGAAGGAGACCCAAGGTGTTTGAGTGAAGACAAGCGTCCAGCAGAGGGCAGCAGAGCAGAGCTACTGATCAGCTGTTCTGGGGGAATTTGCATACGTGCAGTGCGGTCAGCCTAAGTTGAAGGGGAACCGGCGAAGGAGACCCAAGGAGTTTGAGTGAAAACAAGCGTCCAGCAGAGGGCAGCAGAGCAGAGCTACAGATCAGCTGTTCTGGGCGAACTTGCATACGTGCAGTGCGGTCAGCCTAAGTTGAAGGGGAACCGGCGAAGGAGACCCAAGGAGTTTGAGTGAAGACAAGCGTCCAGCAGAGCAGAGCTACTGATCAGCTGTTCTGGGTAAATTTGCATACGTGCAATGCGGTCAGCCTAAGTTGCAGGTGGTTTGTGGAGGGGCTGTTGGCAAGTGACAATTAAACCCGAAACACTTTGGGAGTGTTTCCCACCCTATCTCCTTCTCTAATCAACCCCCCCCCCACCCCACGGTGGTTGGGAAGCAGGAGCTTGGGCCTGTCGTGAAGGTGAGTGAGTGCCTTTAAATTTGCTTAACTTTCAGCGGGAGCAGGGTTTGGGGTAATATCAGGTAAGTTCGTCCTTTCTTTTCTTTTTCTTGTTTTTTTTTTAAATCTAGAGGAGATGTCATGGAAGGCAGTACAATGCTCCTCCTGCAGAATGTTTGAGGTGAGGGACGCCGTCAGTGTCCCTGCTGATTTCATCTGTGGGAAGTGCACCCAACTCCAGCTCCTCAAAAACCGTGTTAGAGACCTGGAGCTTGAGCTGGATGAACTTCGGATCATTCGGGAGGCAGACGGGGTCATAGATAGGAGCTTCAGGGAAGTCGTTACACCAAAGACTGGAGATAGATGGGTAACTGTAAGAGGGACTGGGAAGAAGCAGTCAGTGCAGGGACCCCCTGCGGTCGTTCCCCTGAGTAACAATAT